>NC_045506.1:623534-926034 GCF_009650955.1 Corvus moneduloides
GTGTGGATGTACTGGCAGGTGATGAGCTGGGAGCTCTGGCTGAAGCTCTTCCCACATTCCAAGCGCTCGAAGGGCCATTTTCCAGTGCGGATCTTGTGGTCCTTGAGGAGGTGGGAGTTCTTGCTGAAGCTCTGCCCACATTCCAAGAACCTGTAGTGCTGTTCCCCGGTGTGGATCCTGCGATGGGTGACCAGGTCAGACTTCCATAGGAAGCTCTTCCCACATTCCAAGCATTAGGAGGGATGTTCCTTAGTTTGGATCTCCTGCTGCTGGATCAGGTGGCAGCTCTGGCTGAAGCTCATTCCACGTTCCAAGCACTTGTAGGGTGTCTCCGTTTGAGAGACGATTTAAAAGAGGACACTTTGGAGTGAGTGTCGCCTCCTCTACAGGGTTCCCATAATCTCTTTCCACCAATAGGAAATGGGTATTAATAGATGAAAGCGAAGAAAACTCCAGCGATTTGTTAACAAACAGAATGCCCTCAAGGCAAGAAAAACCAGTAAATAACTGCTAGATATTAAATTGTCAGCCCTTACCCCCACACACCCCCTGGGACAAAAGACCCAAAACGCCGGAGAAATCCCCGCTCTCCACACGCGGTACAGGACGGCGCCGGCTTCTCCCTCGGGGGAAAAACCAGCCCGGGGCTGTCCCGAAGGCGGTGAAAGCCCGGGGCTCGGCCGGCGCTGAGCTCCTGCCCAGGGCGGCTCCACGGGCACGGGCCCGGCAGGCGAAGCAGCGGCGCTGAAGCCCCGGGCTGTTTTCTCTCCCGGCTCGGCCCGGCTCGCTGGGGCTTTGGGCTGCAGCGGCGCCGCTCCGCTCCCGCCGGCGCGGAGCCCCCGGGCTCCGACAGAGCAGCTGCTCAGCTCCCTGCGGGCACCCCGAGGCTCGCCGCTGCAGCGTCTCCGAACCGCGGCAAGGAAAAAAATCCTCTCTGTGCCTGGGCCAAAAAAGCTTTTCAGCCAAGCAAAAAGCCTCGGTGGACAGAGAGCGCCGGAAATCCTCCGCAGCGAGGCTTCAAAACGCCCGCGCAGCGAACGAGGAGCCTCTCCCCGCCCCGGCCCCACACACGGCCCGTCCCGGGCTCCCGGCGCTCAAAGACACAATAACCATGCTCTGGGCACAGAGCAGAGGATCACGGAAAGTACCATCACAGGAACTCACTCCAAGGCAATTGTGGATACAATAATCACATATATATATATATCGATAAAAGCATGTACTGAACTCTGGACACAGCAATGTGCACGTCGGACAGGAGTGGAGAGGCTGAACGAACACCAGGGGAGATGTGGAGTGTACGGACAGAGCAAACCCTCCAAATGCTTTCACCTGATTCCCAGCTTTTCCGTGTTTCAAGGGCTCTGACTGCTGGATTTGAAGGAACTGAGATCTCATGGTGAAAAGCAGAGCAGTCTGGAACCAGACACTGCTCTAGGAGTCAAAGTCTGCAGTTGGCACATCTCACTTTTGAAAATATATTGAATAAAACCCTCATTGCCCACAATATTTCCCTCCCTGACCTTCCTAACACGTAACAAAAAGTGATTGATTTCTTTTTAAAGGGTGGGAAAAAAACTGGAAAAAACCACTGAAAATGTTCCCTCATAAAACGTCACGTTGAGAAAATACAGAATAATGAAGAGTGTCTAGGAAAACCTGCTGTAACTTCTCAGGTTTTTGGCTTGGGGTGTCAGCTCAGAGCCCGGCTCTGTCTCCCAGGTGCCCAAGTCCCCGGGCCAGCTCCGAGCAGCCTCTCCCGGCTTTCCAGCCCGGCTTTCCCGGCTCTGTCCCGGGAAGGCACTCGGTGTTTCCGTACTGCCCCCGCCCTGCTCAGCTCCCCGTGCCCTGCAAAGGCGCCGAAGCTGCGCTCGGTGCCCCCGGGTGCCACTGACCGAGGCAGTGACGAGCCCCGGTGCCCCGGCAGAGCCCTGAGGGACACCCTCGGCCCCGGCCTCCCGCAGGACATGGAGCCACTGCCCACAGGGCCCTGGCACGTCCGTGCGGCCAATTCCTCCTGCCCCGAGCAGCCCGGGCTGCAGCCCCAGCGCTCCGCAGGGCCGGGCTGCGGCTGTCGGGTGCGAGCGTGGCCGAAGCCTCCCAGGGCTCGGGGCACGGCAGGGGCTACAAGGCCACAAGTCCGGGGCGGCTCCGTGCCGGTTCCAGTCTGTCCCTCTGTGGCTGGGGTGCCGGCTGTGGCCCTTTGTGACACGGGCGCGGGTCAGGGCCCTCGGTGAGGGCGGGACACTGTGGTGCTGTCACGAATGAGAGTGTTTGAGATCGCTTGAAAAACCAGTGGCACGTGTGAAAAACGAGGTTCACTCTTCTGTTAGGATTTAAAATTTAATAAAGGACAATAAGGGACAAAGACAATAAATTCACAGCACTGGGTGTTTTGGCACTCAGCCAAGAGCACACCTGTTATTGCGGAGACACCCTTTACATACCTGTCCTATTGCATCAGCCTAATGAATATTCATAATCAATTATACATATTCAAACATTTCCTGAAACGAGTTTACATGTTCCAGGAACTGTTCAGCATGGCTCCTCCGTGGATCTGCCTTTTTAGAGCATGCACATTTGTTGGCTGTGGCTTTAGTCAGTTTTTATTATCACCTGCAGAGTGGTCTGTTCCATGGTTTCTGCAGATGGTAGTTGCTGATAGTTGGCATGTCAGTAGCAGGGATCTTCAACACACGTTCACTGGATGTTATCCAACCAAGCAGACAGTTCACAAGCATAACTATATCAGCTATTCCACTACTATGGCTAAGTTTAGTTAATGACAGAAATAAAGGCATTAGTTATTGTTACAAAACTACACCTTTATAACAAAGCTACTTCAACATTATACCTATAGCATCTATTTGCAACAAGGCTACTTTTACATACAGCATCTATTTGTAGAAAGCCACTATTATAATACCTATCTATCAATCAAGGGTATGAGCAAAAGTCAGATTTAACATTAAGCAACAAGGCACAAGAAGTTTGTTGGCAAGATTCACTCTACTACCTACAGGACAGCTAGGGCACAACAAGGGAGAACAAACCAACAACAAAACCAAACAAAATCCAGGCAATCAAAACAGAAATGAGCTGAGAACTCTCTAGGGGGGTGTGGGGGTGTGGGGGTGGGTGTTCAGGTGCATGGGACAAAAGACAGTGCGGGCAAGGATAAAAAGGAACACAGCCTAAATGCTTATAAACACTTAACAGTATTTTAACTCATAACTCAACTTACACCCTAGGCCTTACAATTTGACAAAGGAACAACACTGAACTTACACGTAACTTGTAACTTCACCTTAACAATTCAACAGAGGAATAACCCTTAGCAGCATTTAACCTTACTAACAGCTGTAACGTCCAAGTTATACCTAGCAACTTAACAGAGGAACAACACTTAAAAACACTTAGCTTAGACCTTATGTTTCACATCTTAGCCAAAGAACAACACTTAGCAGCGTTTAAGTGAGTTTATGATAACTGAACCTTACCTACAGGCCTAACTTAGGTATCCAAGGTACTTAAACACCTAAGAAAGCAGTATTTCTCCCAGATTTGCTATAGCATATGCGCAGGGGCACGCACACAGACAGAAACAGTCAGAGCAAGCAAGGTTCCTGTGAAAAATTCCCCTCAAAGGTCAGTGAAATCCTCACTTTGGAACCTTTTTCCTCTCCCACTGGGCACAGGATCAGGCCTCGAGGAGTGAGGGGATCGGCCCAGGACACGTCGTGGTTCGGCGAGCTCCAGGCATAGCAAACCTGAGCGTTTGCTGGCTCTGAGAGGCCCCCTTAGAGGGGAGGGACCAGATTGCTGGTCACAGCCCACGGTGGCCCAGGAGAGCTCAAAGGGTCTCCTTTTGGGCCACTGTTGAGAGGGTCACAAGATGTTACAGTGGGGATTCTGTAACACGATGTACCAAACAAGGAGTCCCGTGGAAAAGAAATATATATAGACAGATTCTTGGTAGATGTTTCAGAGATGTTTATTTTTCCAGCCGCATGGCCGGAGGTTGCGGAGGAACTGCTACAGTCACGGGATCCGAGGGTCCTTCTGCCCGTGCAGGGAAACACAAACCAACCAATGGGGAACGAGGCTGAGCAGGGGCAGGGAAACCCCGTGCCTCCCGCCCAGGGCCCCTCTCCCAGGGCTACATGGCAGGGGGAGGAGACCCTGACATTTCACCCATTTATTTTTAACAAAAGAGATGTAAAAATACTGAAAACAACTGGATAAACATAACAAGGACAATACGAAACAACAAAAACAATACAAGCCACCCTCCTGAGTCTTTGAATGTCCAAACAGATTCTGTGGAACATCTTAAGGCTGACAGATGGGAGACAGAACTCTCTGGGCATGCTTTGTGGGGAAACTTATAGGAGAAGTGTCAACGAAGGATGTCTGGACTTCAGGCAGCTCTCTTGAAAGCTGTTTATTGCATAGGCAAAGTTACAGCATTTCAGGGAGTGGGTATCCAGAGCCAGCCCTACAGCTGCCATCTACAGCTGTAGGCATACCTGAAGCCACCTTCTGTTCAAGTTACAAAGCATTATATACTTTTCTTTGCAGAGTATCTTAACACATAACAACCAATAAGCACCATACACAAGACCTTCACATTTGCCTATAGCCTATCATAGCTACTACCATCACCATATTATAGTCATTATTATCCAATCACAAGAGTAAGTAAGTGTCGCGGGTTGGGTTTGTAACGGGGCAGAAACACCAATTTAGTGTAGTGGTTTGGTCCAAAATACTCATTACTGTTTATCTTCTGTGAGATAAGAATTAGGAGAAATGCAAAGCAGGCACCAAACTTGAAAGAATATAAAGAAGTTTATTAACAGACTTAAAAGAAGGGAAAAAAAAAAAAAAATTATACCACCTTCAGAACTTTCCTCCTCCCCCCACCTTCCTCCCTTCTCCCACTGACAATGTGAAAAGACAACCCTAAAGATGTTCAGTCTGTTTACCACTGCCATAATAACCTTGTTCAGTCCATTTAGAAAGAGGAGTCTCTTCTTGCTCATGCTATGAAAACATTATCACAACGAGACAGCCGCCCACTTCCAAATATTGTTCAGTCCATTTAGGAAGAGGAGTCTCTCTGCCTGCGTGTGAGTCCCTTCCCCTGACTTGCAGCTTGTTCAAGGTCACACACAGATAGCAATTGTTTTTCCCGCGTTAGAGGGTCCACTCTTGAAGTTTTTTGGGGTACAATTTTAAGGTTGAGCTGTTCAGAAACAAAAACAGAGGCCCTTCTCCTTCCCTGGGAGCAAAGGGTCTTCCTCATCTTCATCATTAGGACTATCTCTGGGAGCATCTCCAGGAACTGAGGTTTTCTCCTTTCCCATTTGGAGCAAAAGCCCTCATCAGGTCCATCTCTCCCTGTCCAAACTTCTCATGAAATTACAGCTGCATCAGCATCTCCTATCTCAGCGCAGGTGCTTTTGCTTACGAGCTGAACACTCCACCCCCCATATCTTCATGAAATTACAACGGGATACTCTGATATATCATAGCTTCACAACAGAATTTCAGCTTTAAGCATCTCCTCTCTCTCTTCCCTCAGGTTTTCAGCTCTTCACAGCAATAAAAAGGGTTAATCTCACCTCAGCCTTGCAGCTTTGCAGCTGGAATGTTGAATCTTTCTTATCACAGTGGAGAGGGGGGAGAGCCGAGCTGCTCCGGCTGCCCACGGCAAGGCAGTGGGGGGGTTCCACGGCTGGAACAGGTCCATGGCTTCAGGATGGCCGTGGCCCGGCCTGGCCTGGCCCGAGCAGGGCCTGGCCGGGCCCGCTGGCCCCCACACTGGGCCCGCAGCGACCTGTCCCAGCACCAGAAACGAGAGAGAGCTTGGAGGGGGAGTTTGCCTATTCTTAAATGTGGATAACAGAGGTGGTCACAACTTTAAGTGGCTTAGAGAATTGTCCATATTCAAACTGGCCAGCTGATAGGTTCTATCAGTTCCCAGAGGAAACTGTAAGCACCCCTTAGCAAGGACGTCCCTTCCGGGACTATGCTTGCTAACCTATGACAGTAAGTTACAATTTAAGCTTACAGTGGGAAATTCTCAGACCTTTCTTCTTGCTACATCAACATTTCTTGTTTGCCTGCCATAGCTTTCTTTTTGGTAAAGACATGTTTTCTATTTACTTATGCTCTTCTTGAGACTTATTTACTTGGTGAAAAACGTGTCAGTCACATTGTAGTCACATACCTTTGTCCTACTCCTAAAAATCTCCTTCCAACTCATCTCCAACCTTTGCCTTCTCAGTTACTCAGTGATCACTGTTTCAGCAAAACATCTTTTATTCTATATCAAAACTTCCTTTCATTTCTACCTCATCCTCAGTTTCTACATTCAGAGATCTTTTCTGCCAAGCCTACGTATCTGTGAAACTTTCTTACCAAACTTTCATCTTCCCCAACAAAACTGAGGCAGGAGAGGGTTTAATTTCTTCCCTCCCCCTTTTCATCCCCCACTCGGCATTGGAAAGGGATTTTTGGGGAAACAATTGGCAAAGGCATGGTTTTGTGAGGGAAACCATGGATGAAAAAACAGATTGGGAATACACTGGGGGTAATAGGGTAAAAGGGAAAGGTGGGATTAGGAAAGGGAGACTGTAGGGGGGGCCTACAGTGGAGATACTGTCTAACATGACTACGATTTTTTGCATATATACTGCCTTTTACAGGAACACCATCAGGCCCAGTGACCTGCGATGCTTGTAACCCTTTTCTACCTAGTACAATTTTGAATTCCACCACCTCTCCATCTCCCAAGCTTGGGATGCATTTTTCAGGGTTATTCTTTTTAATAGCAGTTCTATGCACAAATATGTCTTGCTGGTTGTCACATCTTGTTATAAAACCATAATTTTGTTTAACATTATACCACTTTACTATTCCTAAAACTTTGGCTACTATAATCTTTTCCTTATTCCAAGTGGCTGCTTTTTTCTGTCTCGCTGCGTTCTTGCTTTCTCTTTCGGTTGCTCCCGTGTTGGAATTGCTGGAGCTGCTGGGGCTGCCGGGGCCGCCGGAGCTGCTCGTGCCTGCGCGTTCTTCCCGGGGTCGTGTTCGGGGCTGCGCAGGCCGGGCTGCACCGATCGGTTCTCCGTGCGCCGCCTCCTCTGGTCGCAGCTTCGCTGCCACTGCCAGGCGCTGTACCCACGTCTCGGCCGGGCCCCCGAGCGACGACCCCCCCGTGCCCTGCTCCAGCGCGCGTCTCGGCTGGGCACGGCTCCGTTCCACCGCCACCGCCGCCCGTGCGCCGCCCCTCTCGGCCGGGCATTCACGGGGCTCGCTCCACCACGCGCTGCGCGGGGCCGGGCGGGCACCGCTGGGTCCCGCCGCGCCTCGCTCTGCTGCCGACACTGCGGCTCGCGTGGCTCTGCCCGCGTTGTGGGAATTGCCTCGCTGCTGCTCACAGAGGGCTCGGTCCACGTGGCCTGGGCCGCACGGTCCTTGAGCCAGGCTTCCCTTTGCCAGGACACAGCTGACATTGCTCAACAGCCTCGGTAACTAAATAATATTCACGAAAATATTCTTCCATCGGCATATATTTTGACTCAAAAATTAACTGTGTCCAAATGGTGTTCCAAAAGTCTTTGGTAAGAATTAAATCCCAAGAAACATAGAAAAAGTTCTTAAACAACCATGCCAGGAAGTGTTTCAGTTCTTTTTGAGCTTGAATCAAGCTAAAATTTACAAATTGTTGTTCAAGAATCTTTTCAAGTTTAAGATAAATGTCCATATGCGGCTCTGAGAGCCAAGAGTCTTCCCACGGTTCCTCCATAGTTTAGATATGGAACAGCAAAACAAAACCAAGAAGAGGAATCCAAAGTTTCTAGGGTTTACTCACACAAATCAGTCGCTTAGGGATCGGAGATCGTTCTGCCAGCAACTCTTCACCATTTATTACAGTGGGGATTCTGCAACACACGTGTATCAAACCAGGAGTCCCGTGGAAAAGAAATATATATGGACAGATTCTTGGTAGACGTTTCAGAGATGTTTATTTCTCCAGCCGCATGGCCGGAGCTCTGCCAAGGAACTCTTGCAGTCACGGGACCAGAGGGTCCTTGCCCGCGTGGGGAAACACAAACCAACCAATGGGGAACGAGGCTGACCAGGGGCGAGGGAAACCCCATCTCTGTCCCCTCAGGACTCCTCTCCCAGGGCTCCATGGCAGGGGGAGGAGACCCCGACAACAAGAGAGTGGGCTTCAGCCATAACAATGTTTCATCCCGGCCACAGTTTGGGTCGGCACTTTCTCTGAAAGTGGGAGAACAGGAATGCTATGCCATTCAGGCAAGAGGAATCTTTCCAGGGCTGGTCATAAGGAAAGCAGGATCTCGTTAGCAGTTCCTGGGAGCAGACAGTATTTCTGACAAGCTCGGAAAGAGCTGAGCCCAGGTGCTGTTTTCAAAGCCAAGGCCTAACAAGCATTTCTCAGATCACGCTGCAGCCTGGAAAGGAGGAGAGGGGAATGCACCAGCACACTGGGATCCCAGGGATGTCCATGGCCTGGGGTGATGCTGGAGCAATGCCAGGCACCCACCAAAGCCACTCTGTCCCTGCCCCCTGCAGCCGCACAGGGGAGAGAAAATTTAACCAAGGGTTCCTGGGATGGGATAAGACTGGGAGAGATCCCTCAGCAAACACTGGCACGGGCACAACAGACCCAGCCTGGGCACAGGGAGGGTGTTTATTACCAACCAAATCCCAGCAGCACAAGGAGAAGGCAAAGAAATCTCTCCAACCCAGCGGGGATCACCCGGAACAGGGGTCACCAGGGCTCTGCCCAACGGGGGTCACTGGGGATCATCCAACGCCGATCCTCCCACGGGGGATGGAGCTGGAGCAGCACACGAAGCTCTTCCCGCACTTAAGAAACTCGCAGGGCTTCCCTTAGTGGTGGATGCATTGGTGTTCAGTCAAGGCAGAGCTCCTGGAGAAGCTCTTCCCACACTGAGGACATTCGTAGGGCCTCTCCCCAGTGTGGATTCGCCGCTGGGTGACGAGGTGGGAATTTTGCTTGAAGCCCTTCCCACACTCAGGGCAGCGGAAGGGACTCTCCTCTCTTGAGTTCACTAATGTACGAGGAGATTGAAGCTGGTCTGAAACCTCTTCCCACACTCAGAACACTCATAGGGCCTCTCACCAGTGTGGGTGTGCTGGTGGTTTCTCAGGGCAGAGCTCTAGCCAAAGCTCTTCCCACTTTCCAAGCAGTCATAGGGCCGTTCCCCAGTGTGGATCACCTGGTGCTGGATCAGCTGGGAGCTCCGGCTGAAGCCCTTCCCACATTCCCCACACTCATGGGGCCGTTCCCCAGTGTGGATCCTCTGGTGTTCCCTCAGGTTGGAGTTCCACCTGAAGCTCTTCCCACATTCCAAGCACTTGTGGGGCTTCTCCCCACCCTGAGGCTTCTCCCCCAGCTCCGAGCTCCCCCTGGATCTCCGGCCGCCTTCCTGGCACAGGGGGGCTCTTTCCTCCTTGGATCTCTCTGGGCTGTGTTTGCAGCCCCTCCTCATGTGGCCCCTCCGGGGCTTTTCCTCCTCCTCCATCCGGCCGCACCTTGGGAATGACAAATCCTGGTTTTGGGGGGGAGAAACAAGGGGTGAGTGCAGTGGCTTGGGGGTTCCTTCTACCCAAATCCATCTCAGGAAGTCTCTGGGCTCTTACATCCATGAAAACCTCCAAGATACTAAAATCCAGCCAAAAAAACCCCCAAACACCAAGACACCACCCCAAAACTCAGAAAACCTCAATATCCAGGAAAAAGCCCTTCCAAATTATGAAGATTCTACCCCCCACAATAACCAAACCACCAACATTTAGCTCAACTAACCTCAGAAACACCAAGGTTCACTCCTCCCCCCCAAAACTCAAGGTTCAGCCCAAATAATGCTGATTCAAACCAAAAACTCTGAGATTCAGCAAAAAATACCCTCCCCAGAGTTCCCTCTCTGTTTTCACCACTTTGGGCTGTGGGTCATTTTCCCTCTCCTGGCTTCTGGGGTCCTGTGTATTTTGAGGTTCCCCCCTATCCGGGGTTCCCGCCTTCTCTGGGCTACCAGGGGTCCGGGGAATCCCAGGGGTCCCGCCTTTCTGGGCTCCCCATTTCGGTGTCCAAGGGGTCCCTGGTTCCCCTGCTCTCCATCCTCCCCCTCCCTTCAGGCTGCCAGGGGTCCCCCAGCTCCAGGATCTCCCCTCTCCGCTCTTCCCACTCCGTAGGTCTCGGGCTTCCCCCAAACCCGGCTCTGCCAGGCAGTCCCTGAAACCGGTGTCCCTGAAACCGGTGTCCCTGAAACCGGCGTCCCCCTCACCCCGCGCCGGCACCGGGCGATTGCCACGTGGTACCAGAGCCTGACCCAGGGAGACCAACCCACACGTGGGGGGAGACCCCGCATCCCCCCACCCACGGCCGGGGCTCTGCTGTGAGCCACCAGTGGGAACCCCCCCCCAAAAAACCCTCCCAGGGACTGCCCAAGGTATTTGGGGCGAGCTTCTCCTCCCCGGTCCCCTGCGGAATGCGGGGGGGGCGATGATCCTGGGGCAGGGGGGCTGCAGATACAGGGAGCGATGGACGCACGTGCTGCCTCCCCTTCCTTCTCCTGTTCCTGCTCCTGCTCCTCCTCTATCCCTCCTCTTCCTCCCACTCCTCCTGCACTTCCTCCTTCTCCTTCCCTCCCTTCTCCCCCTCCTCCTTCATCCCTGCTCCTCCACCCCCGCTCCTCCTCCCCCCAGGCCCAGTGCCCACCCTTGGCCCCCTCCCCCCAAACCCATCGCATCCCATGGGAGGAGCAGGGATGGAGCTGGGGCCGGTCGGGCTGGGGCAGCGCTGGGCTCTTGGCTGCTCCCAGCTGCTGTGGGGGAAGCCAGGAAGGGGAAAAGAGGGAAGATTGTTGTGTGGAGAAAAAAGTTTGGGGCTTGTGGTCACACTAGTTGGGGATTTGGACCCCTTTGGTCTCACTGCAGGAGCCTGGAGATTTTGGAGGGGGAATACAGAGATGGGTGGGGGATGCCAAGGGATTTTGGGGACAGGGTGAGGGGTTGTGGGAGCCGCTTCCTGGGGGGCAGTCAGGCTGGAGACCCCTGGGCTGGACTCCTGGTCTGGGCATTCCAGCTCCCATTTTCTGCTCTCTTCCTCCCTTTTTCCCACCTCTCTCAATATTTTCCCATCGTCCCCACCACACCCCTGAGATGCCCACATTCACCTCAGTCCCACTGCCCCCAGACACGGGAGCTCCCAGCACCACCAGTACCACCAGTACAGCCCCAGCTGCCAGCACACGCCCCATGGCCAGTGCCGGGCAAGTGCCGCCAGCCCCAAAGCAGCCACGCTGTGCCGTGGAGGGGTCCCCATGGCCCTGCCCCACGCGGCACTGGGAGCACCAGTCCGGACCAGTGCAGAGCACGGGTGGGCAGCGTCAGAACCCACGAAAGTGGGTCCAGCACAAGCCATTTAGAACCCCCCAAACTGGTGGAAAGCATCAGGATCCTCCCAAAAAAGGGGTCACATCCGCCTCCTAAAATGACCGGGAAATCACCCAAATCCGTTTATAACCCCCAAAACGGGTGGAAAGCAGCAGGATCAACCCTAAAATGGGTTCCCCATGTCCTTCCCTGTGGAGCCGCACTCCAAGTGCAAGAGCCAGGTGTGTCCCCCCTCCCAGTAACACATCCCTCAGGATTGGAGGGTGCCCCAAAACCTCCTCAGGAACCGGATCCCCCAAACCTCTTCATCCCAACATGTGTCTGTGTCATTCCAGATCCCATCCCAGCCATCCTCCCTCTCTCAAATACAGCCCCGTTCTTACGGGGGCAGAGCTGCTTCTGGGGGCATCAGTGAGTGCAGGGGATCCTTTATCCCCCTCGTGCCGCTCCAAGCTCCCGAGGGCAAAGCCCTGGTTTCTAGGGCTGTCCCCTTCCCCCAGATTTGTTGGTTGTAATACCCAAGTGCGGCAACCCCGTGCCCTGTGGCAGCAGCCGTTGTCAGGACACGGCCCCGGGAGCTGCGTTAATGCCCGGCTATTATTGCAACCCTACAGTATATCACCGTGTCCCGCAGCCGTAGGGTGGAGGAGGAGAGAAGATCCAACAGGCAGGAATTGTGCAGCGAGATTGATTTATTTAATTATTTTGCAAACTCTTTTATAACTTTTTTCTTCGTAGTCTAATTGGACAAGGATCAGCCACTCCTTGGGGGTGATTGGCTAAAATCCTAAAACGTCCATTGTCGAAATATTTTTCTACTGTACCATAAACAAGACTTTTCAAGGCTGCAGGTGTTTGGTTGTTTACATAGCTCTGCTACCTCTTCTATGAGAGAGAAAAGTCTCTCACGGACTTAGAAAATAGCAAGAAAATCCTCGCTAGCAGCATTTTTGTATCCACATCCGGCCGTGGCCGGGAGCGAATGAGGGGAGGGGAGTTCATAAGGACCCCCCCGCGCCTCTCGCTCCGCCCAAAAAGGTTTTTAATGTATGGGAGCGATTTTCCGCGGTTTCTGGGCTCGGCAGGGCCGAGGCGGCGGCAGCGGGAGCCGCGGGGCCCGGCCCGTGGGGGCGGCCGGGGGTGAAAAGTGCGCGGCGACCCCAGCGCGGTGCCCGAGGGCTGAGCGGAGCTGGTCAGGAACAACCCCCGGAACCCCCCGGTGCCCGAGGGCTGAGCGGAGCTGCTCGGGAACACCCCGCTCGTCTCCGCCGCTCCAAGCCGCTTTCCCGGCTCCGGCTGCCGCCGCCGCCCGGCCCCGGCGCGGTCCCGCGGGGTCGCCGCTCGAGGCGCAGCTGGAGGGGCTCGATCCGGGCCGCGCCCCGCCCGTCCCTCGCTGCGGCTCCTCCAGTGACACGGGGCGCCGCGGACATCCCGGTGCAGTTTTTTATTCGATTTTACTCCGTTCTCTGGATTTTATTCTACTCACCCTCCGCCCGTCCCTCGGTGCAGCTCCTTCAGGCGCGGGCGGGGCAGACGCCTCTCGGTGCGGCTCTTTGATTGTATTTTATTCTCTTCTCTGTATTTCCTTTCGTTCCCAGCTCGCCCGTCCCGCGGAGCGGCTCCTTCAGGGACCCGGCGCGGCACAAACCCCTCGGGGCGGCTCCAGCAGAGCCCCGCCCGCCGCCGCTCCCCGAGGCCTCCCCGCTGCTCCCCGGCCATCGGACACCGCAGGCCGACCCGGCCCCTTCTTCCTCTTCTTCTTCCTCCTCCTCCTCCTGCGGGGATTCAGCCCCCGCCGCCGCCCGGCTCCTTCTGCCGCTCCTGCCCGGCACGAAGCGGCGGTGCCGCTGACGGGGCCGGAGCGCGGCTGCCCCGCGACTGCCCCGCGCCTCAGGGCCGGGCCGGGGAGTGACCGCACGGCTGGGGAGGGACCCCCGCTGGCCAGGGCAGGGACTGATCCCACGTGGAGCTCAGCTGTCATCCTGAAATGAAGGAATCGAACGTGGGTGCTGGCACTTCTGTAACCTCAAGCTGTTACTCGATACTCGACACTTTAGTTCTGGCAACAGGAAGCCCTTCAGCAGCAATGTCTCTCCCAGCCACTGGTTTCTGGCTCACACCCAGCTCGGAGCTTGGACAAGAAACCCAAAGTCCCAGAAGAAAATGCTCTGCCGTCACTTTTTTTTCATAGTTATATTTTATTTTATACGTGTCTGTGATGACGTATTTAAGAAGGAAATCAAAGCCATGCGCAGCTCTCCCGTGGGGTGGCGAGTCGCCGTGGCCAGGGCCATCCCGGCTCCACAAGCGGCCACGTGGCTACTGCCATCTCAGCATGGCCAGCGGCAAGCTTTGCCTGCTTGGCCACCTCTAGCCAGCTGTGCTGTGGGCAGAAGGGCAGGGGCAGCGGCAGTGGCTTCTTTTTTGTGCCCCGCTTGAAGAAAGACATTGAATGGCGCCGGTGCTGCGGTGGCCGGCACCGGACGTGCAGTGGCGGGGGGAGGGGGCTACGTGGCCAACAACGGAGGCATGGCGAGCGATTCCCCAACGCAGAATTCGGACGAAGTCGGCCTCTCGGCGCTGTGAAGTCCTGCAGAAGTCTTTGAACTGGTGGAATTTGTTGGTAATGGTACTTACGAGCAGCAGTTTTTTCCTTCTTCGAGAAAGAGGAGGAAGTGAGGACACGTGGTGGAAGACAGTGTGGCGGCACCAAGGTCAGTGGAAAGAAAGAGGGGCAGGAGGTGCTCCAAGTGTCAGAGTCGAGATCTCTCTGCAAGCCGTGGTGAGGACTGGGATAAAACAAACTGTCTCCCTATAATTCATGAAGTCCATGGGGGGATGCAGAGATCCTCTTGCAGCCCATGTGCAGAACAGGTGCTTGCACCAGAGCAGGTGGATGCCGGAGGAAGCTGTAATCCAGTGGGAGACCTGAACAGAGAGAGAGGGCCTTTTCTTCCAGAGATAGAGGAAGAGGGCCCTTGTTCCAGTCTAGAGCAGCTTATCCTTAAAGACTACACCCCATGGACTAAAATGATCCACACTATGCAGTTTTGGGAAGACTGTTTTGCCTGTGGGAGAGACTCACGTTACAGCAGGTCGGGCAGGACTGCTACTCGTGAAATTAGAACCACGCTGGAGAAGTTCATTAAGAACTGTCTCCCGTGGGAAGACCCCACAGCACAGCAGAAGAAAGAGACTCCCCTCCCTAAGCAAACTGAAGAAAGATTTCGGGTGAGGAACTGACCAAAACCCCCACGCCCTGTTTCCCTGCACTGTTGGTGGGAAGGAGGGAGGGGTTGAGGGGAAAAAAGTGTTTTAAAGGCTTATTTTATTCCTCATTATCCTTCTCTGACTGCTAATAATAAATTTACTTTATCCCTTTAAGTTTGAGCCTGTTTAGCCCTTAGAGTGTTTTTTCTTAATCCTTATCTCAACCCATAAGCCCTTCGTTTTTTTCCCCTTCTCTGCTCAGCTGTATCAGAGGACGACGAGTGAATGGTTTTTCGTGGGTGCCTGGTGTTTGGCCAGTGTCAAACCACAACACCAAGGAGATCGATGGAAGTAATGAGGAATTTTTGAACTCTTTCCGCTGCTGTTTCCAGAAGGTCCCGGCCGGGTCCTGCCGGGAGGAGCCGGGGGCGGGGAGGGCCCTCAGGGCTTAACTGGGGGGAAAAGTTGAATTGGGGCAAGGAAACTTTAATGGTGGGGAGAAAATGTGAACGGAGGGGATTTGAATGGGAGGGGATGATTTGAATTGGGCAGAGAAAATGAAGTGGGGGAGGAGCCCCCCAGCCCTCGGCTGTGGCCCGAAGGTGCTGCCAGCGGTTCCCCTGCTCCCACCCCCCGGGCTGGGGGCGCGGAGCTGCCGCTGCTCCCTGGGAATGCCACGGGATAAAAACTCCACTCAAGCTTTTATGTTCCCAGTCACTCCCAGTAAGATCCCACTTGCCCCCAACATGGTCCCAGTTGTTCCCAGTCATGCCCTGTATGGTTCCTTTCACTCTCAGTCCCTCCCAGTACGAGTCAGGTACGGCCCCAGTCACTTTCAGTATGAACCCAGTCACTCCCAGTCAGTCCCTCTATGATGCCTTTTGCCCCCATCATGGTCCCAGTTGCTCCCAGCATGATCCCAGTAACTCGCAGATACTCCCAGTACTATGCCAGTCACTCCATGTGTGACCCTGTCAGTCCCAGCATGATCCCAGTATGACCCCAGCATGGGCCCAGCTGCTCCCTTGTTGCCCCAGTTCTGGTCCCAGTGGGTTCTAGTTCCAGTCTGTCCCAGTCCATCCCAGTCTGTCACATTCTGTCCTGGTCCCTTCCCAGCAGCTGCTGCCATTTCCCGGATCCTGCCCCCTCCAACCTCTGGAGCTGCCGCTGGACATCCCCCCAGGATGCTGACGGGGGTCAGGGGCTTCATGCTGGACTTTGTTTTCCTAGGCTGGGGCTCAGCCTCCACCTGTGGGAGAAGGTGAGGGGGGGTCTCTGGGGGGCCATGTCCTCTTGGAGCCTGTGAGCCCCTCTCAGGCCTCCCCCAACCCCGGGGTCACTTCTTTCCCCCGGAGCTCCTGACCCAGCTCGTGCTCCCCCCTGGGAGGGGACTTTGGGCTTTTTCCTTGGGCCCCCCTGGAATCCCCATTCCTCGGCACTGGGACCCCCCTGCATCTCCTTCCCCAGCTCCGGGACCCCCCTGCACCCCCTGACCCTGCACCAACACCCCCCTGCACCCCCTTTCCAGGTATCCATCTCTCCCAGCCCCTGGATCCCCCTTTTCCCTGACCTCGGGGACCCCCGGACCCCCATTCGCGGCCATCCCAGGGCACCTCAGCCCCAGGCCTCTCTTTGCTGGGAAACCCGAACTGGGCACGGGGCTCTGCAGCCGCTCTGGGATTTGTGATCACCCAAAGGGA
Organism: Corvus moneduloides; assembly: GCF_009650955.1. Taxonomy (NCBI): domain Eukaryota; kingdom Metazoa; phylum Chordata; class Aves; order Passeriformes; family Corvidae; genus Corvus; species Corvus moneduloides. Next base: position 639,908 of record NC_045506.1, read on the forward strand.
GAGGAGAGGAGAGGAGAGGAGAGGAGAGGAGAGGAGAGGAGAGGAGAGGAGAGGAGAGGAGAGGAGAGGAGAGGAGAGGAGAGGAGAGGAGAGGAGAGGAGAGGAGAGGAGAGGAGAGGAGAGGAGAGGAGAGGAGAGGAGAGGAGAGGAGAGGAGAGGAGAGGAGAGGAGAGGAGAGGAGAGGAGAGGGAGAAGGAGATTCAGAATCAGGGATTGGACTCACAGCACCCAGTTCCGCTCTGCTGGGGTTGGGGACTGCAGGAAAAATTGGATCTGCTGCTCCCGGAGCTTTCCCCGCTTTGGGCCAAACCCAGCGGGTTCCAGGCAGAGTTTGGCCGCAGGGCCCAGGAGTTCAGCCCAGCCTGGCACAGGGGTCCTGCAGGGCGTGGGTGTGGAGGGTCCCAGGGGGGTCCAGGGGGATTCAGGGGGGTCCCAGGAGGGGATCCAGGTGAATTCCCTGCTTCCAGTGAGGGATCTGTATTTTAAGAGAGGTGGTTGATGGTGCTGTAAAGGAGCAAACTGCAGAAGAAGTCACAGAGAAGTCATTTAAGCAGGGACTACCCGTGGTTAATTCCTAAAACCAAAATAAGTCAGTATTTATTTTGAGGGAAAATGATTTCTAATGGCATTTTGAGGGTCAACAGGATAAATACACAGAAATAAATACAAAGAAAATACAGAGAGGTGAGACAGGAGTGGAGCTCTCTGGACTGATCCTGGGCAGAGCCCGGGAAGACCCTGCATGAATTTGGCTGCCTGAATGCAGCTCTTGCCCGGGCCCCAGGGCTGGCCCCCTCTGGGTGTCTCTCCCAGCCCCACAGGGATGCTCCTGCCCCTTCCCTGGTGCCCCAGGGTCCTTCTGGGGCCACCCAGACACCTCCCTGGGCCTCTGGGGGCCCCGTGGCACGGTGCAGACAGGGATGGAATCAAAGCTTCCTTGGAAGATGGAGGCAGGAGAATATTGCCCACGATCTTCTTTCCAGCTGCCCTCCACACTCCTGCAAATCCTGCTGGGACACTCAGGCTCTCCATTCTGGGGCTCTGCAGCTCCCGTGCAAACCCATCCATCACTGTGTCCCCTCTCGCATGGATATCAAGGAAATGACACAGCAATGTCCACAAAACCTGAACTTGATTAACTTGACTGCTCTAAAAATCTGCAGCTGGGGGGTAATTGGAAGACTACGGGGTGAGAACCTTATGCCTCCAAAAAGGGTCAAGAGTTTGGAACTGGAACACTCAGGGAAACTTCAGCTTCTGGGGGAAAAGGTGGCTGGGAGCTCTGTGGCTGAGGATGTGGGGCTTCACTAACAATGGGAAAGGAGGGGAGAAGGGGTAAAAGGGGAGGTTTAGGAGCCCTAAACGTGGCGTGAGGGGGGTGGGTCATCCCCAAACTGAGCCGAGGGGAGCAGGGATTTGGGAGGACTATGGGAAAGGGGTGGGAGAGGGGGGATAAAAGGAGGGGGGACAGTGGGAAAGTGTCCCCACCACTTGAATCCCTGGAGCGATTCTTTGGGGCTTGCGGGGGAGGGGGGATGGATCCGCACTGGAGGGGTCCCCAAGCCCCCTGCCCATCCCTGGGGGGCTCATGGGGGATTCCCCCACCCAACACCCAGTGCTGCAGGGGGCGGGGGGGGGGGGTAAGAAATAAGGGACCGGGTGGGCACAGAGGAGGAGCGGGGGGAGGAAGAGGAAGAAGAGAAGAGGAGGAGCAGCAGGAAGAGGAGGAGCAGGACGAGGAGCCGAAGGAGACGCACGACGTTCGCTGCCCGCTCTCCGCCGCAGCCTCGGGAGCATCGTCTCCCCTACATCCCGCAGGTGAGCGGGGAGGGGAAGTTCGCCCCAAATATATCAGGTGGTCCCTGAGCGGTGCCCAGAGAGGGGAGAACCCCGGGATCCGCGGGACCCCCATCAGCCCAGAGGAAGGGAGACCCCCAGAACCCCAAAGTGGAGAGACCAAAGAGGGGGAAATCCTGGGATGGGTTTTCTGGGCTGAGTCGTGGTCGTTTGGAGATCTTTACAGACACAAAACCCCCAGTGACTTTCTGAGATGGACCTGGGCAGGAGGAACCCCCAGCCCAAGGCACTCATCCCTTGTTTCTCCCCCCAAACCAGGATTTGTCATTCCCAAGGCGTGGCCAGATGGAGGAGGAGGAAAAGCCCCGGAGATGCTGCACGAGGAGGGGCTGCAAACACAGCCCAGAGAGATCCAAGCAGGAAAGAGCCCCCCTGTGCCGGGAAGGCGGCCGGAGATCCAGGGGGAGCTCGGAGCTGGGGGAGAAGCCTCAGGGCGGGGAGAAGCCCCACAAGTGCTTGGAATGTGGGAAGAGCTTCAGCACGAGCTCCAGCCTTATCCATCCCTGCAAGATCCACAGTGGGGAACGACCCCGTGAATGTCGGGAATGTGGAAAGAGCTTCAGCCAGAGCATGGTCCTGATCGAGCACCAGGTGATCCACACAGGGGAACAGCTCTACACCTGCACGGAATGTGGGAAGAGCTTTGGGGGCAGCTCCATCCTGAGAAAGCACCGGCACACCTGCACCGGGGAGAGGCCCTGCGAGTGCCCCGAGTGCGGGAAGAGCTTCGTGCGCTGCTCCAGCTCCATCCCCCGTGGGAGGATCGGCGTTGGATGATCCCCAGTGACCCCCGTTGGGCAGAGCCCTGGTGACCCCCGTTGCGGGTGATCCCCGCTGGGTGGGGGGAAGGTATTGGACTCATCAGTTGCCAGGCAGACCCTCAGCGCCGAGTGCCCCGCACTGGACTCGGCCTCCCCGTGTCGCGCACTTCATTCCCAGTCCCTCCCAGTGCCACCACAGACCCTCTCAATCCCTTCCACTCGCTCTCAGTCCATTCCCAGGCCACTCCCAGACCTGCACCCTCTCTCCCAGTGCCTCCCACTGCATTTCCAGGCCCTCTCAGTGCTGCACCAGCCCTACACCCTCCCTCTCTCCATGCCTCACCAGCTGATCCCAGTGTCTCACAGCTCTCTCCCAGTGCCCCCCAGCATGTCCATCTCGCTGGTGCCTTTGAGCTCCCAGCCAAGCCCCAGACACGTGCTCTGTTCCGAGATGGATTTCTACCCTTCGGAGATCCAGGTGAGGTGGTTCCAGGGCCAGCAGGAGCTCTCAGGGCACGTGGTGGCCACTGACATCGTCCCCAATGGGGACTGGACCCACCAGCTCCTGGTGCTGCTGGAAATTCCCCCTGGTGTGGGATCACCTCCACCTGCCAGGTGGAGCATGTCAACCTGGAGCAGCCCCTGAGCCAGCACTGGGGTATGGCCCGGCCCCCACAGCGCTGGGGGGAGCTGGGGAGAGGACTGGAGGGGCTGGGACGGGAATTGGGGTGTGCTGGGAGTAACTGGGAGGGAGTTTGACAGAGCCTGGTTTAAACTGGGAGAGGGGAATGAGGGTCTGGAAGGGCTGGGAAGGGGTTTGAAGGATGTTGGGGAGGCTGGGATGGGGCTACAGGGGTCCTAATGGACACTGGGAGGGAGTGTGGGGGTGCTGGGTGTAACTGGGAGGGCGTTTGAGTGAGCCTGGAGGGGCTGAAAGAAGACTGGGGACAGAAAAACAGGGGTTGGGATGAGGTTGGTTGTGCAGGGAAGAGACCGGGAGGGGTCTTGGTGAGTCCTGGTGGGGCTGGGAAGCGACTGGGAAAGGGTTTGGGGGTCCTGAGAAGGCTGGGGAGGGATTGGGAGGAGGTTTCAGGGGGCCCTGGGTGGGCTGGAGGCGACTGGGAGGGTGCTTGGAGAATCTCGAGGTGTCTCTGAGAGGTTTTGGGGGTTCTGACCCCTGCAGACCCCCCAGAGATGCCGCCAGACGCCGCCCGCAGCAAGATGCTGACGGGGATCGGGGACTTCGTGTTGGGCTTCGTCTTCCTGGCGCTGGGGCTCGGCTTCTACCTGAGCAAGAAGGTGAGGGGGGGTCCCGGCGTTCGTGTCCCCCCTCCCCCGGAGCTCTGTGCTCCCCCGGGGCCCCCCAGCCCGGTGTCACCCCCTTTGCTCTGCCCACAGAGCTCCTGAGCCGCCGGCAGCCGCAGCCCCTCCCCGTGGCCTCGGGCCCGGCCGGGACCCCCCGCTCCATCCCCGCGCTGATTTTGGGGGGGTCGTGTGTCCCCCCCAGCCCCGCTGTCACTCTGTCCCTGCCCGGCTGCTGCCAGTGTTCCCAATAAAGCTTCCCAGTTCACCCCGGTCCCGTTTATTGGAGGGCGGTGGGGAGGGATTTGGGGGTACCCCGCGAGGGGGGCCGAGATTTGCTGGGGGGGGGGAGGAGAACCTGCCCCGGGATGGATCGGGAATGGGGACCCCCGTGTGTCCCCCCCGTGTCATCCCGCTCTAGGGGAGCATTAGGAGGCCCCTAAACTCCAACACGGTACCCAGCGAACCCCCAAACCTCCTCACAGACCACCAAGGACCCCACAAAAATTTCCCCCAAAAAACTCCGGCGAAATTCAGACAATCAGAGAAGGCGCTGAACAACCTTCAGCCAATCAGAGCGCGCGGCGCTGGTGACTCACCAGTTGCCAGGCAGACCCGCAGCGCCCAGCGCTCCCCACCCGGACCCCACCTGCGCCCCCCCCTCGCCCCCAGCGCCCCCCGCCAGGGGAATTTGGGGAGGGGGCGCGTGGGGAGCTCCCAGGCCGGGCCTACAGCCCAGCCCTGCCCCAGCCCGACCTGCCCCGGCTCCATCCCGGCTCCTCCCGCGGGATGCGACCGCGTCCGGAAAACGGGGGGGGCCAAGGGTGGGCGCTGGGCCCGGAGGGAGAAGGGATGGGGGGGGAGGAGGAAGAGGAGGAGGAGGAGTGAGGAAGGAGCGGGAGAAAGGCCGGGGGAAAGAGCAGAAGGAGGCGGGATTAGGAAAGAGGAGGAGCGGGAGAAGGGAGTGGAGGAGGAGCCAGGGGAGGAGCGGGAGGAAGAAGTGGGAGAGGGGAAGAGGAGGAGCAGGAAACGGAGGAGGAACAGGAAGAAATTCTCGGTTCCGGCGTCCGTTGCGTCCGCAGCAGCTCCGGCCCTGGGATCATCGCCCTCATCCCGCATCCCGCAGGTGAGCGGGGAAGGGGAGCTCGCCCCAAATATATCGGAGAGTCCCCGGTGGGTTTTTTTTGGGGGGTGGATAGTTAGAGCCGAGAGGACTCCAAAGCTGAGCCGCAAATGCCACTTGGGCGGATAACGGGGGTCCACGACTGGTTGGGGTTTTTGCTGGGGGGAGGGAGGGGGAGATGGTTGCTGCCGGCAGAGCCCGGGCAGTGGATGGGGGGATGTGGGATCCCCAGATCATCCCTAAGCGGGATCCTGGAGAGGGGGGACTGCAGGAGCCACGGGACCCCCATCAGCCCAGGGAAGGGGAACCCACGAAACACCAAAGTGTGGCGATCAGAGAGGGGGAACTCCTGAGAGGCTTTTTTTGGCTGAATGTTGGTGGTTTGAAGAGTTTTACAGACACAAAATGCCCGGTGACTTCCTGAGATGGACCTGGGCAGGAGGAACCCCCAGCCCAACGGGCTCACCCCTCATTTTTCCCCCAAACCAGGATTTGTCCTTCCCAAGGCGTGGGCGGATGGAGGAGGAGGAAAAGCCCCGGAGATGCCGCACGAGGAGGGGCTGCAAAAGCAGCTCAGAGAGATCCAAGCAGGAAAGAGCCCCCCTGTGCCGGGAAGGCAGCCGGAGATCCAGGAGGAGCTCGGAGCTGGGGGAGAAGCCTCAGGCCAGGGAGAAGCCTCAGGCCAGGGAGAAGCCCTACAAGTGCTTGGAATGTGGGAAGAGCTTCAGCCAGAGCTCCAACCTGATCCGGCACCAGGTTATCCATACTGGGGAAAAGCCCTACACCTGCTTGGAATGTGGGAAGAGCTTCAGCCAGAGCTCCCACCTGGTTCGGCACGAGGTGACCCACACTGGGGAAAAGCCCTATGAGTGTGGGGAATGTGGGAAGAGCTTCGGCTGCAACTCCGACCTCAACAAGCACCGCAAGATCCACAGTGGGAAACGACCCTACGAGTGTGGGGAGTGTGGGAAAAGCTTCAGCCAGAGCTCCAACCTTATCCGGCACCAGACAATCCACACTGGGGAACGGCCCTACAAGTGCTTGGAATGTGGGAAGAGCTTTAGACGCAACTCCAGCCTCAATGTCCACCGGCGCAGCCACACTGGCGAGAGGCCCTACGAGTGTTCTGAGTGTGGGAAGAGGTTTCAGACCACCACGAAACTCCTCCAACATCAGCCAACACACACAGAGGAGAGGCCCTTCCGCTGCGCTGATTGTGGGAAGGGCTTCAACCGCAACTCCCACCTTGTCAGCCATCGGCGCATGCACACCGGGGAGAAGCCCTACGAGTGCTTGGAGTGTGGGAAGAGCTTCAGCACGAGTTCTGACCTGATCCAGCACCAGAACATCCACACTGGGGAACGGCCCTATAAGTGTAGGGAATGTGGGAAGAGCTTCACCTGGAACTCCAACCTCAACAAGCACCTCAAGATTCACACTGGGGAACGGCCCTATGAGTGCGTGGAATGTGGGAAGAGGTTCAGGTGGAGGTCCCACCTCATCAGCCACCAGAATATCCACACCAGCAAACGTGAATGGCCCTACAAGTGTTTGGAATGTCGGAAGAGCTTCAGCAATAACTCTGACCTCATTAAGCACCAGAGGATCCACACTGGGGAACGACCCTATGAGTGTGGGGAGTGTGGGAAGAGCTTCAGCCAGAGCTCCAACCTCATCCGGCACCAGACAATCCACACCAGGGAACGGCCCTACAGGTGTTTGGAATGTGGGAAGGGCTTTAACCGCAACTCCCATCTCATCAGGCACCGGCGCATTCACACTGGGGAGAGGCCCTACGAGTGTCCCAAGTGTGGGAAGAGCTTCTCACAGAGCTCTCAGTTGACCCAACACCAACGGAGCCACCAGTAAGGGAAGCCCCGCTGTTGGGGAGGATGAAAGTTTGGTAAGAAAGTTTCACAGATATGTAGGCTTGGCAGAAAGATCTTTGAATGTAGAAACTGAGGATGAGATAGAAATGAAAGCAAGTTTTGATATAAAGTAAAAGATGTTTTGCTGAACCAGTGATCACTGAATAACTGAGACGGAAAAGGCTGGAGATGAGTTGAAAGGAGATTTTTATGATTAGGGACGAAGGTATGTGACTACAAACAAAGACATGTTTTTCACCAAGTAAATAAGTCTCAAGAAGAGCATAAGTAAATAGAAAACATGTTTTTACCAAAAAGAGAGATATGGCAGGCAAACAAGAAATGTTGATGTAGCAAGAAGAAGAAAGGTCTGAGAATTTCCCATTGTAAGCTTAAATTGTAACTTACTCTAGTGATTGGATAATAATGACTATAATATGGTCATGGTAGCAGCTATGATAGGCTATAGGCAAAGGTAAAAGTATTGTGTATGGTGCTTATTGGTTGTTATGTATTAAGATACTCAGCAAAGTATAAAATGCTTTGTAGCTTGAACAGAAGGTGGCTTCAGGTATGCCTACAGCTGTAGATGGCAGCTGTAGGGCTGGCTCTGGATACCCACTCCCTGAAATGCTGTAACTTTGCCTATGCAATAAACAGCTTTCAAGAGAGCCGCCTGAAGTCCAGACATTCTTCGTTGACACTTCTCCTATATCCCGCGAGTGCCCCGAGTGCGGGAAGAGCTTCGTGCGCTGCTCCAGCTCCATCCCCCGTGGGAGGATCGGCGTTGGATGATCCCCAGTGACCCCCGTTGGGCAGAGCCCTGGTGACCCCCGTTGCGGGTGATCCCCGCTGGGTGGGGGGAAGGTGTTGGAGAGATTTCTTTGCCTTCTCCTTGTGCTGCTGTGATTTGGTTGGTAATAAACACCCTCCCTGTGCCCAGGCTGGGTCTGTTGTGCCCGTGCCGGTGTTTGCTGAGGGATCTCTCCCAGTCTTATCCCATCCCAGGAACCCTTGGTTAAATTTTCTCTCCCCTGTGCGGCTGCAGGGGGCAGGGACAGAGTGGCTTTGGTGGGTGCCTGGCATTGCTCCAGCATCACCCCAGGCCATGGACATCCCTGGGATCCCAGTGTGCTGGTGCATTCCCCTCTCCTCCTTTCCAGGCTGCAGCGTGATCTGAGAAACGCTTGTTAGGCCTTGGCCTTTAAAACAGCACCTGGGCTCAGCTCTTTCCGAGCTTGTCAGAAATACTGTCTGCTCCCAGGAACTGCTGAGGAGCTCCTGCTTTCCTTATGACCAGCCCTGGAAAAGATTCCTCTTGCCTGAATGGCATAGCATTCCTGTTCTCCCACTTTCAGAGAAAGTGCTGGCCCAAACTGTGGCCGGGATGAAACATCGTTATGACTGAAGCCCACTCTCTTGTGACCCTCTCAACAGCGGCCCAAAAGGAGACCCTTAGAGCTCTCCTGGGCCACCGTGGGCTGTGACCAGCAATCTCCCTCTAAGGGGGCCTGTCAGAGCCAGCAAACCTTCAGGTTTGCTATGCCTGGAGCTCGCCGAACCACGACATGTCCTGGGCCGATACCCTCAGTCCTCGAGGCCTGATCCTGTGCCCAGTGGGAGAGGAAAAAGGTTCCAAAGTGAGGATTTCACTGACCTTTGAGGGGAATTTTTCACAGGAACCTTGCTTGCTCTGACTGTTTCTGTCTGTGTGCGTGCCCCTGTGCATATGCTATATCAATCTGGGAGAAATACTGCTTTCTTAGGTGTTTAAGTACCTTGGATACCTAAGTTAGGCCTGTAGGTAAGGTTCAGTTATCATTATAAACTCACTTAAACGCTGCTAAGTGTTGTTCTTTGGCTAAGATGTGAAACATAAGGTCTAAGCTAAGTGTTTTTAAGTGTTGTTCCTCTGTTAAGTTGCTAGGTGTAACTTGGACGTTACAGCTGTAAGTAAGGTTAAATGCTGCTAAGGGTTATTCCTCTGTTGTTAAGGTGAAGTTATAAATTAGATACAAGTTCAGTGTTGTTCCTTAGTCGAATTGTTAGGCCTAGGCTATAAGTTGAGTTATGAGTTAAAATACTGTTAAGTTTCAGTGTTTATAAGCGGTTAGGCCGTGTTCCTTTTTATCCTTGCCCGCACTGTCTTTTGTCCCATGCACCTGAACACCCACCCCACACCCCCACACCCCCCTAGAGAGTTCTCAGCTCATTTCTGTTTTGATTGCCTGGATTTTGTTTGGTTTTGTTGTTGGTTTGTTCTCCCTTGTTGTGCCCTAGCTGTCCTGTAGGTAGTAGAGTGAATCCTGACAATGAACTTGTTGTGCTTTGTTGCTTAATGTTAAATCTGACTTTTGCTCATACCCTTGCCACTGGTTTTTCAAGCGATCTCAAACACTCTCATTCGTGACAGCACCACAGTGTCCCGCCCTCACCGAGGGCCCTGACCCGCGCCCGTGTCACAAAGGGCCACAGCCGGCACCCCAGCCACAGAGGGACAGACTGGAACCGGCACGGAGCCGCCCCGGACTTGTGGCCTTGTAGCCCCTGCCGTGCCCCGAGCCCTGGGAGGCTTCGGCCACGCTCGCACCCGACAGCCGCAGCCCGGCCCTGCGGAGCGCTGGGGCTGCAGCCCGGGCTGCTCGGGGCAGGAGGAATTGGCCGCACGGACGTGCCAGGGCCCTGTGGGCAGTGGCTCCATGTCCTGCGGGAGGCCGGGGCCGAGGGTGTCCCTCAGGGCTCTGCCGGGGCACCGGGGCTCGTCACTGCCACGGTCAGTGGCACCCGGGGGCACCGAGCGCAGCTTCGGCACCTTTGCAGGGCACGGGGAGCTGAGCAGGGCGGGGGCAGCACGGAAACACCGAGTGCCTGCCCGGGACAGAGCCGGGAAAGCCGGGCTGGAAAGCCGGGAGAGGCTGCTCGGAGCTGGCCCGGGGACTTGGGCACCTGGGAGACAGAGCCGGGCTCTGAGCTGACACTCCAAGCCAAAAACCTGAGAAGTTACAGCAGGTTTTCCTAGACACTCTTCATTATTCTGTATTTTCTCAACGTGACTTTTTATGAGGGAACATTTTCAGTGGTTTTTTCCATTTTTTCTCCACCCTTTAAAAAGAAATCAATCACTTTTTGTTATGTGTTAGGGAGGGAAACATTGTGGGCAATGAGGGTTTTTTTATTCAATATATTTTCAAAAGTGAGATGTGCCAACTCCAGACTTTGACTCCTAGAGCAGTGTCTGGTTCCAGACTGCTCTGCTTTTCACCATGAGATCTCAGTTCCTTCAAATCCAGCAGTCAGAGCCCTTGAAACACGGAAAAGCTGGGAATCAGGTGAAAGCATTTGGAGGGTTTGCTCTGTCCGTACACTCCACATCTCCCCTGGTGTTCGTTCAGCCTCTCCACTCCTGTCCGACGTGCACATTGCTGTGTCCAGAGTTCAGTACATGCTTTTATGGATATATATATATATATATATATATACGTGATTATTGTATCCACAATTGCCTTGGAGTGAGTTCCTGTGATGGTACTTTCCGTGATCCTCTGCTCTGTGCCCAGAGCATGGTTATTGTGTCTTTGAGCGCCGGGAGCCCGGGACGGGCCGTGTGTGGGGCCGGGGCGGGGAGAGGCTCCTCGTTCGCTGCGCGGGCGTTTTGAAGCCTCGCTGCGCAGGATTTCCGGCGCTCTCTGTCCACCGAGGCTTTTTGCTTGGCTGAAAAGCTTTTTTGGCCCAGGCACAGAGAGGATTTTTTTCCTTGCCGCGGTTCGGAGACGCTGCAGCGGCGAGCCTCGGGGTGCCCGCAGGGAGCTGAGCAGCTGCTCTGTCGGAGCCCGGGGGCTCCGCGCCGGCGGGAGCGGAGCGGCGCCGCTGCAGCCCAAAGCCCCAGCGAGCCGGGCCGAGCCGGGAGAGAAAACAGCCCGGGGCTTCAGCGCCGCTGCTTCGCCTGCCGGGCCCGTGCCCGCGGAGCCGCCCTGGTTTTGGTAGTAGGGAGGCTACAGGTTCGGTTGTGGAGAGAAGGTTCTGGAAGCTTCCTCTATGTCCAGCAGTGCCAATCCATGGTGGCTCCAAAGATGGAGGTGCCAGATGCAGAGATCCCCGGGGATGCAGCGATCCCCCCGCAGCCCCTGGAGGAGCCCCCACCGGAGCAGGGGATGCCTGAGGAGAGGCTGTGAGCCCGTGCGAGACCCGTGGACAGAGGGGCCCTGCCGGAGCAGCCTGTCCTTGCAGGACTGACCCCGGGGCAGAGCGACCCCCGGGGCTGCAGCAGTGTGAGGGGACTGCTGCCCGTGGGACGGACTCAGGCTGGAGAAGTTCCTGGAGAAGTGTCTGGTGGGAGGGAGCCCAGAGTGCAGCAGGGGAACGACTCCTGTCCCTGAGCAGCGGGAGAAGGCACCGGGGATGAACTGAGCATAGCTCCCATTCCCTGTGTCCTGCACTGCCGGGGTGGGAGGTGGAGCTGGAAGGAGGGAGGGGTGGGAGGAAGAAGTTTTTAAGGGTGTTCTTTCACTTCTCATTATCCTGCTCTGAGTTTGTTAGCAATAAATTCAATTCATATCTCTAATTTCGAGCCTGTTTTGCCTGTGATGGTATTTGATGAGGGAAAATCTCCTGGTCCTTATCTCAACTCAGGAGCCCTGAGTTAAATTTTTTGTCCCCTGTCCGGCTGCGGAGGGCAGGGAGAGAGCGGCTGTGGTGGGTGCCTGACATCGGGCCAGCGTCCCCCCACTCCAATGGGACATGTCCTTGTGTGGCCCTGGGCTATGATGCCACTGTTGCTGTTGCTTTTGTCTTCCTTATGATTTTATCTTTTGCATGAAATGCTTGTGAAGTGCCCTCGCTGTCCCTTGTGTCCCCTGGGCACCGACAGCCCCGGCCCTTGCCCTGCTCCCCCTCCCACGTTCCATCCCGGCTGGCGGAGCCTTGGAGCTGCCGTGGGGCCGTGGGGCTGCCCCGGGGGCTGCGCCCCGAGCCGGGGCCCCTTCCCAGTGCTCCCAGTCTGCCCATCCAGCCTGGAGCAGCCAGCGAGGGCTTCAGCTGGGGCGGCAGAGAGGCGCTGCTGGGGGGTCCCAGCTCCGCTTGGCTTGGGCTGTTCTTCCCAAGCTGGGCCCAAAAGACTTTGGGAGTTTTCTGCCACAAATCTCTCCCCTCGTGCACTCAGCCAAAGGGGTTTGGGGCGGTTTTCCCTTTTTGGGGGAAATCAAAGCCATGCACTGATGCTCCGAATTAGGGGCGGGAGTAGCGAGGCTGCAGGGCTTCCCAAGGAGCCGGAGGCAGCCCACACGCAGGGCTGGGCAGGTCGGGCCGGGAGCAGCGGAGAGCTTTGTTTCTCTTCTCAGCTGAATGGCGGCTCGGGCCGGGCCCGTTCCAGGGCTGCTCCTCAGCTGCGGCTTTCCCCTCACGCAGCCCGGGGGGCGCTGGGAGCGCGGGGCGGGGCTGGGCCGTGTGCAGAGCCCGCCCCTCGCTCCGATTGGGCGGTGCTGCCGTCAGTCGTGGTTCTGGCGCGCTGATTGGTCGGAGCGGGGAGCAGCCCGGGCCCGGAGCCGCCGGCAGGGCGGCCGTGGCGCAGCAGAGGCGCCATTGGCGGAGCGTCTGTGCGGGCCCGGGAGCGGCGGCGGCGGCCGGAGCCCGGTGAGGCGGCGGCGGAGCTCGGAGGCGGCCCCAGCGCAGGTGGGAGCCGCGCTCGGTTCTGGCGGGGCTCGGGGCTGGCTGCGGGCGGAGGGGGCGGCAGGGGGCTGTGGCGGGTTCGTTGTGCCGTGTGGGCGCCGTGTTCGCCCTGGCGTGAGGGCGCTGCGGGAGCGGCTGCCCGCGGTCTCCTTCCCGCTGCTGCCTCGGCAGGAGCCGGTGCCGGAGCAGCGCTGGCTCGTCCCGGCTGCTGTGGGTAGGACAGAGGTGGCTGCCCCGTGGCCGGCAGTGTGCGGGAAAGTTCCCGTGGCCAGAGGTTTGTGTCCCCAGAGGAGGCGGAGGAGTCGTGTAAAAGTAACTTTATTCGTGGACAAAGGGAGAGGCCACGGGGCATTTCCCGTGGGGTCTGTCCAAGTGTTGGAGGACGCAGCCTCCTTTTTATGCCGATTTGCCCGGCCGCATCTCCGTGTCCCTTTCCGCAGTGGCTGAGGTCCTTGGAAGGTACAGACTTCCCGATCCGCCTGCTGCATGTGCCCCTTAAAGTGCACCCCCACTTTGTATAACATCCGATATTCATGGCTCTGTGAAGTCTTTGTTCTTCTTCTGGAAGTTCAGGAATTTAGCAGGCTCTTTGCTGAAGCGGCACTCCGTGTCAGTTAGTAACATTTTGTGAAATTTATGGTTTCTCCCATTGCTTGCTTATCTCCAAATCCCTGGCCCTATCTCAAAGCAGATTTACACCATCTGTTTGTAAAGACATACTCATCGTACTCCTTTCAATCCCTCCACTTCTTATTTTCTCAATAATTGTCTTTACAAACTTTAGTTACCATTGACTCAATCTCTTCTTCCTGGGCCTTCTTTGGTTTTGGGATTATTCTCAGTGACCTCATTCTGTGTCCTTTTATAGCCGTTTCTGGGTCAGGAGGCCTGGCTGCCACCTGCATGCCCTTGATCCCCTGCTGAATGAGCTGCACTGAGCAAGGTGTGGTGCACGGTAAAAAGATGAGAGTTGCTGGAGCACCTGAGAGGAGAAACAGCATTGGTTTAACCCATGGTCTGCCAGGGAACCACAAAAATGTGTCCCATTCCCATCCTTTCCACGTTTGGAGTGGTACATGAGCTGCTTTCTTATTTCTTTTGTTCTCTGTTTCACCACTTTTCCTTGGCCATCTCTTTGCCAAGAGCACTTTGAGTCATTTAATTTTCCACAACCTCCTGGTCCTTCTGCTGGAAGAGAATCTGATGCCATCCCAGGGTGAACTGTGGCGTTGCTCATGGGAGTGGATTGGTGGGTGAGAAGGTCAGGAGCTGGAGCTGTGTGCTTGGTTATGATTTGGAGGACAGCTTGTAATCTAATGATGCACTGAAATGATCAGTGGGTTCTCTGGCACCTGGTATGAATTTGTTTGGGTTCCCAGGGGCTGCTCCATGGTGTTGTAGGATTTGTTCTGGTGGCCGTTCATCTTTTCCCCATTTTTGGGCGCTCCCAAAAATGCCAGGGATGCATCGATTGACCGCTTTTCTCTGATTAAATCATCACATCCTTGGATTCCCAAGTGATTTCGCTGACCTTGTGTCAGCAAAAGCAGCCCAGTGGTCAAACCCACCCTGTATAACACAGAGAGTGCCAGCAGATGTTGGAGTGGGGAGAGTGATGATTCCCCCCTGCTTTTGTGAGTGAAGTTCTCCCAACATTCTCCGTTTGCTGTTTTCCTTTTCAGCTTCAGGGATTTCTGTTGCAGAGTCAGAGATGCTCAGTGTGGGCTCTGCCTTTAGCGATGCAAATTCCGTCAGTGCAGGGAGGCAGAGCTTGGGGTGAGGGGCAGAGGGAATCAGCCCAATTCCTGTGGCAGGCAAGGAGAGCCTGGGACATTGTGCACACTTCCCGCAGCAGAGTTAATTTGAATTTCTAAAGCTCCTCTGCTGGCTGCCTGGGAAGAAACTTCTCTTTCAGGGCAGCCATCAGATGAGTCCCATGTGGCCTCTGAGAGCCTCTTTCCCCCCCCTTTTTTTTTTTTAACAATTTTCTATTAACTGTTTATAAGTTTAAAGCTCTTCTGGTTTGCAAAATGCAACCTAAGGGTGAACATCAAAAAGCCCATACCAGCCACTCACACACATAGACAAGAAAACCCCAAAGCAGTAAAGATTTTTGCTACTTCTTCTGCTAAGACTAAAAATTTATTGTCACACCCCTGGCCCAAATCCAACGGACAATATAGAAGTAGGATTATTATGAAAAACCTTCCAATGGTGTAATCTGATCCCAGGCAGCCCAGAGTGTGAGTGTAACTGAGAGCCAGAGTGGAATTCTCCCGCTGTCTCCTGCAGCAGCTGTGGCGAGTGCAGGCACAGAAAGCTCTGAAGGTCGCCCGGTGCCAGCGAGGATTGGCCCCCAGTGCCTGGAGATGCCAGAGGAGGTGCCCAGCCAGACTATTCCAGCAGAGGATCTGTGGGCAGCCCCCGGGGCTTCCCCCGCTGTGGAGCCCTGGCTGCTGCTGCGGCCCCTTCTGTGCAGGGTCAGTGGCGGCCTCGCATGGTCCTCCTGCAGCCGGGGAGTGCAAATCCGCGGGGCTTCAGAGAGCTTGAGGCGAGGGTGAGGGGTCCCCCCGTGTTCAGCTGTGCTGGCGGCTGTTTCTGTGCTCGGGGACACTTGGAATGGGCCACGCCCTCGGCCAGCAGTGGTGCTTCTTTGCGCTCCTCAGGCAGGACCCGATGTCCTGGTTGGATGTTGTGGGCAGC
The DNA here is from genome assembly GCF_009650955.1 of Corvus moneduloides. NCBI lineage: Eukaryota > Metazoa > Chordata > Aves > Passeriformes > Corvidae > Corvus > Corvus moneduloides. The sequence goes on from NC_045506.1 coordinate 655,186, forward strand.
AAAGTGCCAAGGCAGGGTCTGTGCCAGCCGAGCTTCCTGTGGAAGAGATTTCACAAGAGACAGAATTCTGGCCACAGACTGCTTGAAACACACATCCCTGGTCTCTACCCCCCCAACTAGGTCGAGAATGAGCAGGGTGAGGAATTGGAAACATCAATTCCAGGGGAGATAATTGAATATCTGCCCTGGGTCTGGCTCTTCTTCTTGCCAAAGCCAATGGCAGCAGCCGTAGCCGTGGCATCTTGGTTTCTCTCAGCAGCTTCAGAAGGTGTTTCTTTATTTCCCCATTCATTCTTTCTACCCGACCCAAACTCTGGGGCTGCCAGGGCGTTTGGAGGTCCCACTGTGTTCCTAAAGCAGCCAGAACGGCCTGAGGGGTCTTTCCTGTAAAATGAGTTCCCCTGTCTGAGTCTATTGCTTCCACAATCCCATATCTTGGAATTGTTTGTTCCAAACATGCCTTAAGAACTGATGCAGGGATTGCTGAAGCGGTCGGACAATGCTTCTGCCCCGCTGTGAGCTGCCATGCTGTTAGCAGAAGATATTTAAGCCTTCCCACTCGGGCATTTCAGTAAAATCCACCTGGCATTGTTGGAAAGGACGTACAACCCAAGGCCTCCCTCCCTGGCAAGTTTCTTTGTAACCTGGTCATTGGCTTGGCACAAGTCATGCAGCCTTCAACAGCTTGTTTTGCCAGAACACAAAGACCCAAGGCAGGACATCTTGAGGAATGCTTCTGCCAATCCTCCAGAACTCCAGTGACTCTTTTCATGGAGTTGTTTTAATACTTGAGGGTCAAAGCTTTTAGTATCCATTGTTTAATGTCCTTTGTAAACCAGTTCTCGTCTCTTTCCTCTGCCCCACTGTTTTTAATTATCTCCAAATCCTCTGGGGGAAAAGAGAGGAGGGAGGAAAACGGAATAAAGTGCTACTTTCCCAGCCTCTTCCTCTGCCAGTCCCTGACCTATTGGCTCCCCTGAGCAAACTGCCTGGTGTTCCCTAACGTGGGTTATTGCCACCCGTGTTGGTAAATTCACCACCTCCAATAGATGAGTAATTAAACTTCCATGAGCGAATGTTTTTCTCCTGCAGGGTAACAAAGCTCTTCCCTCCCACAGTTTTCCAAACCCATGGACCACCCCCTGTGTGTACTCAGTCAGTTAATATGTTGCCGCTTTTCCCGATATAATTCCCAGGCTCTCACAAGGGCACAAACTCCTCTGTCTGAGCTGACCTGTAACCTCCCCGCTTCCTCTAATTCCCTTCTCTTAACAGCAGCGTATCCTGTGACCCATTTCCCTTCTGCTGCCCTTGAAGACCATCCCTAAACACATTTTCTCCCTCAGGCCAGGGAATGTCTGGTAAATCTCTCCTAGCCCAGGTCTGGAGCTCTGTCACTTGGCTGCAGCCATGGGTTTCTTGCCAGCCCCGTGTCCAGGGCCGTTCAAACAGGAGGCTGGGTTCAACCCTTGCCCTGTGCTCAACTCTGAATCCTCCTGTTCCATCCAACAAGTTTCATTCTGTAAGAACCGAGCGCTGCTCATCCATTTAGAGGCTCCTTTGGTTAACAAAGCTTTAACTTGATGCCAGGCTTGAACAATCAGAGATTGTGCTGCTGTCAGTTTTCAGGCCTCAGTTCCCATTAAAGCCGGGGCTGCACAATTCTGCAGACAATGAGGCCACTCTCTGGCCACTGGGTTAAACATTTGAGCCCAGGAATTCCTTTGGCATGGCCCTGATTAACATCCACATGCAATTCAAATTGGTTTTCCCTGTCTGGGAGGGCCAGGGCAGGAGGCTCAGTTAATCTGCTTTTGAAGCCTTGAAAATTGTGCTTTCCTTCTGGTGTCCATGGTGGGGTTTCTTGGCTGGCAGGAGAGGAGTGTTGTAGGGAGAGATGCCTGGCTCCAGAAGCGCTGCCTTTAGCAGGGCCTCAGTAAGAGGCTGTAACCCCTTCCTTGCCTCCCTTGGAACAGGGTATTGCTTTTAGACACCACTTGTCCTGGATGCTTCAGAGTAATTTGGAGAAGCTCCATATCTGATTTTCCCTATTTCCCTGGGGCTGCCCACACTTCTGGGTTCCCTTCAGCAGAGGCCTTCCCAGGCATTTGACACAAAAGTACAGCAGCATTAGCCTCTGTATCTCCTTTGACAATATGAATTTGCATTCCCACTTCAGCCCCCAAATCCCTTCCCAGTAAATTACAATCACAATTAGGAACAAACAGAAATTGATGGGTTTCAAACCCATCCCCCACATCTACTAATAGTGGTTGAATAAAACACCCCTGCTCATCTTTCCCACTTATTGCCTGAATAATGAAAGAACTTCTTGACAATTTCCCCCCTTAGGTCTCAGATTTGGAGTGGATCGAGAGGCCCCTGTGTCCATCAGGAGCGGCCTCATCTCGATCCAGACGCGCCCTGAATGTTCTCAAGGGCTCTGGTGCGGTGGGTCCCTGGTGTGCTGGGAGCTCTGAGAGCCCTGACAATCCATGTCCATCGGGGTGGACTTGCTCGTGCTGAGGGTGCTGCTGTCTGTGCTTGCAGTGTCCTTGTGGCCTGCAGCTGGAGCCCTGATTCCTTGGCAGGGGCTGTTTGGGTGGGCTCTGCCGTGCCGAGGAGGGCAATGCCTGTGCCAGGTGCTTGTGGCCGCCGCCGTCCCCTGGGTGCTGGGGCCCCCTTGGGCCCTGCGGTTCATCCCTGGGGGGCTGTAGAAACTCTGCCATGGCCTTTGCCTTCACCTTGGCCTTTTGCTCATCCCTTCTTGCATTCCCCTGCTGAGCCTTTCTGGCCAAGTGCTGCAGGGGCTTCTTGTGCCTCTCCTGCAGCCCCCTCAGTGCCTGTGGGTGCTCATCCTCTGACAGCTGCTGAGCTTTCTGCAAAATCACTTGTTTTTGCAGTGACCCAAACAAGATCCTTAAAAGAAAATCCTGATCCTTCCATGTACAATCCACATTTCCTAGATGTTCCTTCCTCTCCTCCTTGTGCTCACCCTCCCCTCCACATCCTGTATTCCAGAGCTGGTCCCCATCCTGCCGCAGTGTCCAAACGCAGCCCCCTGGCAGGCAGGGCTGGCAGCTCCATGGGGCTGGGCAGCGGCCGGGGCATCCCACAGCCTCATGGGGGCCGGGGGCTACTGCTGGCCCTGTGTCATGGTCCGCTAATACAAGCGGGGGTCGTGATGGTTCGTTTATCGATCTCAGAGTGCAAAAGGACACAAGGGATTTCAGTTTTAATCAGAACAGTGCACCTTTATTAAGTGCCCACAACATGGTAATGCGATAGAGGAGAGAAAGGGAGAGAGAGAGATAAAGAAAAAAAAAACAAAGTGAAAAGAGTAGAGAGGAAGAAGGAAGGGGTAATAGCTACCAACGAATGAGACGAAGTCCTCGTGGTCTTCTGCCAATAGATTAATCTTCTTTCTGTGGGGAGATCTTGTCTTGGTTAATTTAGAAAGTCCCTTTATAGCCCTTTTCAGAAGCGAGGGGCAGCTGGCCAAGAGCTGGGGAAACCTCCAGCCGTTGTTATGGGGCCCGTTGCTTTGGGAAGCACGTACAGGAGAGGTGTACAGGACAGGTCATTCCTTTCCGCTTCAGCGCAGTCCTTCCCGCCTGGGCAGCGAGAACGGCGCAGTCCATTGTGACCTGCACTAATTTTCTCAGGAATGCGTACCAGTTCCCAGTGGGCACACCTGCAGTTGGCAGACATCCCACCTTAGGCAGGTTGGAACTCCTGTGTTCAGCCTCTGTCCTCGGCGATGATCGTGAGGCAGATGAGGGATCTTCAGACCGTGTCTTACACCTCTTGAATTGCTGGAGGATGCAGCCTCCTTTTTATCCTAATTTTCCCTGCTGCTTCTCCCTCTCCTTTCGCCCATGGCTGAGGTACTTGGAAGGTACAGACTTCCCGATCCACTGCTACGTGTCCCCTTCTAATATGCATCCCCTTCCCCTTTGTATCTTTGTTCTTCTTCTCCAGGTTCAGGAATTTAACTTGGCCTTGGCTGAGCAGTGTTCCATGTCAATTAGTTCCATGTCAATTAGTAAATGTTCTTGTGAATGGTTCCTCCCGTTCCTATCTCGCTATCTCATCTCTCAGTGTCTGGCCCTGTCTGTGGGTGTGTTTGCAAAGAGACATTCCTCTTACTCCTTTCAGTAGCCCTCCCAGCCCCGGCAGCATCGCCCCCCTCATCCCGCAGGTGACTGGGGAGGGGGAGCTCACCCCAGATACCTTCAGGGATCCGTGAGAGGGCTTTTTTCGGTGCGGGTGTGGATCTTTGGAGCTCGCCTGAAGTATCCTGGGGAGAGGGGAGGCTCTGTGGGTTTTTCTTTTTTTGGGAGGGATGTTTGGATGTTGCAGGATTCCAAAGCTGAGCTGTAAATGCCCCTTGGGGAATATTGGGTGGCCCCTAGGAGGGATTTTTTGGGGGTTTTGGTGGTGGCTGCCAGCCAAGCCCCGGTGGTGGGCAGGGGAATGCAGGAACCCCTCCCCCTGCACTGGGGGTTTGTCCTCCTGGCTCAGGCTCCGGTACCGCGTGGCAATCGGCGGTGTGGGAGGGGGAGGGGGGAAACATAGCTTTTGGGGACCCCCGGGGAGTCCAGGGATGGGAGACCCCTGACCCCCTGAGTGGGGAGAATGGAGAGAGACAATACTGAGGGACTCCAACCAGTCTGGAAAAGGTGTAGCCATGGAACACCTGGACAGTGAAAGGAGGAGCTGGGAGAGAGGGAGCCTCTGACAGCCAGAGCAAGGACCTCAGTGAAGGGTGGGCTAGGGGAGGGGGGAACCCCGGATAGGGGTGACCCCTGGGATTCCCAGGACCCCCAGCAGAGAGGGTAGACCCCCAGGGGATGGGCCCCCAGCAGCCCAGACAGGTGGAAGTCCCAGAACCAAAAACTGAAGATACTAGAGAGGGATTACTTTGGGTTGAATCTTGGTGTTTTGATGGTTTTTATGGACACAAGATGCCCTGTGACTTCTAGAGATGGACTTGGGCAGGAGGAACCCCAAAGCCAATGCACTCACCCCTTGTTTTACCCCCAAACCAGGATTTGTCATTCCCAAGACATCCTTCAAGTGGCCAGATGGAGGAGGAGGCTGTGAAGAAGAGGAAGATGTCCCGGGATCCCCAGGCAGGTAAGGAGGAAGTCACCGCCCCTTTCCCCTCTCTCCTGCTCCATCTCCCAGCCCAGCATCGCCCTCGGCTGCAGGACAACCCCGCTGCCGACGCCGTCCTGCCGGGGATGGACTGGGGGGATCTCCTTCCCCTTCCCTGTGGCACGGAGGCAAAGCCGATCCTCGCCCTTCTTCCCCCAGGCACTGAGCTGCAGACAGAGAACAGGGAGGACAAATGCCCGCATCAGAATGTTGTGGAAGAGGCCGTTTTGAGCAGCTCCACAGTGCAGGAATCCAACGGGGAGGAAAAGCTCCAGAGATCCCACAGGAGGAGGGGCTGCAAACCCAGCCCAGGGAGCTGTGAGGAGGAAAGACCCACCCTGTGCTGGGAAGGCGGCCGGAGATCCAGGCGGGAGTGGAGGTTGGAGCTGGTGGAGAAACCTCACAGTGGGGAAAAGCCCCACAAGTGCTTGCAATGTGGGAAGAGCTTCAGCGCGAGCTCCCACCTGATCCAGCACCAGAGGATCCACACTGGGGAACGTCCCTATGAGTGCTTGGAGTGTGGGAAGAGCTTCAGGCAAAGGCAGCACCTGACCCGCCACCAGAGGATCCACACTGGGGAAAAGCCCTATGAGTGCTTGGAGTGCGGGAAGGGCTTCACTGAAGGCTGCAGCCTCATTGTCCACCAGCGTGTCCACACAGGGGAAAGGCCCTATGAATGTGGGGAATGTGAGAAAAGCTTCATCCGGAGCTCCCACCTCCTCACCCACCAGCTTGTCCACTCTGGGGAGCGGCCCTATGAGTGCCCTGACTGTGGAAAGAGGTTTAAAGACTGCTACTACCTGAAGCACCACCAGAAGATCCACTCTGGGGAACGGCCCTACGAGTGTCCTGAGTGCGGGAAGAGGTTTCGGAACACCTCCCATCTCCTCATGCATGAGCAAACACACACAGGGGAGAGGCCCTTCCGCTGCCCTGACTGCGGGAAGAACTACAAACGCAACTCCCACCTTGTCATGCACCGGCGCACCCACACTGGGGAGAAGCCCTATGAGTGTCCCGAGTGTGGGAAGAGCTTCTCCTACAGCTCTGCCTTGACCTCACATGAACGGACCCACTGGTAAGGGAAGCCCTGCGAGTGCCCCAACTGCGGGAAGGGCTTCAACCCCTCCTCCAACTTCATCACCCATTGGAGTGACCTCCATTGGGCAGAGCCCTGGTGATCCCCATTCTCGGTGATCCATGTTTGGATCCAATGTATTGGGTTTGCGTGGCCAGGTTTTGGTAGCAGAGGGGCTCCAGGACTGGCTCCACTGAGCAGCATCCAGAAGCTTCCCCCGTGTCCGGCTCCTGTTCCACCCCGCCCCCAAAGGCGAGGGTAACCCAGGGTCTGGTTCATGGCTCCCGTGGGGCAGATTAGAGTGAAACAACAGTGAAAGATCTGTGTTTATAAATATATCTCTGTAGGGTTTATTTCAGAACAGTTTGGTTGCTATGTGAAGGGGGTTTGGAGCCCTTTTGGTTACCATCTCCAGTAATATAAAAGCATAAAAGTAACACTTCAGAAAATGTATAAGGGTATCTTGTTTGTAAAGACAGGTGTCTATCAAGGAAGGCAGGAACCTCCCTTGGAATGGAGAATATGACTCCCTTCCCTCTGAATTATTATAACTTTGAAATTAAGGGGCTTTCAGGCAAAGGTATGAGAAAAGGAATAACAGCTCTTTACCAGCCTGTAAATGAATCCCAAGGCAACCAGACAAACACAACAGCAACAACAGCAAACAGAAGCACAAACCCAGTGCCGGCCTCTCCCGTTCCCCTCGGTGACGCTGGCGGCTCCCGGCCGGGCAGGGTGGCTGCGGGGATTCCCCGCGCCTGCAGGGGGCGCTGTGGCGCAAGCTCGGCCGCCTCTGCACGCGGTGATGGCGGCCGGGCTGGCGGGAGGGACGGAAAAGGGGCTTCCTTTACAACCTCCCGGGGCAGGCGGGCCCGGTGTCCCTCCGGATGGTGAAATGGGCTGCAGCAGGAACCTCGGAGCAGCAAGCTGGAAGGGCAGGGCGGGCACACCCTGGGGCAGCAAGCACTCTGCAGCTGTAGCTGGAACCGGGGCCTCCCGGCAGGCAGGGGGTGCTTGGCTACAGAGTAGCAAAAGAAACCCCTGAGCAGTGGCAGAGGGATGGCAGGGGGCTGGGTAGTGGCAGCCGGGCTCTCAAACACGGGTGGGAGAGCCCCATCTGGAGAGGAATGGGGCTTGGCGATCCCAGGGTTTCTCCTGAGGCACCCAAGCGGATGGTGGAGGTCCCTCTTTAGTGAGGTAGGGTGTTAAGGTCCCAGTGCAGTGGCTGCTCTCATGAGCAAAGACTCACCTACTGCAGAAGCAGCAGGGCAGGGCTGGGCCCTCTGTGTGCATGTCCCGGGCCTGCCCCAGGCGGGTTCCCAGGGCTGGGCCAGCTGTGTAAGGGAGGGCGCTGCCCTGCTCCAAAGCCCTGTCCCACCTGGCCGGATCTGCTTCCCATCGGCCTCTGCCCTTCCCTGGCTCCAGGCCCGGCTCGTCCCCTCCGGGCTGGGTGCTCCCCCCCTGTGCCCCCGGGCGCTCCCTGTGCCCACGGCCAGCAAAGGCCCCGCTGCTGTTGCCGGTGGCCAATGGTTTGAGCCATTAACCCGGAACATTTCAGTCCCTCACAGCTCTGCACCCCAAAAGCCGAGAGGGATTGAAGGCACCTCAAAGCAACTCCATCCCACTTGAGGAAAGGGCAGTCAATAACTAACTCATGTAAGCACAAGTGAACTATTGGGAGACAGCAAATGTTAGTTCAGACAGCAGATGTTAATTACAAAACCTAAGAAGCCAAATTCACCCTAATCTTGTCAAGATAGAGGGGACAAGGATTATCCCAGAGTCTGCTGAATCATTCCTCAAAGGACTACGCATGCCCAGGGAGAAAGGTGAAAAGTTCACTGTGAGGATGACTACTGGCCTTCATCAGAGAGACCCCCAGGGAAGAAGAGGAGCCTTCTTCAGCGCAACCACCAGGACACACAGTGCATGCGTGGCCCGTATGCAAATGATATTAATGACTTCTGAGAAACAATTTGTATAACCACACCTGTCCCAAGGAATGTGATGAATATTGAGAATTTAACCCATAATACTGTGTTGTAGAGAGCACTGGTGTGTGTGTTTGGAGGAGCGATCCCCACACACCCGGCGCGCCGAATAAAGCAAATACCCACTTCTCTGGCTCTGTCTCTGAAGTGTCTCCTGGCCCGGTTGTGGCATGATTCATCTGGCACCCCAGACAGGACCCTCTCTGCCCGGCTGCCAGATCCAGGGGTAAGCGGACCTCCCAGTTGCGACCCTGAATTTTCAGGGGGAGCTCAGCTGTCCTTTGGCTCACGGCGGGGGCAGACAAGGACCATCTGCACCAAATTAAGGTATTTGCTATTCCTTTTAAACACAGAAATACCTGCAGGTCCAGGGTTCAAGTCCCTGAGGGTGGGTTGAAAGTCCCGAGGAAGACTGGGTCTCCCAAAATTAGTCCTGGGCAAGAGGAAAAGTACTTTTAAAGGGGTTGGACCCCACTGTGAAAGATACCTTTAAGGGGTTGGACCCCGCTGTTATGTGCTATTTTACTTCTATTTGTGTTTTGTCTGTTGCTATTCTGCTGCTGTGTGAGTGAGAGTGGATGAGACGTGCTGTCAAAGTGCGGAGCGAGTGAGGAGCTCTATCTGCGGTTCCGTACCCCGGCGACGGGCTCGGCCAGAGAAAAGCGAAGCGTTTGGCAAAGAGGGAATGAGGATAAATCATATAAACCGGTGGTTTGGAATTCAGCCTTACTGTCTGAAGGGGGGCGGATTTTAGAGGAGAAAGATTTTAGTTACTGAATTGAGAACACCCAGGCCCCAACGCTTTTCTAATATAGCCCCAGCTAATTTCCCTTTTAAAATCCCATGCCTAGTGTGGAAACAGTTGTGAAGCTTGGGTTTGGTTTTTTTTTTGTACATGTATTAGAAAGTGGTATTGTCTATTAGAAAGAGTGGACGGTGTCCAAGTTGCTGGAGGAGAGAGCTTGGTATTAGGCAAGAGTGGCAGAGCATGGCTTTGTGGAAGGAAGGAGTTGGTTCTCTGGTTTTGGGGGGTTTTGGCCATGGAAGAGAGAAAAGAGGGGGAGAAAGGACAAAAGAGGCAATGGGATCATCAGAAAGTAAGGAAATAACCCGGAAAAGTCCGCTAGGATGCGTGCTGGCACATTGGAAAGAGCTGGGGGCAGTCCCTGGAGGGAATATGAAAAAGAGCACCCTAATTAAATATTGTAATTAGTGGTGGCCACTCTACAGATTAGATGATGGTGAAAAATGGCCAGAAAATGGCTCTTTAAGATACAACACTCTATTGCAATTAATGTTATTTTTAAGGAGGGAGAATAAATGGGATGAGGCCTCCTATGCAGATTGGTTTTTTTACCTTAAGACGCAAACCAGAGTGGCAGAAACAATGTGGCCTCAATCTGGCACCACAGGACTCTATGGTCCTCCTCCTAGAAAAGGAGGCAAAAGGAAAAAACTGCATGAAGAGGTGTTGCTCATCATGCAGTATTGGGCAAAGATGTTTCAAGCTCAAAGCTGAGAGAGACCAGGATCCCTTGGAAACCCAGGAGCTAATGGGGCACTGTGGTGGGACCCTAACATCAGGAGCAATGTCCCCAGTGCCCCAAACATGCTCAGAGGATAGTGGGGATGAAGGAACAAGTGAGACTGGCTCAGGAATATCATCCAGAATTAGGAGCAAGACCCCTGTAGAGAAGAAGCTCATAGCACCACTTAGACAAGTGGTGGGGCCAGACGGGGGAATAACAAAAGTTAAAACACCATTTACAGCTTTGGATTTAGATACCTGGAGGGAGGCAGCCAGAATGTATAGAGAAGACCCTGAAAAGGTAGCAAAGAGGTTTGAATTGGTTGTTAGAAATCAAGATATTGATTGGAAAGATACAGACCTCATGCTGTCAGAATTAACTGAGGCAGAAAAAGCTGCTGTAATATCCACAGCAAGAACACACGTGCAGGGACAGATAGGTGCTGGGACATTGCATGGAAATGTAGATAACATTTTTCCTACATGAGACCCACACTGGGACCCCAATGATCCACAAACATACCCGTTCTTAGTTAGAGACAGGAAATTAGTACACTGGGGGCTGCTAAATGCTATACCTAAAACAGTTAACTGGTCATTGTTATTCAGTATTCACCAAGAAACCACTGAATCCCCAGGTGCATTTATAGAAAAATTAAGGGATAATATGAGAAGACACAGTACACTAGACCCAGCTTCTGAAATTGGGCAGCAACAGTTAATATCCTTATTGATGGGGCAATCAGCACCAGGTATACGTAGGAAACTGCAAAAGATTAAAGAACCAGAGAACTGAAACTTAGAGAAACTTCTAGCAGTGGCATGGGAAGTTTATAAAAACAGGGCACAGCCCCACACAGTCGCAGTGGCCCAGGTCAGGGGATTGGGATTCCCCAGGGGCGGGAGAAGGTCCCCACCCAGAGGACAAAGGCAGCAAGGCCCAGGCTCAGCCCGGTGTCTGTTCTGCGGTCAGCCCGGGCCCTGGAAACGAGACTGTCCCATGAACCGTGCCGCGAGCCCAGCGCCACAATCGCCAGCGCCGCGGGACCAGGGACTGCAGCACAGCTGTACCAGCAGTGCCGGGGACCGGCGGGTCCCTCCCTGGCCGACCCGCTGCTCAAAGCTAAGCTAGGGGAACGGGACGGGGAGTTTTTGGTGGGTACTGGAGCCACATTCTCAGTCCTGAATCAGACTTTGAGTCCTGTCAGTAATGATTATGTCCAAGTTGTTGGGGCTACAGGGAAAACTGAGAAAGCCTATTTTTTGAGACCCTTAAAATTTACATTAGGCAAAAAGATGGGAATACGCCAATTTCTATATCTTCCAAACTTGCCTAAGCCCCTGCTAGGCAGAGATCTATTAAGCTGGTTAGAAGCAAAAATAGAATTCACAGAACAAGGAATGAGACTACAGGTTCCTGAAGAAAACTTAATTTTGGCCTTAAGTTTAGCAAATGTCCCTGAAAAAGGAGGAATACCCATAGATGATAAGAGATCAAGTAATCCCACTAGTATGGGATGTCAAAATCCCGGGAAGATCAAAACGAGCTTCCCCAGTGGTTATTGAATTATTAGAAGGGGCACAGCCGGTGTCAGTCAGACAATATCCACTAAGGCACGAAGCACGGGTGGGAATAGAACCAATAATTGCCAAATTTATCGATCAAGGGTTGCTGAGAGAGTGTAGCTCCCCCTACAACACCCCAGTTCTACCAGTACAAAAGCCGAATGGAAGTTATCAGTTAGTCCAGGACCTGAGGGCAATAAATGCAGTAACAAAAACACTGCATCCCATAGTAGCCAATCCTTACACTTTACTTACAAAATTACAAAGTGACTGGGTGTGGTTTTCAGTTTTAGATTTAAAGATGCTTTCTTTTGTCTGCCATTAGCTAAAAAGAGTCAGGAAATTTTTGCCTTTGAATGGGAAAACCCCGAAACAGGGAGAAAGAGTCAGCTCACATGGACTGTATTGCCCCAAGGATTCAAAAATAGCCCCACAATATTTGGAGGTCAATTATCCCAAGAACTGGAAGCCTGGACACCGCCACTTGGAAAAGGTACACTACTGCAGTATGTTGATGATCTACTAATAGCAACAAGGACCCGTGAAGACTGCAAGAACTGGACTGTAAGTCTTTTAAATTTTCTGGGACTAAGTGGATATAGAGTCTTTCCTGAAAAGGCTCAGCTAGTCCTCCAGAAAGTTACATATCTGGGGTATGAACTGGCAGGAGGGGAGAGAGCCTTGGGAGACAACAGGAAAGAGGCAATTTGTCAAATGCCCAGGCCAACCACAACCAAAGAACTGAGAACTTTTCTGGGAATGACAGGGTGGTGTAGATTATGGATCTACAGCTGTGGACTCATTGTGAAACCTTTATACCAACTCTTTCTAAAAGAGACTGGGGGAACTCACCTATGCTGGACACCAGGGACTAATAATGCATTTGTAACTCTGAAACGTGAGTTGATGCAAGCTCCAGCACTGGGCATACCAGATGTCACTAAACCTTTTCTGTTGTTCTCACATGAGAGACAAAGACTGGTGCTGGAACTTTTGGCACAGAAGCTGGGACCATACAAAAGGCCAGTGGCTCATTTCTCCAAGCAGCTGGACGTGGTCAGCCAAGGAGAGCCCACCTGCCTGCGTGCAGTGGCAGCTGTGATCCTGAACATAGAGGAAGCCCTCAAGTTCACACTGGGCCAGCAGAGAACTGTTTTTGTCTCTCACACAGTGTCAGCAGTGCTCACACAGAAAGGAAATCACTGGTTAACCCCATCTCACTTTCTCAAATACCAGGCTGTCCTAGCAGAATCTGAGGATGTGAGTATCCAAGTAACTAACATCTTCAATCCAGCAGCTTACCTCCAGGGCAAGGCTGCTGAGGAGCCTGTACAGCATGACTGCATTGAAACCATGGAGGCAGTTTACTCCGGCCACCCGGACCTAAAGGACTCTCCGCTAGAAAATGCAGAAAACTGGTTCACTGATGAAAGCATCTATGTCAAGAATGGTAAGCGGCTCGCTGGGTATGCAGTTACAACCACAGATACTGTCATTGAGGCAAATCCATTACCTGTGGGGACATCAGCTCAAAAGGCTGAAATAACAACCCTAACTCAAGCCTTGGCGTTGGCCAAAGGAAAACCTATCAACATTTGGACTGATTCAAGGTATGCTTTTGGGGTGGTACACGCTCACGGGGCTATCTGCAAAGAAAGAGGTTTATTAACCTCACAGAAGAGAGAAATCAAGCACGCTACTGAAATCATGCAGTTGCTGGAAGCAGTGGTAAAACCTTCAAAAGTGGCTATAATGCATTGTAAGGGACACTCCCAGGGTAACACTATCCCTGAACTGGGAAATGCTATGGCAGACAAAACAGCAAAGGCAGTGGCTGGCGGGGATCAAATTCAAGCTCTTGCTCTAATCCCTTCTAACCTCCTTATGGGTAAAAAACCCCCACTATATGACACCGATGATTTAAATTGGATACAAGAAGGGAAGGGACAAATAGGATCTGATGGGTGGGCTAGGATAAAGGATCTCATTGTCATACCCAGAAAACTGCTAAAATTACTCATCCAAAGCGAACATTCTAAGACACATTGGGGAGTTGATGCTTTATATAACCATTTGAAGGATAAAGTGACAGCATCAAAATTAAAGGAAACAATTGAGGACATAACTTCCACTTGTGAAATCTGTCTTAAAAACAACCCTAATACCACTGTTAGGCTAAGCACAGGAACTGTCACTAAAGGAGTTTTACCTGGGGATGTGTGGCAAATTGACTTTTCTGAATTACCTAGGAAGGGAGGATACAAGTACCTTCTAGTCCTCACAGACATTTTCTCAGGCTGGCCAGAAGCTTTCCCTTGTAGAACAGATAAAGCTAGAGAAGTTGTTAAAGCTTTAATACAAGAAATTATTCCACTATTTTGGGTACCCAGAGAAATTAATTCTGACAGAGGATCACACTTGGTAGCCCAGGTGGTGCAGGGAGTGAGTCATCTACTGGGCATACACTGGCAGTTACATACACCATACAGGCCTCAGGCAAGAGGACAAGTAGAAAAGATGAATCACTTAATAAAGCAACAATTAGCCAAAATTTGTCAAGAAACTAATTTCTATTGGTATCAGGCTCTGCCCATGGCTTTGCTAAGAATTAGGGTAAAACCACGGCTCAAAGAAAAATTAAGCCCCTTTGAAATTCTGTATGGAAAGCCCTATGGAACAAATGGGATTCATAATGACAGTGTGGCTCTGGTAGGGCAAAGCTGCCTAATAGATTATGTAAAGCATTTAGGTCAAAAATGACAATCAATATGCACTACAGTTGTTAATTGTCAACCACTGCCACCTGATAAAGCCTTTCATAATGTGAGACCAGGGGATTGGGTTTATGTTAGGTCTCTTTCAGGGGATCCACTCCAGGAGAAATGGGAAGGACCTTATCAGACACTGCTGACCACTCATACAGCAATTAAAGCACAAGGAAAACCGACCTGGATCCATTATACCAGGACCAAACCTGCACCAAAGCCAGAGTGGGAGGCAAGAAGAACAGGACCTCTGTGCCTTCAACTATGAAAAATCAACACAACATGATTTGGACCATATTAGTGACACTGGTAACTTGGGCAGGTGCATGGGACCAGAATACATTCAATTGCTCAAAGGGGGTGTTGAGAATTTTAATCTGATTGCTGGATATGTTCTCAGCTGCCTGAGAATTTTGCTAGAGGCTTTCCTTTGGTTGGGGCAACATTCCCTAATACAACAGAAATCCATGCTGCACTTAGTACTGACAGGCTTTCACATTATGTCAACATATCCCTAGATCAACTTCAGTGGAAGTTGGAGTTTGAAGAGCCAATACTTGGGTCCTCACCAATATCCTGTGTGCAGAGGTGCTGGGAAGAATCTGTACCTAAAAACTCAGGAGGAATAAGACAGACTCCAAATGCGGGAACTTAACATTTATAGGCAGCTACCCCAACTGCTCAGAATTCTGGACATATGGGGGGGCCAACATGTGGAATAAGAATCAAACAAGACAAGGACCAAAGCCCAAGGGTTGGCCAGTGCCCCCAGGGTGGGGTTGGTACTGGATATGTGGTCACAGCGCCTATAAAGTTTTACCCTTAGGATGGCAAGGCTGCTGTGCCATAGGACCAGTATTTCCCCACATTAAAGTTGTCTCTCAACTACAAGGCTTTTATACGGAGGACCAAAAGGACATCAAACCCCTTAATAGATAGGCCCACTGGATTTCACAGCTTTGCCAGATGGTTTATACCGGGACTCGGAGTAAGCGAACTAGAGGAAGCAATAGTGAACCTTTCTGCTACTGTAGAAACCATAACGAATGCCAGTGCAGATGCCATAAGAGTGCAGCAAATCGAGATTAAGAGCATCTCACAGTTAGCCATACACAATAGACTTGCATTCGATTTGCTGTATGCCAAAGAAAGAGGAGTATGTATAGTTATAAATACAAGCTGTTGTAGTTATGTTGATTTAGACAAATAGAAACAGTTGCAGACAATTCTGGAAAAAACACAGACACTACATCAGATCACCTTAGATGACACTTCTTGAGGGTTTAAAGAGGTATGGGACAAACTTACATCATGGTTACCCAACTTATCCTGGCTTAAACAATTGTTTGTAACAGTTATTTGTGTTATTGCATTGTTACTTAGTGTTTGTATTAGTAGTTACTGTTGTATGATATTATGTACTTGGAATCTCGATGCTTATGCCCAATGGCACAAGCATAAACTTAGAAATAAGATAGAGAAGGGTTCTTACTTCAAAGACATGCAAGATTTCTAAAGAATTACAAATAACCAAAGAAAAGGGGGGATTGAGGAAGGGGCAGTCAATAACTAACTCATGTAAGCACAAGTGAACTATTGGGAGACAGCAAATGTTAGTTCAGACAGCAGATGTTAATTACAAAGCCTGAGAAGCCGAATTCACCCTAATCTTGTCAAGATAGAGGGGACAAGGATCATCTCAGAGACTGCTGAATCATTCCTCAAAGGACTACGTATGCCCAGGGAGAAAGGTGAAAAGTGCACTGTGAGGATGACTACTGGCCTTCATCAGAGAGACCCCCAAGGAGGAAGAGGAAAGGCCTTCCTCAGCGCAACCACCAGGACACACGGAGCATGCGTGGCCCGTATGCTAATGATATTAATGACTTCTGAGAAACAATTTGTGTAACCACACCTGTCCCAAGGAATGTGATGAATATTGAGAAATTAACCCATAATACTGTGTTGTAGAGAGCACTGGTGTGTGTGTTTGGAGGAGCGATCCCCACACACCCGGCGCGCCGAATAAAGCAAATACCCACTTCTCTGGCTCTGTCTCTGAAGTGTCTCCTGGGCCGGTTTTGGCGCGATTCACTGCAAACGGCTCAATTCCACCTCAAAACAACTCCATCCCATCTCCAAATTTTGGGGTAACTCCTGTGCCCAAATTGCTCCCAGTTGTATGCAGATGTTCCTGTCCATGAACTTCACCCAGTTGTTGTCATCAAGGAAGTGCCAGTGGGCTTTTCCCCAGGAATGGAACACACCTGTGTGGGAGACAGGTCAGGGGGTGCCCCCCTCCAGCAGCCCCCAGCACCCCACAGCAGGTTGGGAGCTCAAGGGACCCCCCTGGACACCCCTTTCCCACCCCTCTCTTCCCCACGGCCGCCTCAGCACCAGCTGCTGGGTTGGGAGGAACCCCCCATGAGACCCCCAGGGAGGGACAGGGGTTTGGGGACCTCCCACTGAGGTTCTGCTCCCCCCCAAGCCCCAGGGAACAGCTCAAGAGATCAAATGATGGGGAAACGAAGGGACTCCCATGGGAAGCCCCTTCCTGCTGTCCCCCTGGCCCTTATCCTCCTCTCAGACACCTTTCCCATCGTCCCTGTGCCCCTCCCCACTCACCCAAGAGCTCCTCGCCCGCACCCGGGGGCTCCCAGCACCCAGAGCGGGGTGACACGGGGGGGACACACGGGGGTCCCCATTCCTGATCCATCCCAGGGCCAGTTCTGCCCCCCCCAGTCTCGGCACCCCTGTGGGGTCCCCTCAAGTCCCTCCCCACAGATCCCCAATAAATGGGCCAGGGTGAGCTGGGAAGCTTTATTGGGAACACTGGCAGCAGCCGGGCAGGGACAGAGTGACAGCGGGGCTGGGGGGGACACACCACCCCCCCAAAATCAGCGCGGGGATGGAGCGGGGAGTCCTGGCCGGGCCCGAGGCCACGGGGAGGGGCTGCGGCCGCCGGCGGCTCAGGAGCTCTGTGGGCAGAGCAAAGGGGGTGACACCGGGCTGGGGGGCCCCGGGGGAGCACAGAGCTCCGGGGGAGGGGGGATAGGACGCCCAGACCCCCCCCTCACCTTCGTGTGCAGGTAGAAGCCAAGCTTCAACCAGAGCTCCACCACCAGAGAATCCACACGGGGAACGGCCCTACAAGTGCCCTGAATGTGGGAAGCTCTTTAATTGCAACTCCCATGTCATCATCCACTGGTGCATCCACACCGGGGAGAGGCCCTACGAGTGCCCTGAGTGCGGGAAGAGCTTCGTGCGCTGCTCCAGCTCCATCCCCCATGGGAGGATCGGCGTTGGATGATCCCCAGTGACCCCCGTGGGGCAGAGCCCTGGTGACCCCCGTTCCGGGTGATCCGTGCTGGGTGGGGGGAAGGTGTTGGAGAGATTTCTTTGCCTTCTCCTTGTGCTGCTGGGATTTGGTTGGTAATAAACACCCTCCCTGTGCCCAGGCTGTGTCTGTTGTGCCCGTGCCGGTGTTTGCTGAGGGATCTCTCCCAGTCTTATCCCATCCCAGGAACCCTTGGTTAAATTTTCTCTCCCCTGTGTGGCTGCAGGGGGCAGGGACAGAGTGGCTTTGGTGGGTGCCTGGCATTGCTCCAGCATCACCCCAGGCCAGGACATCCCTGGGATCCCAGTGTGCTGGTGCATTCCCCTCTCCTCCTTTCCAGGCTGCAGCGTGATCTGAGAAATGCTTGTTAGGCCTTGGCCTTGAAAACAGCACCTGGGCTCAGCTCTTTCCGAGCTTGTCAGAAATACTGTCTGCTCCCAGGAACTGCTAACGAGCTCCTGCTTTCCTTATGACCAGCCCTGGAAAAGGTTCCTCTTGCCTGAATGGCATAGCATTCCTGTTCTCCCACTTTCAGAGAAAGTGCTGGCCCAAACTGTGGCCGGGATGAAACATCGTTATGGCTGAAGCCCACTCTCTTGTGACCCTCTCAACAGAGGCCCAAAAGGAGGCCCTTTGAGCTCTCCTGGGCCACCGTGGGCTGTGACCAGCAATCTCCCTCTAAGGGGGCCTGTCAGAGCCAGCAAACCTTCAGGTTTGCTATGCCTGGAGCTCGCCGAACCACGACGTGTCCTGGGCCGATACCCTCAGTCCTCGAGGCCTGATCCTGTGCCCAGCAGGAGAGGAAAAAGGTTCCAAAGTGAGGATTTCACTGACCTCTGAGGGGAATTTTTCACAGGAACCTTGCTTGCTCTGACTGTTTCTGTCTGTGTGCGTGCCCCTGTGCATATGCTATAGCAAATCTGGGAGAAATACTGCTTTCTTAGGTGTTTAAGTACCTTGGATACCTAAGTTAGGCCTGTAGGTAAGGTTCAGTTATCGTTATAAACTCACTTAAACGCTGCTAAGTGTTGTTCTTTGGCTAAGATGTGAAACATAAGGTCTAAGCTAAGTGTTTTTAAGTGTTGTTCCTCTGTTAAGTTGCTAGGTATAACTTGGACGTTACAGCTGTTAGTAAGGTTAAATGCTGCTAAGGGTTATTCCTCTGTTGAATTGTTAAGGTGAAGTTATAAATTAGGTATAAGTTCAGTGTTGTTCCTTAGTCGAATTGTTAGGCCTAGGCTATAAGTTGAGTTATGAGTTAAAATACTGTTAAGTTTCAGTGTTTATAAGCGGTTAGGCTGTGTTCCTTTTTATCCTTGCCCGCACTGTCTTTTGTCCCATGCACCTGAACACCCACCCCCACACCCCCACATTCCCACACCCCCCTAGAGAGTTCTCAGCTCATTTCTGTTTTGATTGCCTGGATTTTGTTTGGTTTTGTTGTTGGTTTGTTCTCCCTTGTTGTGCCCTAGCTGTCCTGTAGGTAGTAGAGTGAATCCTGACAATGAACTTGTTGTGCTTTGTCGCTTAATGTTAAATCTGACTTTTACTCATACCCTTGCCACTGATTTCTTAAGCGATCTCTCTTTTGTAACATCCGGCTACTTGGGGACCCATTTTTGGGTACAACTGAGCTCCCACTAACCCAGCACACCAAGGACACCCTCAAAACCTCCCACCCTTACAAGATTCAGGCAATCAAAAAACACCCAGAGCACTCCACAGCCAATCAGAGCGTGAAGAGTTGATGGCTTATCAGTTGCCGGGCTGACCCTTTCGAAAATGGGTCCCCAAAATGCCCTCAGCCAATCAGAGCGGGCAGCGCTGCTGACCCCGCACTGGTCCAGACTGGAGCTCCCAGTGCAGCGCGGCTGCTTTGGGGCTGGCGGCACCTGCCCAGCGCTGGCCATGGGGCGAGTGGCGGCAGCTGGGGCCGTGCTGGTGGCACTGGTGGTGCTGGGAGCCCCCCCGGCTGCGGGCACGGAGCTCTCGGGTGAGCGGGGGGGGGGGGGGGCGGGCCGGACGCGATGGGAAAGGGGGGGAGAAGAGAGAAAAGACGTGGAGAACGGGGAAAAGGAGGGGGCTGGGCCCACCAAACTGGGTTGGAAGCCGAGTGGGATGTCCAAATGAAGAGCAGGACTGGCTGAGGACTGGGGAAAGATGAGAAAGGGGTTGGACACGATAGAAAAACAGGGAAAAGGGGATGGTGGGACAACCAAACTGAGGGTGAGGGGGCTGGGAATGGCAAGATTGTGTGAAAAGTGATTAGAAAGGTGAAAATGTCTGGGGGGTGGCTGGCAATGGGGGTGGGGAGGCAGCATAGTGATTTGAAAGGCGAAGTAGGGACAAGGGTGGAAAAGAGGAAGTGGGAGCACAGGCACGAGGGTCCCATGGCGGCCGTGGGGCACAGGGGGTGCGGAGCGGGGATCCGGGGTGGCCTCCTGAGCTCTTGGCTTCCTGTGGGAAGCTGGGGGCTGCTGGGGGGGGGACCCCCTAACCTGTGTCCTACACACACAGGGGTGTTCCAGAGGAGGATAAAGGTCGAGTGTCATTTCATTAACGGCACTGAGCGGGTGAGGTTCGTGCAGATGCACAGCTACAACCGGGAGCAGTACACGCACTTCGACAGCGATGTGGGAGTCTGCATCAGGGACACCCCAGATGGGGAGAAACAGGCCTGGTACTGGAACAGCCAGCTGGAAAACCCGGAGTACAGATGGGCTCTGGTGGACATGCATTGCCACTACAACTACGAGATTATCGCCCGGTTCCTTGTGAGCCGCAGAGGTGAGCATGGGGCAGAGCGTGTCCTATCAGTTCCTGCCCTGGGAATGACCCTGGAGCTCCTCAAAACCTCCCTGGGAATCACTCCAGACCCCTCAGCCCTCCTTAAGCCCATCTCCGTCGCCTCTCGTCCCTCCCAGTGACTGCCGTGCCTCTCCCAGTCCCTCCCAGTCCCTCCCAGTCCATCCCAGTCTCTCCCAGTCCATCCCAGTCTCTCACATCCCATCCTCGGCCCAGCTCTTGCTCCAAGTATTCTTCCCAGTCAGACCAACCTTTGCTGTCTGCTCTGGGAGCCCTCCCAGCTGCTGAACCTTGTCCCCTGGCCCTGCACAGCTCCCTTGGGAGGCACGGCAGGAGCAGCAGCGTGGGAGCCTCGGCAATGCCCCTCTGGGATCCATGGCACACACTGCAATGGGCTGGAATTCCAGTTCCCAGCGAGGAAAAGACGTTCCTGCCCTTCAAGGCAAAGCTCTGAAGGGGCTGAAACCCAAGTGGAGCAAGATCTTACAGTGACATTTCACTGCCAGCCTTCATCACCTCATCTGTGGTTGTCTTAGCTCATGGATTGGGAACAAAATCAGGGGAGGGGCCTTGGTGGGAGCTGCCCTGGGTCCAGAGAGACACTGAGAGAGAAACAAAGCAGGCAAAGGAAGGCAGAAGAGAAAGGAGGACACAAATACAACCAGCTGAGAAGGTGGCACTCTGGAAACCAGACCGGAACTGACTGAAAATGAATGTGACAGAAAGAAATAGTTCTGAAACTTTTATTTACTATAAAAATACAATTTTCTCCTTTTGTGGCAAACCTTCTCTTGATATCTTTCAGCAGGGTTTTCAGAAAATGCTCTTCTCTGAGTGGATATTCCAGGCTGCAGACACAAGGAAACACAGAATGAGGATTTTCCTCCTCCTGTTGAGTTTGACATCCTCAGTTGAGGAGATGAGGAGGCACCAGAAGAAAAGGGCAGCTGGGGTTCACCCTTCCACAGGAAGCAAGGGGGGGAAAAATGTCTTGTAATCTCTGCAGCTATTCCCACAGGGATGTGAAGGCTGATCCCAGACCCCCAAGGGTCACATTAAGGGCTGCCTTCATGGAATGCTCACTTGGTATTGAGGGGCAGCGTGGCAATTTTATTCTCTGGGCTTTGTAATTCTGCCACCAGCCAGGTGAGTCTGCCTCTGTCTCCTGGACACAAAGATTCTCTAATCCTTCTTTTCTGGGAAGAAAGCCAGGCCCATTTGTAGCCAAACCCCGGTGCCCACCAGTGACATGAACAGGGTTCTTTATTGCATGGAAAGGTGTGTGGGGCTGTTCCCAGGACACTTCGCAGTTGTTGCTTGGTGTGCAAACAGAATCCCTCACTAACACGGAGGGAAGGCAAAACCTTTTGTTGTATGAAAACCAATCAAAACTCTGGGTTTGACCCTGGTGTCTTCACCAGGCCCCTGAATGTCTCTCCTGCCCCACTTTCCCTAAGGAAACTCCCCATTTGGCCCATCCATGGCAGCATCTTCTCATCCCGTTATGCCCATTCTGGATGGTGGGGCAGAGGGTGCCTCCAGCGAGTTTGCTTAGGACACAAAACTGGGTCATGTGGCTGACACACCAGAGGGTTGTGCTGCCATCCTGAGGGATGTGGACAGGCTGGAGAAACGGGCTGCCCACAGCAGCTGGACACACTGCCCGCAGAGGCTGTGGAGGAGAGGCACAGGCTGCGTGTGCTCCCCTCTGGCCAGCCCTGCTGGCCCCACAGAGTGGGCAAGGGTATGGGAAAGCCCAACCAAGTGCTGCTTCTGGAGGTGGTGGGAGCAGCTGAGGAGGCAGTGCTAAACTGAGGGATTTGAAGGTCTCTTCTCCCAACCTGGATAAATCCGTGACTCAGGGATTACCCTGCGTCACATGAGAAGGGGAGGCTTCCTTGACCCTTAGTGTGGGGAGATTTACTCCACCCTTGGTGTTTAATTTGTCTGTCAGTGCCCCAGGAAAGCCGAGACCTTCATGCCTGACCAGTCTGTCAGGATCCCCTTAGGGGGACCCTGCACTGAGCCATCCTGCTGGATTAGGGGTGTTCCACTGACTCAGGCAGGGAAACACCAACAGCATAGGGAGAGCCCTCAGCAGCTCTTCCCCTTTATTGGAGTGTGTTCCCCACTGCTGGTGACTGCCAGCGCCTGGGAAGGATTCACACCGGCAGTTTATGGGATAACCCTCGTTATTAATATAAAATCGTGACAGGTTCAGGTTCGAAGGTTGTCGGTGACAGTTTCTGACTGCAAAACTGAACTTGACGGAATGCACAGACCAGCTCTAATCCACAATAAAATGTTCACACACAGAGTGTGATTCTTACCCAATGGGTGTTGATGTGGGGGAGAATTCAGGTTCAGCCCTTTGACTGATCCCAGCAGTTACAATGGAGTCCTCCTTGACTTTTTCCCCATTCTCAACTTTTTTTTTACTGTTTCTTTGTGTTTAGGTGGAGCTTGAGTGACTTGAGTCAGATACACCTTCGCTACTGATGTGTGTAAAATTCTCTTGCTTTTACAGATACAGTCAAAAAGAACACAGAGCGTGTGCCTGGGGGGGGGAGGGGGCATAACTTGGGGGGAGGGAACTTTGGGATGGAGGCATGAATTAACATTATTATTAGGCTTCAATGAACCTAGTTCATCTGGTGAGGCAGATTTTGCCCCAGTTACTGGCTCAGCAGCAGGATATCTGCCCTTATCTCCCGTGGCTGACAGGTCCTATGTTGTTTATCATCTGGAAAGCACCATCGAGTTCCCTTCCCTGCAAAGATTCCCACAGAGCCCAGCCACAGTATCTCCTCTGTTCCCCCCTCCATTCCATCCCCCTCAGCAGGAGTGTGTGGATGGGGAATCATCCTGGGATAGGTTTCATGTCCTGCCAACCACATTCCATCCAGGGAGCAGTGATTGTGGTTTACCCTATAATTTCCGTACTGTTATAACTCCTGTTAGGGTGCGAATAGTACTCCTTATTTCCTCTAATTGTACCCCCAGTTACCTGTGTACAGGGCTCCCAGTCATTTTTTTCACACCCACATTGGGCTACAAATTTGTTTTGGTTTAAGACAATTTAAAGGAAAACACCCCTGAACGAATTGCCTCCATTTATAAGTTCAACCAATCCCTTTCTACCAGTAAGAAACAAATACACGTAAGTAAAAGTGAAAAAAATAACAGTTTACTAACAAACAGAACAGCAACTGATGCCTTAGGTTTTAACTTTTATATTTTTCTATAGAGGGATTCCTTGTGGAACAGGGGCCTGTGATACCCCTGGAAAGATTGGACAACCCAGGGTTGCTGAGGAAAAACCCCTGAACAGGCCCCTGGCTGCAGGCAGCCTTGAAAGTCCTTGGCAAAGTTATACACTGGTCAGCTCCCCCACGGATTAGAGGCCGTCTAGAGGGACTGGGCATGAATCTTTGCAAAGTAGATATAAGCTTGTATAGGTAAACAATAAAGCGGAGAACGATGTTCAAATCATATTGGCGTATGTATTGTTACTCTGGCCAGCTCTCCAGCCTCGATCCCTTGAACCTGGCGCCTGAGCAGGGACTCAAGTGATTTTTCACTTAAATGCGTTTCGCTTGAATGTGGCAAGACTCCGAATCATCGCACCAGCGGTGAGGAGCCTGGAGAGATGGAGCGGGAGTGTCCCGGCAAAAAAGTTGAGCGGAGCTGGAGACCAGAGCTCGCGCGGCTGAGCGAGCCCCCGCAGGTAAGAAGCTATGGAATATGAGGCTGGCACTCGTCTCCTAGCCAGTATCCTCTCTAAGAGAGGCGAGACTCTCTATGCCCTAATAATGTGGGCCCAGGAACAAGGGTTTTTGAAATGCATTTCGCTTTTGTTCTCGACCAAAGAGTGGTCAGAAATTGGAAACAAACTGTGGCTGTTCATGATTGAGGGTGGAAAAGGAAGGTAAAGAAGCTAAAGCTCTCAGATTAACATGGATTAACGTGACTAATACCCTCGCAGAAATGAAAGCAGAGAGGAAGGTGGCTGCGGCAGCCATGGAGGTGCTGGGGGGTGGCAGCCCCAGAAAAGAAAGAGAGGGGGGGTCTCACGAAGCGGCAGCTGGAGGCCAGGGTGGAGTCCAGAGTTGCGCGATTCTTCGGGCTGACCAGTGAAGGGGACATCAGCGCCTGCATGCTCACTGCAGGAGCTGCTGGACCCGGCGGGGAAGGAAGTTACCCTGCAGACGCCTGAGGGAGAACTGGAAGCGAAGGCAGAAGCAGAGCCTCCCGACTCTGGGGGCGGGGCGCAGACGAGCAGAGGAGAAACAAGTGGTCCTAGCCGCCGGCTGGACAGTGGATCATCGTCCAACTGCGAAGCAGCCTCTATGGCTTTGTCACCCGCAGAGCCAGAGCCAGCCAGGGCTGCCGGGGGTCAGCCCCAAGAGGAGGAGAAGCACTGAGAGATGATGCATGAAGTAATCAAGAAGCTTGCTGAATTGTCTACTCGTCAGGACGTACTAGAATCTAAGGCTTGCAAAACCACACCATCAGCACCATGGCGTCCCGTGGACCCACCGGTCAAGATGACCACCAGAATTCCTCCGTTCCTGTTGGGAGAACCGGGCACAGGGCCTACGGCCCCTCCCTTCCCGCAAGAGGAGGTGCAGCCATTGCCTCCATCAGCCCTGACAGGGAGGACTGATCCATTGCGAAGGAGATGGAACAGAGCTGTCTGTAACACAATCACTGAGGGAGATTGGCGAGCCATAGATGCCCTAGCCTGCCCTGTACTGATACAAGGGGACACCGCAAAGTGGGAACCCCATGACTGGAAGATCTTGCAGCAAGCCAAGCAAACGGTCACCACGCACGGCCTCCAGTCCGAAGCTACACGGAGCATCCTGCAGTTTATCTTTACAGCAGATGTCCTGTGTCCTAATGATTGC
Source organism: Corvus moneduloides (assembly GCF_009650955.1). Classification (NCBI taxonomy): domain Eukaryota; kingdom Metazoa; phylum Chordata; class Aves; order Passeriformes; family Corvidae; genus Corvus; species Corvus moneduloides. The sequence continues at coordinate 680,326 of NC_045506.1, forward strand.
GTCAGCATCGCACAATTGTTATTAACCGCTTCACAGTTCCTGCTCTGGGAACGAATGTGGAAGCGGCTAGCACAAGGAGAAGCTAGCAAATACCAAGGTGATACACAAGACCCACTGTATGCGATCCAAGCCAACATGCTAACTGGGAGTGGGGCTTTTGGAGTGACAGTGGCACAGCTGACCATGCCCGCAATCATTCATCAGTTGTCACAGACTCTTGCCCACAAAGCCTTGTTGTCAGTACCCGAAAAGAAGAAGTCTCCCCCTTATGCAGCAATCCGACAGGGGCTGTCAGAGCCATATGGTCAGTTCATCAACCATCTGTCAGCAGCCTTAAAGGATGCAACTGAGCTCTCTGAAGAGCTCCAAGAGCAAATGTTCCGAACACTTGCCTTTGAAAATGCTAATAGGCAAACTAAGACAATTCTTGCCACGCTGCCCCAGGGAGCAGGAGTAGACAAGATGCTCGTGCGTGCTACCCGTGTGGAGCAGTCATCTCAAACAGCTGCTTTTACTGCAACGCTGCAGAATGTCCTGCAACAACAGGGACAAGTCATCACCGCAGCTCTGACGGGAGGGGCGCAAAGAAAAAAGGGGGCGAAGGCCGCTGGCCCACCTCCTGGTCCCCGGACGGGTGGAGTAGCCTGTTTCCAGTGTGGGGAAGAGAGGTCTGCACAACCTTCGGGAGACAGATGACCCTATTGGAGATTGGCTTAAGGGTCTGGGTATCACCGTATGGCTGCGTACCTTGGTAGTAAAATGCTGCCCATTGCTATTTGTAGTTATAATAGGCTTAATAGTATTTGGGTGCATTTTTTCTTGCATTAAAGCGGGGCTGCGAAAGATCATCGACCAGGCCTGGGTTGCCCAAAAAGAAAACGGGGGATGTGTAGAGGGATTCCTTGTGGAACAGGGGCATATGATACCCCTGGAAAGATTGGACAACCCAGGGTTGCTGAGGAAAAGCCCCTGAACAGGCCCCTGGCTGCAGGCAGGCCTGGAAGGCACCTGGCTGCAGGCAGCCCTGAGAGTCCTTGACAAGGTATACACTGTTCGTCTCCCCCTCTGATTAGAGGCTGTCTAGAGGGACTGGGCATGAATCTTTGCAAAAGTAAATATAAGCTTGCATAGTTGAACAATAAAGGGAGAACGATGCTCGAATCGTATTGGTGTACGTGTCTTTTATCCGGCCAGCTCTCCAGCACTCGGACCCCCCCAAAATTTTTCAAATTGTGTCCTGCCTAGTGTGTAACTCTGAAGTTTCTTGTAGCCTGTTAATTTCTGCTCTCTCATGCCAGGTAGACATAACAAAGCCTTTCCGGGCCTGCTTTCCAAGGACACCAAGACTGTCCTAGGCCAAAAGTATAAACCAAAGAGCTGCTAAGGGGGGGGGGTAAGCTGAGGGGAAAACTGAAGCTTTAATTGGAGAATTAACCCTACTATGCAAATGAACCAAACCTATAAAAGAGTGAAGAACTCGTGACCTGTCGTCCATCTTGGGGTCCATTTTGAGAATAGCTTCAGAGTCCCCACGGGGTACCTTTGAAGGCCTTTCAAATAAACACCTCTGAATCAGGGGGATGGGAAGCAGGAGAATTAGTTTGTTAGGAACAATGCATCCAGCTTGGTCAGCATACCAGGGCAGGAAGAAAAGATAAGAGACCACTGATAAGGGCAGAGGGAGTCTCAGACAGACATCCTGCGCTCAACCCAAAACTAGCTCAAACCAGTCTCGAAGCTTAAACCCAGGCCAGGGGTACACAAGAGCATGCGTAGGGAAGAAAGGTGAAAAGTTCAGGATGAGGAAGACTCCTGACTTCATCAAAAAGGCCCTCGGAAGACCCCTACCAAAGCCACCAAACCACACTGCGCAAGCGCAACGCGGATGTAAATGACTTTTGGGTTCATTATAATACGAAGCAAGGCTGGGCGGGGCTAGGTGATGAATATGTATAGGCATGTTGCGAAACTTAATGAATATGGAACTTGTAACCCGATAAATACCGAGCTGAATGCAGCTGTCGGCACGCATGGCTTTGGAGGAGCGATCCCCCATGCGTCCCAGCTGGAAATAAACATACCTACTTTACTACTTCTTTAGTAGTGGAGCTCTGTCCGCTCTTCACCTCTTTTATTTCCTTACTCCTGTTTAGTCTCTGTTTCTGGAATGCCTCTCAAGGCATCACAACAGGCAAAAAATAACAGCAAGTAACTGCTAGATACAAAACTGCTGAATCTCACAAACCCTGACAGGAAATAGAGAGAGATCCCAAATGTCAGAACTGCCCTTCTTGGGGTGGTCCCCGGCCGGGGCGGCCTCGCGGCTCTGTAGAAAAGTGGAAGATGAGTCACACCCTTCCCTGCCATGAAGGCGCCCTACAGGTGACCGCGTGGCCTCGAGAACAAAGGGACAGGATGGCCGGAGCTGCAGGGCAGTTCTAGGGCTGCTGAGGACCCGTGAACCAACCCAAACCAGGCCAGGAGACACTTCAGAGACAGAGTCAGCAAAGTGGGTATTTGCTTTATTTGGCGCTGGGTGCATGGGGGATGTCTCCTCCAAACACACACACACACACACACACACACACACACACATACACACACACTCTTGGTACTTCTTACAACACAGTACTATGGGTAAAATTCATGAATAGTCATCACATTCCCTGGGATAGGAGCGGTTATACAAATTAGTTCTCAGAAACCATTAATATCATTAGCATGTGTCACACATGCGTGGTGTGTCCTGGTGGTCGCACTGAGGAAGGCTCCTCTTCTTCCTCCGGGGTCTTTCTGATGAAGATCAGTAGTCTTCGTCACAATGCACTTTTCACCTTTCTTTCTGGAACATGGGAAGTCCTTTGTAGAAGGTTAGCGGTTTCTGTGTTGGTCTCAAGTAAATTCTTGTTCCTCTTATCTTGACAACATTAAGGCGAATCCTGCTGCTTAGGTTTCGTGATTAACATTTGCTGTCTCTTAACAGTTAACTTTGCTTACATGAGTTAACTATGGATCAACCCTTTCTCACCCGCCGGCTCCTGTGGGGTCTGTGCCGCTGCTGCCGCACTCTGCACTGCGGCTGTGAGGTGGGAGGCAGGGACCAATCTGTTGGTCCAAACCACCCCAGGAACTCTCTCGTTTTTTCCTCACTGCCCGCAGAATTTGCAAAGTTCACTTGGAAACAGTTTCTAATTGCAAAATGCATTGTTAGGAGTAGCTGCAGCTGCCAACCCAAAACAAGCATGTTCAGAGCAGAGCTCCCACCTTTAGCAAAAGCTGCCACCAAAGGAAGAACCTCTGCTCCTGGATCTTTTCTCCTAGAGCGGGGCTGATGGATCTGGGCCTGGTCGCTGGAGTGGGCCACCTGTGGCGACAAGCAGCACCTGCAGAACTCGCCCAAAGCAGCTCAAACCCAGTAACTGCAGCCTCTGCCACACAGGGAAAAGCCGAAAAGAGAACACAAGAGGGGGGAAGGGCTCTGCTTAAGCAAAGACCAAACAGCCAGTGAAGCAAACATCACCCAGCAAAAGGGGTGAAACTGCCTGTGAGAGACAACTTTAAAAGTGCCCGTGATAGCACCTCCCCCCCAGGGCTTCCCGGCTTTAGGGGCTTACAGAGACTGTAACAATTTTTGGGCACAGATAGATATGGAATACAAGAACAGCACCCCAGGACACCTAGGCTTTTTCCTTCATGAGATGGAGGATGATCACTCTCTGATATCACTCTAGAAAGCCACCAGACTCTGCTGAGAGCAGAGGGATTCAACCTGAAAGGAATAAGATGAATGTGTCTATACAAACAGACCGCATGAATCTGCCTGTAGATAGGGCCAGGAACTTTTGGGTAGTGAAGTAACAGAAGAAAGCATTAGTTCTAGAAACTGTTACTAATCAACAGAGACTGTTGCTCAGCCAAGGCTGTGGTAAATTCCTGAACCTAGAGGAAGGCAACAAAGACTTAATAGAATCATGAATAGCTTATTTTTCTTCCTTTTCTGTACCAAAAGGGGGGTGCATATTAGAGGGCAGCATAGAGCAGGTGATTCAAGAAGTCTGTACCTTCTGAGTACCTCAGCCAATGGGGAAAGGGAAGAGGGAGATGCGGCCGGGGAAATTAGGATAAAAAGGGGGCTGCGACCCCCAACAATTTGAGAGACACCATGGGAAAAGCCCACGGCCTCTCCCTTTATTTGACTAAAGTTACGGGACTCCTCTGTCTCTTTTTTGGACATAAGCCTCTGGCATTGTGGATTAATTTTCCTGACAAACCCAAACTCAATGTCTCACCCATTCTAAAGAGCTCAGCACCCCGCTTGTAGCCAAGAACACACATGGCTCCTTTCACAAACCCAGCAGCATTTCCTCAGCCATGGAGGTTTTGCCTTCTCCACAGGGCTTGAAGGAAAAACAGAGGGGATGTGACACAGGTTTGCATCCTTGAGGGCAGCTTACAGCTTCAAAGAACACCTCAAGGGGACACCAAGTGTCCTGGTGATGGCACCTCAGTGAGATTGGGGTCATTGCCCAGCCCCCCACACTGATGAGATCTCCACAGGGGCAGGTGAAGTTAGGACACATGTTCCCTTGGACACATGTGGATCCAGAAGATCAGTAACAGCAACAATATTAATAACAAAAATGTACAAAAGAGAAGGTGCTTTACAGACAAAAAGGTCTTCACCGAGGTTCCATTGAAACAAAGAACGTCCCTGGCCCCTCTATAGGAGCCCTTTTCGTCCACCCTAAGCCACAGACCCTTTCCTCGTGGCTTTAAAACACATGAAAAACAGGAAATTGGTCTGTCGGGAAGAGCCACAGCAGGGCTGGGGTGGGTGGGAACAGCCAAATGAGCTCTGCCGGCAGCTCTTGGCTTTCCCTGGGAAAAGGGGCCGGGGTTGGCTCCAGCTCCGTGGATTGCTCAGGTGGTGATTCCTGCCAGAATGAGAGTGTGAGGTGGTATCACCCTGTCCCTGTCCCCATCCCACAGAATAGACCTGGCTGTGGAGCCCATGGAGAGCAGGATCTGCTCCAGAATCCCCCCTAAACCAAATCCATCCATCTCACACCAATTCTGCTCCATTCATTCCACCTGATCCTGCTCCAGAATCCAGCCCTGATGCCACTCCGCAGTTCCACCTGATTCCGCTCTGGAATCCCTCCCTGATCCCACTCTGTCCATCTGTCTTGGTTTGAAAGACAGGTGTCTGCTAAGGAAGGCAGGGGCCTTCCTTGGAATGGAAAATGCAACCCCCTTTCTCTCCAAATTATTATGATTTTGAAATCAAGGGGCGTTCTGGCAAAGATATGGAAAATAGGAATAACAGTTCTTTACTATTACATATCTATATGTGTATAACAAGGCAAACAAACAGCAATAACTCTGGCAGTAACAGCAAACAATCACAAACCCAGTGCCAGCCTTCTCGGCTGTCAGGCCCTTTCCCCTCGGGTGCAGTTCCGCTCGCAGCCGGCAGGGGCGCTGGCGGTTCCCGGTGAGCAGGGCAGGTGCGATGGTTCCCCCGCGGCTGCAGGGGGCGCTCCGGAGCGAGCTCGGGGAGCACACGGCACTGGCGGCCTGGGATCCCGGGAAGGGATGGAAGAAAGGCTTCACAAACCCCTGGGCAGCCGATCCCGGTGTCCAGCCAGACCCTCAGGAACAGCAGGCTGGAACAGCATGGACGAGCACAAATCCCGGGTGACAGATGAGATGTATCCAAACTCAGGAGCTGCGGTGGGAACCCTGGGAGGTCTCAGCAGGCAGGGCGTGCGGGGCTACAGAGTGCAGGGGCAAAGGAACGGCAGGGGCAGGGCAGCGGCAGCCTGGCTCCCAGCGGGGCAGGGAAAGGTGGACTCAGGATCCCAGGGTTTTCCCTGAGGCACCCGAGCAGATGGTGAAAAGGTCCCAGTGGAAGTGAAAGGTGAAAAGGAAGGGTGTTAGGGTCCCAGTGCAACAGCTGCCCCAGTGAGCAAGCTCCACTCACGGTAGAAGGAAGGCAGCAGAAGGCAGAACCCCACAGTGGTCACGAATTCTCTCCGCGATGAGAGCAGCCTTTCTCCCCCTCTGAATGCCGGGAGAACACAAGAGCTAGGGGCTGTACCCAATCCCTTTTTCCCAGTTCAAATCTCGCAGCATCTCTGCCCTACATGAGAAAACCCTGGGTGAGGGAGGGTAGCCAGCTGGACCCCTCCCCCTGTGGCCAGGTCTTTTTGTCTCTCTTAAATACCCAGTAATTTGTGCGCTACCAACATATACGGGGAAAATTCTTTTAAGAGAAAGAAAACTAAAGGAGAACTCCTAAAACCCCAACACCATCCTGCCCTGATCCCCCTCTGGAATCCCACCCTGATCCTGCTCCACACCTGCTGTCATGCTGACAATTCCTGCATCTGTTCCTGCAGAAAGAGAAGATCCATGAGATTCCAGCATGGATCACACACTGGGACTAACCCCAGGATCCATCCTGGGATCTGCGCTGAAGGCATCCATAGCCGGATCCACTGCTGGTACTCACAGGCGGGCACATTGTATCCATTCCTCTTTACTATGGAGAAACAGTGGGATCAGCACCTGTGGTAGAGGATTCCTGGAACATTTCCAGGTGGATCCTTGCCCCTTCCCAACCCCCATCCTGTGTGTTACCAGGTTGGAGCTTCCAGATGCCAAATCCAATGAGGAGGATGATGACGATGGCAGTGATGACAGACACAGTGACCACCAGGATGAGATTCCTGCTGGATTCTGGCTCTGGGAAGCGCGAGATAGTGAGGAATGGGAGGGGAACTCCCTTCTCACTGCTCCACATTCCCAATTTCCAAATTTCACATTCCCAGCCTCACCCCAAGTGAAGATCCCGGGCTCTGGCATTCCGGGATGCTCCACCCGGCACCAGTACTGCTCCCACTCCTCTGGCCGCGCCTCGATCCTGGCCCAGGTGTGGAAGGTGCCGTCGCTGTTGGGAACGATCCCACCCCACTCCGTCTCCTGATCCCGGATTTCATCCCCCTTCATCCAGCTGACTGCGATGGTGCTGGGGTAGAATCTGTATGTGCGACAGGACAATGTCAGGATCTTGTGTTCCACTTTTCCTGAGACATGGACACTGGGGGCCTCTGGGAATGGGATAATGCTTAGATGCATCCATGGAATTCCCATGGGAATGGGATGGCAATGAGATCCATCCTTGGAATTTCCAAGGGAATGGAAGAGCAGTGAGAGCCATCCACAGAATTCCCATGGGAATGGGGTAAGGGTGAGATCCATAAAAAGATTTCCCATGGGAATTCCTGTGTTCCCAAATTGCACCCTCCCAAATCCCAAGTTCCCCCATTCCCATGGGAATTCTTCCCCTACCTTTGCGCTCCAGTGCCTCCCGCCTGTATCTGACGTGTTTCTTGAGCACTTCCACACAGGTGTGCCCCAGCTCATGCTTCAACTCTGGCACTGTGATCCCATCAGATTCCCAGAGCCTCTTGATGATCTGGGCAGTGCCATCAGCTGCCACGAAGCTCCCAGATCCCAGATCGAAGGAGATGAAATCCCGCCCATCATAGCCGTACCGATCAGATCCACGGATACTCCCGTTGGACAGGAGGTCACAGCCAGAAACCACCTGCAGCGTGTGGAGACCTGGGGGTATTGCACAAATGGAGACCCATGGAATTGTGTCCGAGCCACATGGAGCCCCAGAGTCTGATGGAGACCCACAGAGCCTCATTCCAGCCCCTTGGAGTCCCAAACCCATGGATCCCTATCCCATCCCCACAGATCCCCACCAGTACCCAGTTTCCCCAGCTCACCCCTAGTCTGGTTGTACTGCCTCTGCAGCATCTCCAGATCGATAGGATCCACATGCTGGTACCTCTCACTGATCTCGGTCTCAGTATCCCAATATCCCGGCTCAGCTCCTGCCGCCATCCACAGCGTCTGGGGCTCCACCCGGCCCCGTCTGCTGTTGTAGCTTGCGAAGGGGATCCCATCCACGTACCCCACAGCCACGAATCGGGGGAGCCCCGGGCTGGGCTCTGATACTGTCACTCGCAGAAAACGCAGGGAGTGGAGAACTGGGGGGATATGGAGATTTGGGGGACCTGGGGGGGCCAAAATGAGAGACTGGGAGTCCTGGGAGGGGTTCATGGGTAAAGGAAAGGGGAAACTGGGAGAGCTGGGAGAGCCAGAAAGGGGTTCAGCAGTCCCAGGGTCAAGGATAGAGGGGTGCAGGGACTGGGAGAAATGGGATGGGGGGTCCAGAGGGTCCCTGTGCCCAGAAAAGGGGGGTCCAGGGAGCCTAAGTGTTGGGAAAAGGGGTCATGCGGTGGGGAGACCCAGGATGGCCTGGAATGGGGGTCATGGGCATCCTTGGTGTTGAGGAAATGGGGATACAGGAAGAGCAGGAATGGAGCTCCAGGGGGTCCAGGGTGAAGGAAAAGGGGGGTCTGGGAGAGACGGGATGGCCGGAAACAGAGTGCAAGGTGGTCTTGGTGCTAGATAAGGGGGTGCAGGGTGGTTCCTGTTCCAGATAAGGCAGTTCAGTGGGCTCCTGATGCTGTGGAAGGAGGGGCTAGGGAGTCACAGGGTCAAGAAAAAGAAGGGATCTGGAAGCTGGGAGAGGCGGGATGGCTGGGGAAGGGATTGCAGTGGTGTCCCCATGCTGGATAAGAGGGTGTAGGGGGGTTCTGGTACTGAGAAATTTGATGTTCAGGGGGATCCAGTGCCAGATAATGGGGTGCAGGTGGTTCCCAGTGCCCAGGAATGGAGGTTCAGGGGTGTCCATGTGCCAGGGGATCCCAAGGTCAAGGAAAAGGTGATGGCTGGGGTATGAGAGAGGCAGGATGGCCAAGAAAGGGGGTGTAGGGAGTTATTGATGCAGGATAAATGGGTGCAGAGGTGTCCCGGTGCTGGGTAAGAGGCTGCAGGGGAGGTCCCCAGGCACAGGAATGGGGGGTTCAGGGGAGTCCCGATCCTGGATATGGGGACTCAGAGGGGTCCTAGTAGAGAGGAAGGGGGGTTCAGGAGGTCCCGGTGCAGGGAGGTCCCTGTGCCTAGGAATGAGGGTTCAGGGGGCTTCCTGTGCCAGGGAATGCAGATTCAGGGGAGTTCCCTTCCCGAGAATCGGGGTTCAATGGAGTCCCAACGCCCACAAATGAACATTCAAGGAGGTCCCCATGCGCAGGACTGGGGGTGCAGGGGTGACCTGGGGCTGGATAAGGGCGTGCAGGGGTTTCTGATGCTGGGGAAGGGGATGCAGGGAGGTCCCGGTGGCCGGAAATGGGCGTTCAATTGGGTTCCCGTGCCAGGAATGCACGTTCAGGGGAGTTCCCTTCCCGGCACTGGGGCTTTAATAGGTCCTAGTGCCAAAAAAAATGGAGGTTCAGGGGGGTGCCGCTTACCAGAAAGGGGGAGGTCCCAGGGACCGGAAACTGACATTCACGGGGGTCCCCGTGCCCAGGAATGGGGGTTCAGTGGTTTCCAGTGTCTGGGAATGACAGTTCACGGGGGTCTCCGTACCCAGGGGGTTCAGAGGGGTCACAGTACCCAGGAATGGGGGTTCGGGGGGGTTCCCGTGCCCGGCAAGGGGGGTGCAGGGTGTTCTAGTTTCCGGAAATGGATTTTCGGGGGGGTCCCGCTGCCCGGGAATTGCGGTTCAGGGAGGTCCCAGTGCCGGGGGTCACACTCACCTCTCGTCGCGGCCCCCGGGGCCCCCAGGAGCCCCAGGAGCCCCAAGAGCATTCCCGCACCCAGCGCTGGAGCCATCGAGCCGCTCCGCTGCGGCCCCGCCCGCCTCCGGAATATCGCTGTCTTCCTGAGGCGTCTCGCGTTCATCCGCTCCAAGCGATCCCTCAGGAAAAGAACCTGTGGCGCTGCCTCCGAGACGGTCGCGACAAGGGCTCCGACATCGCCACGGGCAGGTTGCGCCGGGAGGGGAGAACTGGGGGGACATGGAGGCTGGGGGCTCTGGGGTGTCCGTGGATTGAGGAAAGGTGGAACTGAGAGAGTTTGGAGAGCCGGGAAGGGGTTTTAGAGGGTCCTGAGGTCAAAGAAAGGGAGGTCTGGGGGTGAAGTGACCCGGGATGGCCGGGAATGGGGATTCGGGGGTACCCGTTGTCGAGGAAACAGGGGATCCTGAAACCTAAGTGGTATGGAACAAAAGGTTAACCACAAGTAATATTGTAACAAGATGTGCAGGTAAAGCAAGCAAGATAGCAAGTTTTAACAGAACTTGCAAACAGCAAAATTAGCTATAAACAAGTTAGGATGAAAAATGAGCACAAAGCATGCGCTGAAGATAGAGGTAAAAAGTTCAAACGTGAGAAAGACTACAGAAGTCTTCATCAAAAGACCACCAGAACACTGGTGGAAGGAACTGACGCATGCGCGAAAGCAACAAACTGTTCTAATAACCACGACACAACTTAATGCAAGTGTGAGTATGCTAATGACATGTTGTAATTGTGACGTTGCATGGAAGGACTTTTAAAATGTAACCGAAGGCTAAAGAAGTTTGAGTGAGTTTTTGCCGGAGAGATCCCCCTCACTCCCAGTGCTGAATAAATAAATACCTGCTTTGTAGCTGAGTCGACGATAGAGTTTTATTTTCTTGTCTAGTTTTGACATCAATCCAGGAGTTGGGAGAGGCAGGATACCCAGGAAATTGAGTGCAGGGTGGTATTGGTGCAGGATAAGGGGGTGCAGGGGGGTCCCGTGAAAGGGTTAAGATCACTGTACTTGGGCATGCTTTGGTATACTGGGGCTAGAATAACATACACTGTAACCAATGCAGAAGCCAGCTGAATAACTTGGCAAGAGATAGGGAACAAAGCTTGAAGAAATGAGGAACAAAGCTGCTAAAACCAGTAGAGAAATAGCTGAGACAGCTATCAAGAGACTGCACATGCCTAGGAAAGAAAGGTGAAAAGTGCAGAGCGAGGAAGAGGATGAAGCCTTCCTCAGCGCGACCACCAGGGAGCCCTGCGCCTGCGCTCCGCGTGTGCTACTGATAATAACGAATTCTGAGAAATGGTTTGCACAACCACACCTTTTCTAGGGAAAACAATGAATATGCCTGAAATAGATCCACATCTTGTAATCTGCCGTGTGCCTGGGGTGGGTGTTTGGAGGAGCGATCCCCGCACACCCAGCGCGCTGAATGAAGCAAACGCCCACTTCTTGGACTTTGTCTGGGAAGTGTCTCTTGGCCCGGTTTGGGGTGAATCACCAGGAGCTGGTGAAAGAGATGCAGGGGGGTGCCAGTGTCACTGAAACTGTGGAGGAAACAAAAACTCTTCAACAGCATTTTTAGTGATAGAGAATTAAGGCATTACTTTGTTCTGGCCAGGATGTGGAACAGAAATTATTTCATCCACACATTGCTCGGGTTGTGCAGGGAAAATCGTTCCATGACACACGGCTTTTACTGGCATTTTCAATATTGATACAGTAAAAACTCATAGAAATTCATTGGTTCAATGTTCATTGGTCCCAAGTTACACAATTTTTTAAATATTGGGTTTCTTATTGGTTACAGATTTCTTTGCCTCCGATGCTAATTTGGTCCTCATTCTTGGTTCTTTTATCTCTCTTTTCCCAGACCAGGTGTCTCTGACCATGCCAGAGATGTTTGGAGTTGATGGTCATTAATGGTCGTTAATAGTCTTTCATGGTCGTTATCTTTTGTGTACCTTCTGTGCTACTCCCAGGCTGTTGAGATGTTAAACTGCATCACCCCTTGAGTGATGAAACAGTCCTTTGAATAGAAACTTCAATTCCCTTCCCTCGAAGCAAAGGCAAAAAAAACCTCTGACTAAAGTTATATACAAATTTTAAACTCGGTGTATTTTCCAACACCAGTGCCCAGGAATGGAGATTCAAGAGGGCCCCAGGATCAAGGAAAATGAGGGCTCCCCAAAGCACCCTCCCAGGGGGGAGCAGGAACTGGGTCAGGAGCGCTGTGGGACAGAAAAGGAGGCGACCCCGGGAGAGGGGGATCCCCGGGGGGGCCTCACACGCTCCGGGTGGGACACGACCCCTGAGGACCCCCCCTCACCTTCTCCCACAGGTGGAGGCCGAGCCCCAGCCCAGGCAGACAAAGCCCAGCACGAAGCCCCGCCCTCGTCCGGCAGCAGGTCCGGAGGGTCGGGGGGCCAGGATTCGGTAAACGGCGGCGGCTGCCGGGAAGGGACCGGGACGGAGTGAGACAGGCAGGGATGGACTGGGACAGACTGGGATACAAGGACACACTAGGACTGGAACATTCTCGGACCAGAACTGGGGCAACAGCGATCATACTGGGATATACTGGAACCACACCGAGGGCTACTGGGACCAACTGGAAGCATACTGAGGACAACTGGGAGCAGCTGGGAATGACTGGAAGTGATTTGAATCATCCGGGGACTGACTGGAATTATACTGGGAGTGAGCAGAACCATAGTGGGGGTGAATAGGAGAAACTGGAACAATGCAGGGGGCAACTGGGATCATACTGGGAGCAGCTGGACTGAGATCATACTGGGACTGACAGGGTCATACTTGGAGTGACTGGAATAATAGTGGGAACATACTGGGAGTGACCGGGACCATACTGGGGGTGACTGGGAACAGCCCGGTGAGGCGGCGGCGGAGCTCGGAGGCGGCCCCAGCGCAGGTGGGAGCCGCGCTCGGTTCTGGCGGGGCTCGGGGCTGGCTGCGGGCGGAGGGGGCGGCAGGGGGCTGTGGCGGGTTCGTTGTGCCGTGTGGGCGCCGTGTTCGCCCTGGCGTGAGGGCGCTGCGGGAGCGGCTGCCCGCGGTCTCCTTCCCGCTGCTGCCTCGGCAGGAGCCGGTGCCGGAGCAGCGCTGGCTCGTCCCGGCTGCTGTGGGTAGGACAGAGGTGGCTGCCCCGTGGCCCGGAACGCTGCGCCGGGGCCGCCTCCGAGCTCCGCCGCCGCCTCACCGGGCTCCGGCCGCCGCCGCCGCTCCCGGGCCCGCACAGACGCTCCGCCAATGGCGCCTCTGCTGCGCCACGGCCGCCCTGCCGGCGGGGCCCGGGGGCGTGCTTGTACGTATTCTGACCAATCAGCATGCGACAAGGATGAGTGGCGGGAGAGTCAGCCAATCGGGACGAGGGGCGGGCTCTGCACGCGGCACAGGCTCGGCCCCCTCTCCGTGCGGGAATGAGCGGGGATGGAAGAGGAGCGAGAGAGGGGATGGACGTAGGAGGAGATGGAGGAGGGCTTGCGGAGAAGAAGGAGCAGGAGAGATAGATGGGGAGGAGGAGGGGGAGGAGAAGGAGCCGGAAGACGATGAGGAAGAAAGAAGACAGGCAAGCTCGGGGCTCCACCTGTCACTGTTTCTGCAGTCCCCCCGCCGCCAGGAGCTCATCCTGCGGGTGCAGGGAGGGGAAGCTCGCCCCAAATATCCTGGGGGATTCCTGGGATTCTTTTTGGGAGGGGAAGGATATTTGCAGTTTGCAGGACTTGAAACCTGAGCCACAAATGACGCTTGGGGGGATATTGGGGGTCCCCGGAGTTGATTTTTTTTTGGGAGGTGCCGGTGGCAGTTGCCGGCAGAGCCCGGGCGGTGGGCGGGGGCTGCCATCCCGTGTTACTGGCGGAGTTGGGAGGAGTGATGGCGACAGTGGTTTTGGAGATGATACCGAAATGGGCCAGAAAATCAACTTCCTAACACAAATTGAAGCGTTAGAAAGCAGGAAATTTTTATCAGTGCTGGACACACCCCGAGGATCTCTCCTTTAATCTGATGTGTGGGGTGAAACTTCACAACAGGTTGTTTATTCCATCCTGATCCGACATATTCATTTCAAGGCACATCCTGGCTAATCCACAAACATCACCATTCCTGGCAGTAATTTCCATCCATCTGCCTCCTGCTCGAAGTCGTTTTGTGGTCCTGGAGGACCGTCTAAAGGGGTCTCTGGTGGTCATTCTCACTGAGTGCCTGGATATTACCGATGACCTTGCCTTGAACTTTTCTTTGCCCATGAGCTGTTGCCTCTTGTTCCATAACTTGCCAAAAGCCCGACTATAGTTCTCGTTAGCTGCTTCTCCACAGGTTCCAAGCACACTTATCATCCTGTGTGCACACCTTTACATCCTTGTATCTTTTTTACAAGTCTTTAGGCTCTATCCATCACCTTCAGGGGAACTGAAAATTTTTATTCTCTGTGTTATTTATCAAGTGCCCCTGGGAGAGCCAGTAGAGGAGGAAGCCCGAGACTGCTGGCAGAGTCAGGACCCTTGGGACCCCAAAACCCCTGGCATCCTGAAGTGGGGACCCAAGAGAGCGGTGATCTGCAGGACCCATGGGACCCCCAGCAGCCCAGAGAAGGGGGACCCCCAGAATTGACTGTGAGATTGATCAGAGAGGGGCAACTGCTGGGAGGGTTTTTTGAGCTGAATCTTGTTTTGGAGGCTTCTATAGACACAAAATGCCCAGCGACTTCAAGAGATGGATTTGGGCAGGGGACACACCCAACCCAATGCGCTCACCCCTTGCTTTTCCCCCCAAAACAGGACTTCTCATTCCCAAGCCTTGGTTGAATGGAGGAGGAGGCTGTGAGGAAGAGGAAGATGCCCCGGGAGCCCCAGGCAGGTGAGGAGGAAGTCACCGCCCCTTTCCCCTCTCTCCTGCTCCATCTCCCAGCCCAGCATCGCCCCCGGCTGCAGGACAACCCCGCTGCCGATGCCGTCCTGCCGGGGATGGACTGGGGGGATCTCCTTCCCCTTCCCTGTGGCACGGAGGCAAATCCCATCCTCTCCTTGTCCTTCCTCCCCCAGACAAGGAGCTGAGGACGGAGACCAGGGAGGACAAATCCCCTCAGCAGGACCTCGTGGAAGAGGCCGTTTTGAGCGGCTTCACAGCACAGGAATCCAATGGGGAGGAAAAGCCCTGGAGATCCCACAGGAGGAGGGGCTGCAAACCCAGCCCAGGGAGCTGTGAGGAGGAAAGACCCCCCCTGTGCCGGGAAGGTGGCCGGACATCCAGCCACTCGGAGGTGGCGGAGAAGCCTCACAGTGGGGAGAAGCCCCACAAGTGCTTGGAATGTGGGAAGAGCTTCAGCAAGAGCTCCAGCCTGATCTGCCACTGATGATCCGCACTGGGGAAACGGCCTACAAGTGTCTGGAATGTGGGAAGAGCTTCAGCCATAACCCCCACTTCCTCACCCACTACTGGTTGCACACCAGGAAATGGCCCTGCAAGTGTGGGGAGTGTGGGAAGAACTTTAACAACAGCTCCACCTTCACCACTCGCCAGAAGATCCACACTGAGGAACAGCCCTATGGGTGTGGGGAGTGCAGGAAGGGGTTTCAGGCCAGCTCCCATCTCCTCCTGCACCAGCGCACACACACAGCGGGGAGCGCCTTCTACTGCCCTGACTGCAGGAAGGGCTTCAACTGCAACTCCAACCTCACCGACCACTGACGCACCCACACCGGGGAGAGGCCCTACGAGTGTCCCGAGTGTGGGAAGAGCTTCAGCCAGGGCTATGCCTTGATCTCACACCAACAGAGCCACCAGAAAGGGAAGCCCTGCAAGTGCCTCGACTGTGGGAAGAGCTTCATGCACTGCTCCAACTTCACCCCCCATCAGAGGATCCGTATTTGGCAATCCACAGTGATCCTCGTTGGGCAGAGACCTGGTTATCCCCATTCCGGGCAGTCCATGTTGGACAGTGTTTTGGATTTGTGTGGCCAGGTTTTTTTTAGGGGGGCTGGTTTTAGTTATTAATGTTGTTAGCAAAGGGATGGGAACAAAACAACAAAGTATTTAGAGATTAGCTGATTTCTTGCACGGATGATAAGCAAATATCAGAAATAAACTATGTGGATAATAAGCAGATAACAGAAAGAAGCATAGAAAGGCAATGCATCAAATCATTACTACAGACTACAGCAAGTGATTAAGGAAAGGTACATCGGCAATTACCCCAATACGTTACCATCCTCCTGGTCTGTGCTTCAGGTGGGGAGCCCCGTTGCAGCGAAGGACCGGAGAAACCCTCCTGATAATTGGGAAATCCTACACAGAGCATCGGTGAGGCTTCCAATACTGCTGCAAAGGGGTCTCACTTCCCTAGTGTTACTTGTAAAAGTGTATGTGACGAGATGTTTCTATTGAAACTGTGGTCTGCCACACCCAGCTTCTGGCCAGGTGCCCAGGCATGTCAAGCACCAAGGCCCCATCTTCCTAAAATTGCTTCTGTTGCTTTGAAAAGGTGCATGTGTTTGAGAGTTCACACAGAGGTCAACTTTGGTTCAGCCTCCACACAGGGCCTCTCACATCATTTGGTCCTTTGTGTGAACTTCAAGTTCATGCATGTGGCACAGAGGTTCTGTCCATCTGTCTGACTTTATACCAAATAACGCAATTAAATGTTGTCATTAGTACAATTATTATAAGCACAATTAAGATAGGGTGTACCAATACATCTCATGCCTTGGTGAATATCCAGAAAAAATGTCCCACCAATGATGGGCAGTTTCCCATTCGACTGGGACAGACAGTGACAGCAGTTTGTCTCTCTAGGAGGTTGACGCTGGCCTGATGCCAGGCACACACCCAAGCCGCTCTCTCACTCCCCTCTCCAGTGGACAGGGGAGAGGAAATACAATGAAGGGCTTGTGTGTCGAGATAAGGACCGAGAGAGATCCCTCATCAAAAACCATCATGGGCGAAACAGGCTCACCTAAGAGATTTAAAGTGAATTTATTACTAACAAAATCAGAGCAGGATAATGAGAAGTAAAACAAGAAAAAACACCTTCCCTCCACCCCTCCCTCCTTCCAGCTCTACCTCCCACCCCGGCAGTGCAGGACACAGGGAATGGGGGCCATGCTCAGTTCATCCCTGGTGCCTTCTCCTGCTGCTCAGGGACAGGAGTCGTTCCCCTGCTGCACTCTGGGCTCCCTCCCATGGGAGAGTTCCGCAGGAGCTTCCCTGACATGGCTCCAACCCACAAGCAGCAGCTCCCTGCGACCTGCTGCAACATGAGTCCAGCCAACAGTCCTCCCAAAGCTGCTGCAGCGTGGGTCGCTCTTCCATGGAAGGCAGTTCTCAAAGGACAGGTTTCTCCAGCCTGGGAGGAGGGAACCTCTCCACGGATCTCCCACAGGATCACAGCCTCTTCTCAGGCATCCCCCTCTTCTGGCATGGGGCTCCTCCATGGGCTACATGTGGATCTCTGCATCTCCATGGATCTCCAGGGGCTGCAGGGGCACAGCTGCCCCACCATGGTCTTCACCATGGGCTGCAGAGGAATCTCAGCTCCGGTGCCTGGAGCGGCTCCTCCCCCACCGTCTTCACTGACCTTGGTGTCTGCATGTTGTTCTCCTCACATGTTCTCACTCGACTCTTCTCTAGCTGTGCCACAGCTTTTAATTTATTCTTAAGTCTTATCACAGAGGTGTTGCCACCATTTCCAGCTGGCCCAGCCTTGGCCAGTGACATGCTCATCTTTAGAGCTACCAGTGATTGGCTCTGCTGGACGTGGAGGAAGCTTCCAGCAGTTTCTCACAGAAGCCACCCCTGTAGTTCCCCTGCTACTAAAACCAGGCCATGCAAACCCAATACACATGGTCACCTTATGGTCATCTCTTGGTCACAGTCATCACATCCTCACTGTCATCTCAAGGTCATGGTCATTTCCTGATCACCATCATCTCATGCACATGGTTATCTACCTGTAATGGTCATCTTGTGAACGTCTCATGGTCTTGATTGCCTCATGGCAATGGTCATGTTGGGGTCATGTCAGGATCACGGTCAGCTAATGGTCATCTCATGGTTGTGTTTTGTTCATCTCATGGCCATCTCCCTGTTGTGCTCATTTCATGGTTGTGGTCATGGTCAGGGAACCTCTCTAAGATCCTGAACTCGGGATTTTGGGATACTCAAAGACCGCTGGGGACAATGAGGCCTAGCCTGACCCCTCCCCCCATTTCACTGCCCCTCCAGGAACCCAACGCAACCAAACCATTCCTGGGGACACTGTGGACATGGGACGTGGAGTGGGAAATAAATCCCTGGGGATGGTGCTGGGTGCAAAGTCCCCATCCTGCTCCTGGTGTCCCCATTCTCATTCCTGGTGTTCCTAGTCCCAATGTCCCCATTCCTAGTTCCTGGTGTCTCCAACCTGCTCCTGGTGTCCCTGTCCTCAGTGACTCCATTCCCATTCCTGCTGTTCCCATCTCTGTCTCTGCTGTCCCCATCCCAGTCCTGGTGTCCCCATCCCAATCCTGGTGTCCCCATTCCCAACTCCTGGCATCTCCAACCTGCTCCCAGTGTCCCCATCCCTGTCTCCAGTATCCCCATCCTGGTCCCCCAAGTCTCCATTCCCATTCCTGGCTCCCAGAGAGGAACTGCTGGACACCAGAGGAGGGAACCAGGATTTATTGCCCAAACTGTGATATTTTAACACCAGAACTAAAGCATTGGGAATAACTGTGGTTCTTTGCTTTCAAACATGGGAAATGGGATGTTGATCTGCTGGGAAAAGCTGCAGGATGGGTGGGAGCAGCAGGGTGAGCTCTGCTGAATCTGAAGAGGAAAGGGACCAGATCCAGCTCCGTGGATTGCTCAGACGGTGATTACTACCAGGATGAGAGAGGGTCATGGTGTCACCCTGTGCCTGTCCCCATCCCATGGGATGAAGCTGCCTGTGGAGTCCATGGAGAGTGGGAGCTGCTCCAGAATCCCACCTGATCATCCTGCTCTAATCCTGCCGCAATCCTGCTCCATCCATCCCACCTGATCCTCCTCCATCCATCCTGCACCAGTCCTGCTCCGTTCATCCCACCTGATCCTGCCTTGGAATTCAGCCCTGATCCTGCTCCACAATCCCACCTGATCCTATTCTGGAATCCTGCCTTGATCCGGAATCCCTCCCTGATCCCACTCTGTCCTTCCTGCCCCAGTCCCCCTCTGGAGTCCCACCCCGATCCTGCTCCGCACCTGCAGTCAAGCTCTAGGATTGTGAATCAATTCCTGTGGAAAGAGAAGATCCATGAGATTCCAGCATGGATCACACACTGGGATTAACCCCAGGATCCATCCTGGGATCTGCACAGAGGGGATCCACCACTGCTACTCCCTGGCTGCTGTGTTGTATTCATTCCTCTGGCTCTGCCCGATGGAAAAACAGTGGGATCAGCACCCATGGTGGGGGATTCCTGGAACGCCACACAGTGGATCTGTGCTCCTTCCTGACCCCCATCCAGTGTGTTACTGGATTGGAGCTTCCAGACACTAAATCTGACAAGGAGGATGATGATGATGGCAGTGATGGACACAGTGACCACCAGGATGAGATTCCTGCTGGATTCTGGCTCTGGGTAGGGCGGGATAGTGAGAAATGGGAGGGGAACCCCATCCCACTGCTCCACATTCCCAAATTCCCTGTTCCCAAATTCCCAATTCTCAAATTTAGCATGCCCAGCCTCACCCCAAGTGAAGATCCCGGGCTCTGGCATTCCGGGATGCTCCACCCGGCACCGGTACTGCTCCCACTCCTCTGGCCGCGCCTCCATCCTGGCCCAGGTGTGGAAGGTGCCGTCGCTGTTGGGAACGATCCCACCCCACTCCGTCTCCTGATCCCGGATTTCATCCCCCTTCATCCAGCTGACTGCGATGGTGCTGGGGTAGAATCTGTATGTGCGACAGGACAATGTCAGGATCTTGTGTTCCACTTTTCCTGAGACATGGACACTGGGGGCCTCTGGGAATGGGATAATGCTTAGATGCATCCATGGAATTCCCATGGGAATGGGATGGCAATGAGATCCATCCTTGGAATTTCCAAGGGAATGGAAGAGCAGTGAGAGCCATCCACAGAATTCCCATGGGAATGGGGTAAGGGTGAGATCCATAAAAAGATTTCCCATGGGAATTCCTGTGTTCCCAAATTGCACCCTCCCAAATCCCAAGTTCCCCCATTCCCATGGGAATTCTTCCCCTACCTTTGCGCTCCAGTGCCTCCCGCCTGTATCTGACGTGTTTCTTGAGCACTTCCACACAGGTGTGCCCCAGCTCATGCTTCAACTCTGGCACTGTGATCCCATCAGATTCCCAGAGCCTCTTGATGATCTGGGCAGTGCCATCAGCTGCCACGAAGCTCCCAGATCCCAGATCGAAGGAGATGAAATCCCGCCCATCATAGCCGTACCGATCAGATCCACGGATACTCCCGTTGGACAGGAGGTCACAGCCAGAAACCACCTGCAGCGTGTGGAGACCTGGGGGTATTGCACAAATGGAGACCCATGGAATTGTGTCCGAGCCACATGGAGCCCCAGAGTCTGATGGAGACCCACAGAGCCTCATTCCAGCCCCTTGGAGTCCCAAACCCATGGATCCCTATCCCATCCCCACAGATCCCCACCAGTACCCAGTTTCCCCAGCTCACCCCTAGTCTGGTTGTACTGCCTCTGCAGCATCTCCAGATCGATAGGATCCACATGCTGGTACCTCTCACTGATCTCGGTCTCAGTATCCCAATATCCCGGCTCAGCTCCTGCCGCCATCCACAGCGTCTGGGGCTCCACCCGGCCCCGTCTGCTGTTGTAGCTTGCGAAGGGGATCCCATCCACGTACCCCACAGCCACGAATCGGGGGAGCCCCGGGCTGGGCTCTGATACTGTCACTCGCAGAAAACGCAGGGAGTGGAGAACTGGGGGGATATGGAGATTTGGGGGACCTGGGGGGGCCAAAATGAGAGACTGGGAGTCCTGGGAGGGGTTCATGGGTAAAGGAAAGGGGAAACTGGGAGAGCTGGGAGAGCCAGAAAGGGGTTCAGCAGTCCCAGGGTCAAGGATAGAGGGGTGCAGGGACTGGGAGAAATGGGATGGGGGGTCCAGAGGGTCCCTGTGCCCAGAAAAGGGGGGTCCAGGGAGCCTAAGTGTTGGGAAAAGGGGTCATGCGGTGGGGAGACCCAGGATGGCCTGGAATGGGGGTCATGGGCATCCTTGGTGTTGAGGAAATGGGGATACAGGAAGAGCAGGAATGGAGCTCCAGGGGGTCCAGGGTGAAGGAAAAGGGGGGTCTGGGAGAGACGGGATGGCCGGAAACAGAGTGCAAGGTGGTCTTGGTGCTAGATAAGGGGGTGCAGGGTGGTTCCTGTTCCAGATAAGGCAGTTCAGTGGGCTCCTGATGCTGTGGAAGGAGGGGCTAGGGAGTCACAGGGTCAAGAAAAAGAAGGGATCTGGAAGCTGGGAGAGGCGGGATGGCTGGGGAAGGGATTGCAGTGGTGTCCCCATGCTGGATAAGAGGGTGTAGGGGGGTTCTGGTACTGAGAAATTTGATGTTCAGGGGGATCCAGTGCCAGATAATGGGGTGCAGGTGGTTCCCAGTGCCCAGGAATGGAGGTTCAGGGGTGTCCATGTGCCAGGGGATCCCAAGGTCAAGGAAAAGGTGATGGCTGGGGTATGAGAGAGGCAGGATGGCCAAGAAAGGGGGTGTAGGGAGTTATTGATGCAGGATAAATGGGTGCAGAGGTGTCCCGGTGCTGGGTAAGAGGCTGCAGGGGAGGTCCCCAGGCACAGGAATGGGGGGTTCAGGGGAGTCCCGATCCTGGATATGGGGACTCAGAGGGGTCCTAGTAGAGAGGAAGGGGGGTTCAGGAGGTCCCGGTGCAGGGAGGTCCCTGTGCCTAGGAATGAGGGTTCAGGGGGCTTCCTGTGCCAGGGAATGCAGATTCAGGGGAGTTCCCTTCCCGAGAATCGGGGTTCAATGGAGTCCCAACGCCCACAAATGAACATTCAAGGAGGTCCCCATGCGCAGGACTGGGGGTGCAGGGGTGACCTGGGGCTGGATAAGGGCGTGCAGGGGTTTCTGATGCTGGGGAAGGGGATGCAGGGAGGTCCCGGTGGCCGGAAATGGGCGTTCAATTGGGTTCCCGTGCCAGGAATGCACGGTCAGGGGAGTTCCCTTCCCGGCACTGGGGCTTTAATAGGTCCTAGTGCCAAAAAAAATGGAGGTTCAGGGGGGTGCCGCTTACCAGAAAGGGGGAGGTCCCAGGGACCGGAAACTGACATTCACGGGGGTCCCCGTGCCCAGGAATGGGGGTTCAGTGGTTTCCAGTGTCTGGGAATGACAGTTCACGGGGGTCTCCGTACCCAGGGGGTTCAGAGGGGTCACAGTACCCAGGAATGGGGGTTCGGGGGGGTTCCCGTGCCCGGCAAGGGGGGTGCAGGGTGTTCTAGTTTCCGGAAATGGATTTTCGGGGGGGTCCCGCTGCCCGGGAATTGCGGTTCAGGGAGGTCCCAGTGCCGGGGGTCACACTCACCTCTCGTCGCGGCCCCCGGGGCCCCCAGGAGCCCCAGGAGCCCCAAGAGCATTCCCGCACCCAGCGCTGGAGCCATCGAGCCGCTCCGCTGCGGCCTCGCCCGCCTCCGGAATATCGCTGTCTTCCTGAGGCGTCTCGCGTTCATCCGCTCCAAGCGATCCCTCAGGAAAAGAACCTGTGGCGCTGCCTCCGAGACGGTCGCGACAAGGGCTCCGACATCGCCACGGGCAGGTTGCGCCGGGAGGGGAGAACTGGGGGGACATGGAGGCTGGGGGCTCTGGGGTGTCCGTGGATTGAGGAAAGGTGGAACTGAGAGAGTTGGGAGAGCCGGGAAGGGGTTTTAGAGGGTCCTGAGGTCAAAGAAAGGGAGGTCTGGGGGTGAAGTGACCCGGGATGGCCGGGAATGGGGATTCGGGGGTACCCGTTGTCGAGGAAACAGGGGATCCTGAAACCTAAGTGGTATGGAACAAAAGGTTAACCACAAGTAATATTGTAACAAGATGTGCAGGTAAAGCAAGCAAGATAGCAAGTTTTAACAGAACTTGCAAACAGCAAAATTAGCTATAAACAAGTTAGGATGAAAAATGAGCACAAAGCATGCGCTGAAGATAGAGGTAAAAAGTTCAAACGTGAGAAAGACTACAGAAGTCTTCATCAAAAGACCACCAGAACACTGGTGGAAGGAACTGACGCATGCGCGAAAGCAACAAACTGTTCTAATAACCACGACACAACTTAATGCAAGTGTGAGTATGCTAATGACATGTTGTAATTGTGACGTTGCATGGAAGGACTTTTAAAATGTAACCGAAGGCTAAAGAAGTTTGAGTGAGTTTTTGCCGGAGAGATCCCCCTCACTCCCAGTGCTGAATAAATAAATACCTGCTTTGCAGCTGAGTCGACGATAGAGTTTTATTTTCTTGTCTAGTTTTGACATCAATCCAGGAGTTGGGAGAGGCAGGATACCCAGGAAATTGAGTGCAGGGTGGTATTGGTGCAGGATAAGGGGGTGCAGGGGGGTCCCGTGAAAGGGTTAAGATCACTGTACTTGGGCATGCTTTGGTATACTGGGGCTAGAATAACATACACTGTAACCAATGCAGAAGCCAGCTGAATAACTTGGCAAGAGATAGGGAACAAAGCTTGAAGAAATGAGGAACAAAGCTGCTAAAACCAGTAGAGAAATAGCTGAGACAGCTATCAAGAGACTGCACATGCCTAGGAAAGAAAGGTGAAAAGTGCAGAGCGAGGAAGAGGATGAAGCCTTCCTCAGCGCGACCACCAGGGAGCCCTGCGCCTGCGCTCCGCGTGTGCTACTGATAATAACGAATTCTGAGAAATGGTTTGCACAACCACACCTTTTCTAGGGAAAACAATGAATATGCCTGAAATAGATCCACATCTTGTAATCTGCCGTGTGCCTGGGGTGGGTGTTTGGAGGAGCGATCCCCGCACACCCAGCGCGCTGAATGAAGCAAACGCCCACTTCTTGGACTTTGTCTGGGAAGTGTCTCTTGGCCCGGTTTGGGGTGAATCACCAGGAGCTGGTGAAAGAGATGCAGGGGGGTGCCAGTGTCACTGAAACTGTGGAGGAAACAAAAACTCTTCAACAGCATTTTTAGTGATAGAGAATTAAGGCATTACTTTGTTCTGGCCAGGATGTGGAACAGAAATTATTTCATCCACACATTGCTCGGGTTGTGCAGGGAAAATCGTTCCATGACACACGGCTTTTACTGGCATTTTCAATATTGATACAGTAAAAACTCATAGAAATTCATTGGTTCAATGTTCATTGGTCCCAAGTTACACAATTTTTTAAATATTGGGTTTCTTATTGGTTACAGATTTCTTTGCCTCCGATGCTAATTTGGTCCTCATTCTTGGTTCTTTTATCTCTCTTTTCCCAGACCAGGTGTCTCTGACCATGCCAGGGGTGATGTTTGGAGTTGATGGTCATTAATGGTCGTTAATAGTCTTTCATGGTCGCTATCTTTTGTGTACCTTCTGTGCTACTCCCAGGCTGTTGAGATGTTAAACTGCATCACCCCTTGAGTGATGAAACAGTCCTTTGAATAGAAACTTCAATTCCCTTCCCCCGAAGCAAAGGCAAAAAAAACCTCTGACTAAAGTTATATACAAATTTTAAACTCGGTGTATTTTCCAACACCAGTGCCCAGGAATGGAGATTCAAGAGGGCCCCAGGATCAAGGAAAATGAGGGCTCCCCAAAGCACCCTCCCAGGGGGGAGCAGGAACTGGGTCAGGAGCGCTGTGGGACAGAAAAGGAGGCGACCCCGGGAGAGGGGGATCCCCGGGGGGGCCTCACACGCTCCGGGTGGGACACGACCCCTGAGGACCCCCCCTCACCTTCTCCCACAGGTGGAGGCCGAGCCCCAGCCCAGGCAGACAAAGCCCAGCACGAAGCCCCGCCCTCGTCCGGCAGCAGGTCCGGAGGGTCGGGGGGCCAGGATTCGGTAAACGGCGGCGGCTGCCGGGAAGGGACCGGGACGGAGTGAGACAGGCAGGGATGGACTGGGACAGACTGGGATACAAGGACACACTAGGACTGGAACATTCTCGGACCAGAACTGGGGCAACAGCGATCATACTGGGATATACTGGAACCACACTGAGGGCTACTGGGACCAACTGGAAGCATACTGAGGACAACTGGGAGCAGCTGGGAATGACTGGAAGTGATTTGAATCATCCGGGGACTGACTGGAATTATACTGGGAGTGAGCAGAACCATAGTGGGGGTGAATAGGAGAAACTGGAACAATGCAGGGGGCAACTGGGATCATACTGGGAGCAGCTGGGCCCATGCTGAGGTCATACTGAGATCATACTGGGACTGACAGGGTCATACTTGGAGTGACTGGAATAATAGTGGGAACATACTGGGAGTGACCGGGACCATACTGGGGGTGACTGGGAACAGCCCGGTGAGGCGGCGGCGGAGCTCGGAGGCGGCCCCAGCGCAGGTGGGAGCCGCGCTCGGTTCTGGCGGGGCTCGGGGCTGGCTGCGGGCGGAGGGGGCGGCAGGGGGCTGTGGCGGGTTCGTTGTGCCGTGTGGGCGCCGTGTTCGCCCTGGCGTGAGGGCGCTGCGGGAGCGGCTGCCCGCGGTCTCCTTCCCGCTGCTGCCTCGGCAGGAGCCGGTGCCGGAGCAGCGCTGGCTCGTCCCGGCTGCTGTGGGTAGGACAGAGGTGGCTGCCCCGTGGCCCGGAACGCTGCGCCGGGGCCGCCTCCGAGCTCCGCCGCCGCCTCACCGGGCTCCGGCCGCCGCCGCCGCTCCCGGGCCCGCACAGACGCTCCGCCAATGGCGCCTCTGCTGCGCCACGGCCGCCCTGCCGGCGGGGCCCGGGGGCGTGCTTGTACGTATTCTGACCAATCAGCATGCGACAAGGATGAGTGGCGGGAGAGTCAGCCAATCGGGACGAGGGGCGGGCTCTGCACGCGGCACAGGCTCGGCCCCCTCTCCGTGCGGGAATGAGCGGGGATGGAAGAGGAGCGAGAGAGGGGATGGACGTAGGAGGAGATGGAGGAGGGCTTGCGGAGAAGAAGGAGCAGGAGAGATAGATGGGGAGGAGGAGGGGGAGGAGAAGGAGCCGGAAGACGATGAGGAAGAAAGAAGACAGGCAAGCTCGGGGCTCCACCTGTCACTGTTTCTGCAGTCCCCCCGCCGCCAGGAGCTCATCCTGCGGGTGCAGGGAGGGGAAGCTCGCCCCAAATATCCTGGGGGATTCCTGGGATTCTTTTTGGGAGGGGAAGGATATTTGCAGTTTGCAGGACTTGAAACCTGAGCCACAAATGACGCTTGGGGGGATATTGGGGGTCCCCGGAGTTGATTTTTTTTTGGGAGGTGCCGGTGGCAGTTGCCGGCAGAGCCCGGGCGGTGGGCGGGGGCTGCCATCCCGTGTTACTGGCGGAGTTGGGAGGAGTGATGGCGACAGTGGTTTTGGAGATGATACCGAAATGGGCCAGAAAATCAACTTCCTAACACAAATTGAAGCGTTAGAAAGCAGGAAATTTTTATCAGTGCTGGACACACCCCGAGGATCTCTCCTTTAATCTGATGTGTGGGGTGAAACTTCACAACAGGTTGTTTATTCCATCCTGATCCGACATATTCATTTCAAGGCACATCCTGGCTAATCCACAAACATCACCATTCCTGGCAGTAATTTCCATCCATCTGCCTCCTGCTCGAAGTCGTTTTGTGGTCCTGGAGGACCGTCTAAAGGGGTCTCTGGTGGTCATTCTCACTGAGTGCCTGGATATTACCGATGACCTTGCCTTGAACTTTTCTTTGCCCATGAGCTGTTGCCTCTTGTTCCATAACTTGCCAAAAGCCCGACTATAGTTCTCGTTAGCTGCTTCTCCACAGGTTCCAAGCACACTTATCATCCTGTGTGCACACCTTTACATCCTTGTATCTTTTTTACAAGTCTTTAGGCTCTATCCATCACCTTCAGGGGAACTGAAAATTTTTATTCTCTGTGTTATTTATCAAGTGCCCCTGGGAGAGCCAGTAGAGGAGGAAGCCCGAGACTGCTGGCAGAGTCAGGACCCTTGGGACCCCAAAACCCCTGGCATCCTGAAGTGGGGACCCAAGAGAGCGGTGATCTGCAGGACCCATGGGACCCCCAGCAGCCCAGAGAAGGGGGACCCCCAGAATTGACTGTGAGATTGATCAGAGAGGGGCAACTGCTGGGAGGGTTTTTTGAGCTGAATCTTGTTTTGGAGGCTTCTATAGACACAAAATGCCCAGCGACTTCAAGAGATGGATTTGGGCAGGGGACACACCCAACCCAATGCGCTCACCCCTTGCTTTTCCCCCCAAAACAGGACTTCTCATTCCCAAGCCTTGGTTGAATGGAGGAGGAGGCTGTGAGGAAGAGGAAGATGCCCCGGGACCCCCAGGCAGGTGAGGAGGAAGTCACTGCCCCTTTCCCCCTCTCTCCTGCTCCATCTCCCAGCCCAGCATTGCCCCCGGCTGCAGGACAACCCCGCTGCCGATGCCGTCCTGCCGGGGATGGACTGGGGGGATCTCCTTCCCCTTCCCTGTGGCACGGAGGCAAATCCCATCCTCTCCTTGTCCTTCCTCCCCCAGACAAGGAGCTGAGGACGGAGACCAGGGAGGACAAATCCCCTCAGCAGGACCTCGTGGAAGAGGCCGTTTTGAGCGGCTTCACAGCACAGGAATCCAATGGGGAGGAAAAGCCCTGGAGATCCCACAGGAGGAGGGGCTGCAAACCCAGCCCAGGGAGCTGTGAGGAGGAAAGACCCCCCCTGTGCCGGGAAGGTGGCCGGACATCCAGCCACTCGGAGGTGGCGGAGAAGCCTCACAGTGGGGAGAAGCCCCACAAGTGCTTGGAATGTGGGAAGAGCTTCAGCAAGAGCTCCAGCCTGATCTGCCACTGATGATCCGCACTGGGGAAACGGCCTACAAGTGTCTGGAATGTGGGAAGAGCTTCAGCCATAACCCCCACTTCCTCACCCACTACTGGTTGCACACCAGGAAATGGCCCTGCAAGTGTGGGGAGTGTGGGAAGAACTTTAACAACAGCTCCACCTTCACCACTCGCCAGAAGATCCACACTGAGGAACAGCCCTATGGGTGTGGGGAGTGCAGGAAGGGGTTTCAGGCCAGCTCCCATCTCCTCCTGCACCAGCGCACACACACAGCGGGGAGCGCCTTCCACTGCCCTGACTGCAGGAAGGGCTTCAACTGCAACTCCAACCTCACCGACCACTGACGCACCCACACCGGGGAGAGGCCCTACGAGTGTCCCGAGTGTGGGAAGAGCTTCAGCCAGGGCTATGCCTTGATCTCACACCAACAGAGCCACCAGAAAGGGAAGCCCTGCAAGTGCCTCGACTGTGGGAAGAGCTTCATGCACTGCTCCAACTTCACCCCCCATCAGAGGATCCGTATTTGGCAATCCACAGTGATCCTCGTTGGGCAGAGACCTGGTTATCCCCATTCCGGGCAGTCCATGTTGGACAGTGTTTTGGATTTGTGTGGCCAGGTTTTTTTTAGGGGGGCTGGTTTTAGTTATTAATGTTGTTAGCAAAGGGATGGGAACAAAACAACAAAGTATTTAGAGATTAGCTGATTTCTTGCACGGATGATAAGCAAATATCAGAAATAAACTATGTGGATAATAAGCAGATAACAGAAAGAAGCATAGAAAGGCAATGCATCAAATCATTACTACAGACTACAGCAAGTGATTAAGGAAAGGTACATCGGCAATTACCCCAATACGTTACCATCCTCCTGGTCTGTGCTTCAGGTGGGGAGCCCCGTTGCAGCGAAGGACCGGAGAAACCCTCCTGATAATTGGGAAATCCTACACAGAGCATCGGTGAGGCTTCCAATACTGCTGCAAAGGGGTCTCACTTCCCTAGTGTTACTTGTAAAAGTGTATGTGACGAGATGTTTCTATTGAAACTGTGGTCTGCCACACCCAGCTTCTGGCCAGGTGCCCAGGCATGTCAAGCACCAAGGCCCCATCTTCCTAAAATTGCTTCTGTTGCTTTGAAAAGGTGCATGTGTTTGAGAGTTCACACAGAGGTCAACTTTGGTTCAGCCTCCACACAGGGCCTCTCACATCATTTGGTCCTTTGTGTGAACTTCAAGTTCATGCATGTGGCACAGAGGTTCTGTCCATCTGTCTGACTTTATACCAAATAACGCAATTAAATGTTGTCATTAGTACAATTATTATAAGCACAATTAAGATAGGGTGTACCAATACATCTCATGCCTTGGTGAATATCCAGAAAAAATGTCCCACCAATGATGGGCAGTTTCCCATTCGACTGGGACAGACAGTGACAGCAGTTTGTCTCTCTAGGAGGTTGACGCTGGCCTGATGCCAGGCACACACCCAAGCCGCTCTCTCACTCCCCTCTCCAGTGGACAGGGGAGAGGAAATACAATGAAGGGCTTGTGTGTCGAGATAAGGACCGAGAGAGATCCCTCATCAAAAACCATCATGGGCGAAACAGGCTCACCTAAGAGATTTAAAGTGAATTTATTACTAACAAAATCAGAGCAGGATAATGAGAAGTAAAACAAGAAAAAACACCTTCCCTCCACCCCTCCCTCCTTCCAGCTCTACCTCCCACCCCGGCAGTGCAGGACACAGGGAATGGGGGCCATGCTCAGTTCATCCCTGGTGCCTTCTCCTGCTGCTCAGGGACAGGAGTCGTTCCCCTGCTGCACTCTGGGCTCCCTCCCATGGGAGAGTTCCGCAGGAGCTTCCCTGACATGGCTCCAACCCACAAGCAGCAGCTCCCTGCGACCTGCTGCAACATGAGTCCAGCCAACAGTCCTCCCAAAGCTGCTGCAGCGTGGGTCGCTCTTCCATGGAAGGCAGTTCTCAAAGGACAGGTTTCTCCAGCCTGGGAGGAGGGAACCTCTCCACGGATCTCCCACAGGATCACAGCCTCTTCTCAGGCATCCCCCTCTTCTGGCATGGGGCTCCTCCATGGGCTACATGTGGATCTCTGCATCTCCATGGATCTCCAGGGGCTGCAGGGGCACAGCTGCCCCACCATGGTCTTCACCATGGGCTGCAGAGGAATCTCAGCTCCGGTGCCTGGAGCGGCTCCTCCCCCACCGTCTTCACTGACCTTGGTGTCTGCATGTTGTTCTCCTCACATGTTCTCACTCGACTCTTCTCTAGCTGTGCCACAGCTTTTAATTTATTCTTAAGTCTTATCACAGAGGTGTTGCCACCATTTCCAGCTGGCCCAGCCTTGGCCAGTGACATGCTCATCTTTAGAGCTACCAGTGATTGGCTCTGCTGGACGTGGAGGAAGCTTCCAGCAGTTTCTCACAGAAGCCACCCCTGTAGTTCCCCTGCTACTAAAACCAGGCCATGCAAACCCAATACACATGGTCACCTTATGGTCATCTCTTGGTCACAGTCATCACATCCTCACTGTCATCTCAAGGTCATGGTCATTTCCTGATCGCCATCATCTCATGCACATGGTTATCTACCTGTAATGGTCATCTTGTGAACGTCTCATGGTCTTGATTGCCTCATGGCAATGGTCATGTTGGGGTCATGTCAGGATCACGGTCAGCTAATGGTCATCTCATGGTTGTGTTTTGTTCATCTCATGGCCATCTCCCTGTTGTGCTCATTTCATGGTTGTGGTCATGGTCAGGGAACCTCTCTAAGATCCTGAACTCGGGATTTTGGGATACTCAAAGACCGCTGGGGACAATGAGGCCTAGCCTGACCCCTCCCCCCATTTCACTGCCCCTCCAGGAACCCAACGCAACCAAACCATTCCTGGGGACACTGTGGACATGGGACGTGGAGTGGGAAATAAATCCCTGGGGATGGTGCTGGGTGCAAAGTCCCCATCCTGCTCCTGGTGTCCCCATTCTCATTCCTGGTGTTCCTAGTCCCAATGTCCCCATTCCTAGTTCCTGGTGTCTCCAACCTGCTCCTGGTGTCCCTGTCCTCAGTGACTCCATTCCCATTCCTGCTGTTCCCATCTCTGTCTCTGCTGTCCCCATCCCAGTCCTGGTGTCCCCATCCCAATCCTGGTGTCCCCATTCCCAACTCCTGGCATCTCCAACCTGCTCCCAGTGTCCCCATCCCTGTCTCCAGTATCCCCATCCTGGTCCCCCAAGTCTCCATTCCCATTCCTGGCTCCCAGAGAGGAACTGCTGGACACCAGAGGAGGGAACCAGGATTTATTGCCCAAACTGTGATATTTTAACACCAGAACTAAAGCATTGGGAATAACTGTGGTTCTTTGCTTTCAAACATGGGAAATGGGATGTTGATCTGCTGGGAAAAGCTGCAGGATGGGTGGGAGCAGCAGGGTGAGCTCTGCTGAATCTGAAGAGGAAAGGGACCAGATCCAGCTCCGTGGATTGCTCAGACGGTGATTACTACCAGGATGAGAGAGGGTCATGGTGTCACCCTGTGCCTGTCCCCATCCCATGGGATGAAGCTGCCTGTGGAGTCCATGGAGAGTGGGAGCTGCTCCAGAATCCCACCTGATCATCCTGCTCTAATCCTGCCGCAATCCTGCTCCATCCATCCCACCTGATCCTCCTCCATCCATCCTGCACCAGTCCTGCTCCGTTCATCCCACCTGATCCTGCCTTGGAATTCAGCCCTGATCCTGCTCCACAATCCCACCTGATCCTATTCTGGAATCCTGCCTTGATCCGGAATCCCTCCCTGATCCCACTCTGTCCTTCCTGCCCCAGTCCCCCTCTGGAGTCCCACCCCGATCCTGCTCCGCACCTGCAGTCAAGCTCTAGGATTGTGAATCAATTCCTGTGGAAAGAGAAGATCCATGAGATTCCAGCATGGATCACACACTGGGATTAACCCCAGGATCCATCCTGGGATCTGCACAGAGGGGATCCACCACTGCTACTCCCTGGCTGCTGTGTTGTATTCATTCCTCTGGCTCTGCCCGATGGAAAAACAGTGGGATCAGCACCCATGGTGGGGGATTCCTGGAACGCCACACAGTGGATCTGTGCTCCTTCCTGACCCCCATCCAGTGTGTTACTGGATTGGAGCTTCCAGACACTAAATCTGACAAGGAGGATGATGATGATGGCAGTGATGGACACAGTGACCACCAGGATGAGATTCCTGCTGGATTCTGGCTCTGGGTAGGGCGGGATAGTGAGAAATGGGAGGGGAACCCCATCCCACTGCTCCACATTCCCAAATTCCCTGTTCCCAAATTCCCAATTCTCAAATTTAGCATGCCCAGCCTCACCCCAAGTGAAGATCCCGGGCTCTGGCATTCCGGGATGCTCCACCCGGCACCGGTACTGCTCCCACTCCTCTGGCCGCGCCTCCATCCTGGCCCAGGTGTGGAAGGTGCCGTCGCTGTTGGGAACGATCCCACCCCACTCCGTCTCCTGATCCCGGATTTCATCCCCCTTCATCCAGCTGACTGCGATGGTGCTGGGGTAGAATCTGTATGTGCGACAGAATCAGGATCTCGTGTTCCACTTTTCTTGAGACATGGACATTGGGAGGCTTTGAGAATGGGATAATGATGGAATTTATCCATGGAATTCCCATGGAAATGGGATGGCAATGAGATCCATCCACAAAATTCCCATTGGAATGGAAAGATGGTGAGATCCAGACACAGAGTTTCAATGAGAATGTGATGAGGGTGAGATCCATAAACAGAATTCCCATGCAAATTTCTGCATTCCCAAATTGCACCCTCCCAAACCCACATTCCCAAGTTCCCCATTCCCATGGGAATTCCACCTCCACCTTTGCACTCCAGTGCCTCCTGCCTGTATCTGATGTGTTTCTTGAGCACTTCCACACAGGTGTGCTCCAGGGCATTCTTCAAATACTGCGCTGTGATCCCATCAGATTCCCAGAGCCTCTTGGTGATCTGGGCAGTGCCATCAGCTGCCACAAAGCTCCCAGATCCCAGACTGAAGGACATGAAATCCCACCCATCACAGCCTTGCGGGAAGGATCCACAGATGCTTCTGTTGGACAGGTCGCAGCTGCACTCCTGCTGCAGTGTGCAGAGACGTGGATGGGGTGGGATCGGACTGTGGAGACACATGGAATGGTGTCCCAGCCCCATGGAGGCTCATTCCAGCCCTATGGAGCTTCAGTGTCAGATGGAGACCCATAGAGCCTCATCCTAGCCCCTTGGTGCCCCACAGATCCCCATTCCAGCCCCACAAATCTCCCCCTGCCCCTAGCTCCCTCCACTCAGCCCTGCTCTGGTTGTACCAGACCTACAGCCTCTCCAGCTCACTGGGGTACCTGTCATTGATCCAGGTCTCATTATCCCACTATCCCAGTCCGGCTCTGGCCACCATCCACAGCATCTGCAGCTCCACCTGGCCCCACTTGCTGTCCTAGTGCACGAAGGGGATCACATCCACGAAGCCCACAGCCAAGAATGAGGTGAGTCTTGGACCGGGCTCTGACACTGCCACTCACTGGTAATGCTGGGAGTGGAGAGCTGGGAGGACATGGCGATTTGGGGGGTCTGGGGGTACTGTGGGGCCCGGGAGGGTGAAAGAAAGGGGAAACTGGGAGAGCTGGGAGAGCCAGAAAGGGGCTTGGGGTTCCCAGGGCCAAGGATAGAGGGGTGCAGGGACTGGGAGAGGTGGGATGGGGGGTCCAGAGGGTCCCTGTGCCCAGGAAAGGGGGGTTAAGGGGGCTCCAGTGTTGGGGAAAAGGGGTCATGGGGTGGGGAGACCCAGGATGGCCTGGAATGGGGGTCATGGGCCTTCTCGGTGTTGATGAAAAGTGTGGGCTAGGAGCTGGGAAATGCAGAAATGGGGATCCAGGCATTCCCAGGCCCAAGGAAAAGGGGGAATCCAGGGACTGGCAGAGGTGGGATGGCCGGAAAAGTGATTGCAGGGGGTAGTAGTGAAGGATAAGGGGATGCAGAGGGTCCTGGTTCTGGGGAATGGGTGTTCAGGGGGGTCATGGTGCCCAGAGATGGAATTTCAGGGGGGTCCTGGTGGCCATGAATTGCAGTTCAGAGGGATCCCAGTGCCAGGGGCAGTCAGCGGTCGCTGGGCAGATTGTGCTGGCTGGGAGATGCCAGAGTGACTGTGGAAGGGTGGCAGGGAGGGGATGGGCCTGGATGCCCCCAGGATCCTCTCTGACCCCCCTGCAGGAAGTGCAGGGAGTGGAGAACTGAGGGGATGCAGGGATTGTCAGGGTCTGGCAGCATTCAAGGGTCAAGGAAGTGGAACTGGGAGAGTTGGGAAGGGTCCATGGTTCAAGAAAAGGGGATGAAGGGACTGGGAGAGGCAGGATGGGGGATCCAAGGGTTCCTGGTCCCTGTGCCCAGGAAAAGGGGGTCCAGGGGTTCCCAGTGTAGAGGAAAGTGGAGTCTGGGTGGTGGGAAAGGCAGGAATGGGGGCCCAGGGGGTACCAAGATCAAGGGAAAGGGGGGGGTCTGTGGGCTGGCAGAGGCAGGATTGCCAGGAAAGGGGGTGCAGGGGGATTTTGGTGCAGGGTAACGGGGTGAAGAGGTGTTCTGGAGCTGGGGATGGAGGTGCAGTGGGGTCTCCATGCACAGGTCTGGGGCATTCAGAGGAATCCCAGTCCTGGATATGGGGGTGCAGGGGTGTCCCAGTGCCCAGGAATGGGGATTTGGGTTCCTGTATCAGGGAACGTGGTGGCCTCTAAGAAGAGATCTGGGCTGGCACAGAGCAGAAAAAGAGCAGAGAGGGGACAGGGGAGACTGGAAAACACCTGGAATTGGGACAGTTTTGCCTCTAAGACCCTTTCCCTTGGTGGCCAAAATGGGTCCCAAGAAGTCCCAGGGGAGCCAACACACCAGGAGGGGGAGGCAAGGGCTGAGCCCTGCCTGGACCGGGAGGAGCTGAGGGCTGCGGGGACCCGCGGCCGCCGACTCCCGGCTCTGCTGAGGGCTGGGCATGGAACCGATTTCGGAAGGTTCTGGGTCCTCCACTCCAGGAGGTCACTGACCTCACCCCAGGTCATGGCTCCAAGATTTCAGGGCCCTTGGCAGCTGAGCGTTCCCGGCAGTGAGATCCATGGCAGGGACCTGGAGCGAGGTGTCTGCATCCCTCGTGAGGTTGTTCTGCAAGCCCCGGGGGCAGAGCCCTGCGGGGAAATCCCTCTTCCCACCTGGATGTGCTGGGAGAGGCTCAGGTGGGACCCTGGGGGGCTGCTCCTGCAAGGTCACCCTGGGGGCTGGGAGGCCACCGAGGGTTATTTGGCAAAAAGGGGCTTTTTAAGGAAGAATTCTCTTTTCCATGCAATTTTTGGTGATTCCTCACCTGGAGGAGCAGAGTCAACCCAAGGGAGGATGTTCCTCCCCACCCTTCCTCCATCCCAGCCACTGGTTGAGCCCTTGTGGTCACTCAGCTGCATCATCATCTTCCTCTTCCTCCTCTTCCTCCTCCTCCTCCTCCTCTTCTGTGGTGACAGAGCAGGAAAAACCACAATGGTGTTAAAAGCTCCAGGACTGAGTCCTCAGTGTCCTTCAGCTGGGGATGGGGAAGACCTTGGCCACCCTTTTGAGTGTCTCATGGCTTTTTCTTCTCTCCAGCCCCTGCTGGCTCCAAGTTGTGTCCCCAGGACTGGCAGCTCTCCAAGGAATTAGGAAACTGGACCCAGGGCAAGAAAAGCTGTGAAGAGTGGGACCCTGACCTGGTGGTGCTCTGAAATGAGACAGAAATAGTGAACAGGGAGGAGAAAGCTTGAAAAGGATCAAAAAATCCAGAGATTTTAGGTAGGCAGGGGAGCAAAAGGCACCTGGCAGTGGGACGGTTTGGGGCAGCGTTCAGAGCAGGGGGGGCAGTATTTGGCTGAGGGTGTCTAACTGGGGACTGGTGGGCAGTGACCTTGGCTCATCCCAACCTCCCATGGAGAGCCAGGAGCTGCCCAGACACAGGGGCAGGAGAAGGTGCCCATCCCAGGGTGGGTCACCTCAGACTCCCTGAAATCCTTCCGGTGGAACAGCAGTGCAGCAGCCCCGGGGCCCTTTCCAGCCGCTCCAAGAGGGAACCGTGCCCCGGTGCCAACCCCGGGCTCCAGCACGGACACAGGGACCCACCAGTGGTCGAAGGCTGTGCCACTGACCCCCAGCAGCTGTTATCCCACTTTTCCAGCCCAAACCAGGGGTCCACCTTTCCAGTGTGCAATGAACCTCTGTAAAGCAAAGAAACATCAGGGTTGGGCCAGTCCTGCCTTCCCCACTTGCTGTTTCCCACCTGTGTCCATCCCCTACCCAGAGATGTCCAGAGGAAACCCCTACGCTAAGGTGTCAGCTCCTGACTCCAGCACTGGGAGTGGTTTGGGGCCAGGCAGGTTTGGGGCTGGTTTTAAACCCTTTTTGCTCCATGTTTCCCACCCTGGTGCTGGTGCAGAGGCTCAAGCCCAGTTCTCACCAGTTCATCCACCGGTGATTTTGTCAGCCAGTGAAGCTCCCAGGCCTTGCACCTTCCCTGACTCATGGGCAAGTTGCCCTTAGCCTCAGAAAAATAGCAGCGTTTTCCTTGGAAACCAGGCCAGGTGTCTGGGCACACATGGGAGAATTCTGGCTGAGGGAAATGGCATCTCACAGAAACAACTGGAAAAGAGAAAGCAGAGTGAGACACGTGGGCAGCCCTAATAAAGCAGGAAAATAGGGTTTATTTATTGCTTTTTTCTGGAAGCTGAAAGGGGGAAATTGGGGATGATGTTCTTTGAAAAGGGAATAGTGTGACTGAGCGAGGAGCAGGTGCCTGGACCACGGCATGGGGATAAAAGGGAGTAACCCCCAAAGTGGGCTTTGCTTGGGGAGCACCCCCTGATGCTGGGGAAATCCTGGCATCCTCCTTCTCTCCAAAACAGAGGCACCTGACCCAGATCCTCCCCCAGGGGTGCCTGGGTAGGACTCACCACTCAGTGCCATGACCAGGCTGAAGCTGAGGATCCCCATCCAAGACCAGAACACACCATTTGTGGGATTTTTCCCCAGTCTCACTTGTTTTTGTTGGACCCTGGGGAAGGAAAGAGCAGGAGAAAGGTGGGCTGTGTCCTTTCCTCTCTGCCTTGACTTTCTCTGCTGGATCCTCAGTTCATCCTGCACCCACCCAAAGACTGCATCCCCATCCCACTGGTGATGAGGGGATTAAAGAAGGCTAAGAGGAAAAAAAGACAAAAATGGAGAGAGGAGAGAAAAAGACAAGTTTAAAGGCAGTTTAAATATTAAATAAATACATGTAGGTCATTGACTGCTCACAGGGAGCTGAAGGGTTTGCGAGGGGACAGGAGCCTGTTAAGAGCTCAGGAGCTGTTGCTGCCAGGAGGGAGGAAATGCACCGATGGCTCACAGCAGAGTCTGTGGTTTGAAGCTCTTTTCCAAACACCTGCAGGAGGAAAAGCACCTGAGTTTGGAGTAACAGTTTTCTGTTGAGGTTTCCTGTTTGTAGCTACTCGCAAGCTCGTGCTGCTCAAAGGAAACCTGGCTCTGGAGCACAACTTGGTTCTCTGTCCCCGAGCCAAGGTGCAGCAGCAGCTTCTGCTCCCTCCCGGGTCTTGTGTCATTTAGCAGCACGAAACACACGCATAAAAGCTCACCAAGAACACGCCCTGATAAAAACAACGGTATTTCATTGCATGAATGAGCCTTGAAGGTCACATGGGGGCAGATCTTTTTGTCAGTAAACAGAGCAGGGGAAAGCACAGACACATTGCCTGCACAGGGAGTTCGCAGCAGGAAAACACGGAGATGCAGGATGTGCTCGGATACAACGTTTCCAAAGCAGCTTTAGGGTTAAATTCATCAGTAGAGAGAAAAGAAAAAGTCCTAACAAAGGTGGGCTGGGAAGGGGTGGTGCTGCACCATCCCGGGAGATTCCCGAAGCTCAACTGGAAAAAGTCCAGACCTTGTCCAAGCTCCGAGCTGGATGTGAGCCAGAAACCAGTGGCTGGGAGAGACATTGCTGCTGAAGGGCTTCCTATGGCCAGAACTAAAGTGTCGAGTATCAAGGAACAGCTTGAGGTTACAGAAGTCCCAGCGAACACGTTCGATTCCCTCATTTCAAGTTGAAAGCTCAGCTCCACTTGTGTCTCTACTTTTTAACAATGAATGTAAAAATTCAACAAAATTCCCTTAGAAAGACCCCACGAAGGTTCATGTTGTGTGAGCTCCCTTGGGGCAGCTCCAACTCCTGCCCTGCTTGAGTCCCTCTCGAGCCCGCTGTGGTTTCCAGCTGCTTTGCTCCAGCTGCCCCAAATGCCCGTGAATTGCACGGAACTGGAACAGATCCGAGTCCTCGTGGCTCGGGCTAAGGGCAGGGAGAGGTCACTCAGGGATCGCCATGGCGGCCACAAGAGCCCCGCCGTGGGGAGATGAACTGGATTTGGGATGGAGCGGATCAGAACAGGAGAATGAGGCGTAAAATAAGTCTTGAGAAACACCTCCTCCCGAGCTGTCTTAACTTCCCGGTGTTAACTTTATCCCCTTTCCCTCTTTCCTCTGCCCAGCGGGGCAGAGAGAAAGGATGGGAGTCCCGGTCAGTTCGTGCCGCTGCTTCCCCCTCGGGGACAGGAATCCTTCCCTGCTCCCATGGGCTCAGTCCCTGCCCTGGCCAGCGGGGGTCCCTCCCCAGCCGTGCGGTCACTCCCCGGCCCGGCCCTGAGGCGCGGGGCAGTCGCGGGGCAGCCGCGCTCCGGCCCCGTCAGCGGCACCGCCGCTTCGTGCCGGGCAGGAGCGGCAGAAGGAGCCGGGCGGCGGCGGGGGCTGAATCCCGGCAGGAGGAGGAGGAAGAGGAAGAAGAGGAAGAAGAGGAAGAAATGGAAGAAGGGGCCGGGGCCGCCTGCGGTGTCCGATGGCCGGGGAGCAGCGGGGAGGCCTCGGGGAGCGGCGGCGGGCGGGGCTCTGCTGGAGCCGCCCCGAGGGGTTTGTGCCGCCCCGGGTCCCTGAAGGAGCCGCTCCGCGGGACGGGCGAGCTGGGAACGAAAGGAAATACAGAGAAGAGAATAAAATACAATCAAAGAGCCGCACCGAAAGGCGTCTGCCCCGCCCGCGCCTGAAGGAGCTGCACCGAGGGACGGGCGGAGGGTGAGTAGAATAAAATCCAGAGAACAGAGTAAAATAGAATAAAAAACTGCACCGGGATGTCCGCGGCGCCCGGTGTCACTGAAGAGCCGCACGGTGGGACGGGCGCTGTCGGATGTGGCCAGAAGGGCAGCGCCGAGGGGGTGGCAGGTGTGAATGGAATAAAACATTGAGAATAGATTAAAATGCAATAAAAGAGCCGCAACCCGGGCTCTCCGCGCCCCGTGTCAGTAAAAGAGCTGCCCCGAGGGACTGGCGGGGCGGCGGTAGAAGAGCTGCGGGGCGGGATGGGCACTGCCTGGGCTCGGAAGAGGCGCCCGAGGAGTCCCCGCCGGCCCGTGTCACTGAAGAGCTGCACCGAGAGAGCGGAGAGCAGCGGCGGCGGGGAAGGAGCCGCACCGGAGGGGCGTGGGATGGGAGGTGTGACCGGAATAATATAGAGGGAATAGAATAAAAAATAATGCAAGAAATCGCACCGGGAGTGGCTGTGACACGGGGCTGCCCGTGACTGAAAGAGCCGCACCGAGAGACCATGCAGTATTGCTTGATGCCACAGGAAGAAAGGATTGAATGGAGCAGTTGAGAGTTTCAGGGGTCTAAAGTTGACAAATCCACCCTTCCCAGGGAATTCTCAATGTCCATCTGCATCCTGATGGACATCCCTGCCCCTGGATTCATCCAGGTGCCCACGGGTAACCAGGAGGATGTGGAGACCCCAGCCAGGTGTCTTCCCAACACGGATCACCAGAACCATGGATCATCAAGGCTCTGCCCAAGGGGGTCACTGGGGATCATCTGATGGGGATCCTCCTATGGGGGATGGAGCTGGAGCAGCGCACGAAGCTCTTCCCACACTTGGGGCACTCGTAGGGCTTCTCCCTGGTGTGGAGGTGCTGGTGGCTGACAAGGTGGGAGTTGCAGTTGAAGGCCTTCCCACAGTCAGGGCAGTGGAAGGGCCACTCGCTTGTGTGCATTGGCTGATGCTGGATGGGCAGCCTGCTGGTCTGAAACCTCTTCCCACACTTGGGACACTCGGAGGGCCTCTCCCCCATGTGGGTGCACTGGTGGGTGAGAAGCTGGAAGTTCCATCTGAAGCTCTTCCCACATTCCAAGCACTTGTGGGGCTTCTCCCCATCCTGAGGCTTCTCCCCCAGCTCCGAGCTCCTCCTGGATCTCCGGCCGCCTTCCCGGCACAGGGGGGTGTCGGGGTCTCCTTCCCCTGCCATGTAGCTCTGGGAGAGGGGCCCTGGGGGAAGGCACGGGGTTTCCCTGGCCCCTGGTCAGCCTTGTTCCCCATTGGTTTCTTTGTGTTCCCCTGCGTGGGCAAGGACCCTCTGGTCCCGTGACTGTAGGAGTTCCTCGGCAGATCCTCAGCCATGTGGCTGGAGAAATAAAGATCTCTCTGAAACATCTACCAAGAATCTGTCTATATATATTTCTTTTCCATGGGACTCCTTGTTTGATACATTGTGTTACAGAATCCCCACTGTAACAAATGGTAGAGAATTGCGAGCAGAAGGATGTCCGATCCCTAAGCGACTGATTTGTGTGAGTAAACCCTAGAAACTTTGGATTCCTCTTGTTTTTGTTTTGCTGTTCCATCTCTAAACTATGGAGGAACCGTGGGAAGACTCTTGGCTCTCAGAGCCGCATATGGACATTTATCTTAAACTTGAAAAGATTCTTGAACAACAATTTGTAAATTTTAGATTAATTCAAGCTCAAAAAGAACTGAAACACTTCCTGGCATGGTTGTTTAAGAACTTTTTCTATGTTTCTTGGGATTTAATTCTTACCAAAGACTTTTGGAACACCATTTGGACACAGTTAAGTTTTGAGTCAAAATACATGCCGATGGAAGAATATTTTCGTGAATATTATTTAATGACGGAGACTATTGAGCAATGTCAGCTGTGTCCTGGCAAAGGGAAGCCTGGCTCAAGGACCTTGCGGCCCAGGCCACGTGGACCGAGTGCTCTGCGAGCAGCAGCGAGGCAATTCCCACAACGCGGGCAGAGCCACGCGAGCCGCAGTGTCCGCAGCAGAGCGAGGTGCGGCGGGACCCAGCGGTGCCCGCCCGGCCCCGCGCAGCGCGTGGTGGAGCGAGCCCCGTGAACGCCCGGCCGAGAGGGGCGGCGCACGGGCGGCGGTGGCGGTGGAACGGAGCCGTGCCCAGCCGAGACGCGCGCTGGAGCAGGGCACGGGGGAGTCGTCGCTCAGGGGCCCGGCCGAGACGTGGGTACAGCGCCTGGCAGCGGCAGCGAAGCTGCAACCAGAGCAGGTGACGCACGGAGAACCGAGCAGCGCGACTCCGAGAAGAGCGTGCAGGCACGAGCAGCTCCGGCAATTTCAACACGCAGCGAGACAGAAAACAGCAGCCACTTGGAAAAAGGAAAAAGATTTTAGGAATAGTAAAATGGTGTAATGTTAAACAAAATTATGGTTTTATAACAAGATGTGACAACCAGCAAGACATATTCGTGCATAGAACTGCTATTAAAAAGAATAACCCTGAAAAATGCATCCCAAGCTTGGGAGATGGAGAGGTGGTGGAATTCAAAATTGTACTAGGTAGAAAAGGGTTACAAGCATCGCAGGTCACTGGGCCTGATGATGTTCCTGTAAAAGGCAGTATATATGCTAAAAATCATAGTCATATTAGACAATATCTCCATTGTAGGCCCCCCCTACAGTCTCCCTTTCCTAATCCCACCTTTCCCTTTTACCCTATATTCTATTACCCCCAGTGTATTCCCAATCTGTTTTTTCATCCATGGTTTCCCTCACAAAACCATACCTTTGCCAGTTGTTTCCCCAAAAATCCCTTTCCAATGCCGAGTGGGGGATGAAAACGGGGAGGGAAGAAGTTAAACCCTCTCCTGCCTCAGTTTCCCCACAAAGCATGCCCAGAGAGTCCTGTCTCCCTTCTGTCAGCCTTAAGATGTTCCATAGAATCTGTTTGGACATTCAAAGACTCAGGAGGGTGGCTTGTTTTGTTTTGAAACTGTTCTTGTTGTTTTCAATGTTGTGTTTTACATCTCTTTTGTTAAAAATAAACGGGTGAAATGTCAGGGTCCCTCCCCCCTGCCATGTAGCCCTGGGAGAGGGGCCCTGGGGGGAGGCACGGGGTTTCCCTCACCCCTGGTCAACCTTGTTCCCCATTGGTTATTTTGTGTTTCCCTGTGCGGGTAAGGACCCTCGGGTCCTGTGATTGTAACAGTTCCTCAGCAGATCCCGGCCATGCGGCTGGAGAAA
Source organism: Corvus moneduloides (assembly GCF_009650955.1). Lineage (NCBI taxonomy): Eukaryota > Metazoa > Chordata > Aves > Passeriformes > Corvidae > Corvus > Corvus moneduloides. The sequence goes on from NC_045506.1 coordinate 722,434, forward strand.
TAAACATCTCTGAAACATCTACCAAGAATCTGTCTATATATATTTCTTTTCCACGGGACTCCTTGTTTGGTACATCGTGTTACAGAATCCCCACTGTAACAGGGGGGCTCTTTCCTCCTTGGATCTCTCTGGGCTGCGTTTGCAGCCCCTCCTCCTCCTGCGGCATCTCCGGGGCTTTTCCTCCTCCTCCATCCAGCCACGCCTTGGGAATAACAAATGCTGGTTTGGGGGGAGAAATGAGGGGTGAGCGCCTTGGGCTGGGGGTTCCTCCTGCTCAGGTCCACCACCGGGCATCTTGTGTCTGTAAAAACCTCCAAACCACCAAGATTCAGCCCAAAAAACCACACTCAGGAGTCCCCCTTCTCTGGTCTCTCCTCTTTGAGGTTCTGAGGATTTCCCTTCCCTGTGGCCATTGGGGTCCCATGGTTCCTGGGGTTCACCCTCTCCAAGGTCTCGCTGAGGGATGATCCAAGAGGTTTTGGGGGTCCCAGGGGTCCCTTCTCCACTGACTCTCTTCTCCGGGGTTCCAGGGACCCCAGGGGTCCCCCCTCTCCAGGCTCCTGCCTCTTCAGGGTGCCAGGGGTTCCCCAGCTCTAGTATCACCCCTCTCTGCTCTCCCCATGCTGGTGGTCGCATGTTCCACCCCACCGGCTCTCCCAGGGATCTCCAAAACCAATGTCATCCCTCCACCAGTACTGGGTGATTGTCATGTGGATCCCCCAGGATTCCCTCAAGGGACATTTACAGCTCAGCTTTGGGGTCCTGCAAGACCTCCCGCCCTCCATCCCCCCAAGAAAAAACAGGGACAGGCAAAGGTATTTAGGGCTTGGTTCTGGAATCTGCGAGCTCCAAAACTCTCTCATTAAGAAAATTCCTCCTGGGGACTCCACAATATATTTGGGGCGAGCTCCCTCTCCTCAGTCACCTGCAAGATGTGGGGGGGAGTGATGTTGCTGAGACCTGTGGAGCTGTGGACACAGCACACAGTTGGAAGGGCATGCTTCTGCTTCTGCTCCTCTTCCTGCTCCTGCTCCTCCTCCTCTCTCCCTCCTCTTCCTCCCACTCCTCCTCTGTCCCCACCTGGGACCCCACTTTCCCACCCCCGGCTGCCCCATGGCTGCCACAGCACCGGCTGCTGGCTGGGGGGAACCCCAGGGATGGGCAGGGGGCTTGGGAAACCCCCCAGTACAGATCCATCCCCCCCCCCTCCGCCAGAGCTCCAGGGAATTGCTCCAGGGCTCAAGTGATGAGGACACAAAGGGATGCCCATGGAACTGACATTTTTCCATCCCAGTCCCACCTTTTCTTCCCCTCTCCCATTGCTCCCCCAATCTACAGAATCCTCCCAACTCAATTTGGGGTTCCAGCCCCCTCTTTTCCCCCACTCTACTGCCCCTTCCCCATAATCCCCCCAATCCCCCACCCTCCTCTCCTGTGCTTAGGTTTGGAGGTTCCAGGCCCCTCCTGCTCAGTCTGGGGGTCCCATCCCCCCTTTCCCTCAATTTGGGCAGCTCCTGGCAGCTTTTTTCTGGGAGGAATCCCTGAGTTTCGGGATTTTTGGGGTGTAGTTTCAGCGGGGGACAGCTCTGTCTGGCCCTCCCCTCCCTCTTGTGGCCTCTCAGCTGCCCCCGACACCCTGGGGGTGCTGGGATTTCCTTCCTGGGGACAAGGACCTTCATTCCCTTCCAGGAGCCCAATGCTGGCTGGGGGTCCAGCTCAGGGGGTCCTTGAGCAGCTGCCCCAGAACCTCTGCCAGGGTCTCCCAGCGCAGCCGGAGCTGCTCGGCCTGGGGGCCCCAAAGCCCTCAGCAAGCCCCAAGTCCCTCCCAGGAACCCTCAACTCCCTCAAACCCAGCATCCCCCACATCCCCTGCAAGTTCCCCCCATGGCACCGCCCATGGCCATGTCCCCACATGGCCCTGGCCCTGTCCCACCATCTCCTCACCCATGGCTGTGTTCCCACCATGTTTCCATCCATGTCTTTGTCCCCTATGTCTCCATCCATGCCCGTGTGCCCCCATGTCCCCATGAATGGCCATGCCCCCAGCCATGTTCATGTGTACCCATATCAGTCTCCATGTCTGTCCCCACCCATGGCTGTGATTCCCCATGTCCCCACCCATGTCTCAGTTCAATGTCTTTATTTTTACCACAGTTTCAGGTGTTTTGAAGGGATGAAAAGAAAACCAAGGCCAAAAGAAAAGGATTTCCGTGTCCATGCCAGCTGAGTATCCACGTGCTTGGGTGGGAGGGAAGAACCCTTTTTGGAGGGGTTTCCACCCCACTGCCTCAAAAATCTTGGTCTTTGCCCCAGTCCATCACATTTAGCTGCAGAAGACACCCATGGGCCAGAGAAAATCAGAACCATGGAATTATTTTGGTTGGAAAAGACCTCCAAGACCAACCAGTATTCCTTGATTCCACCAGAAAAAATAATTGAAAACAAGAGATTTTTGGGGCCGAAAGTCAACAAATCTGCTCTCCCCAATGGATTTCTGCTGTCAGTCTGCATCCCGATGGATGTCCCTGCCCCTGGGTTCATCCAGGTGCCCACAGGGGAATCTCAGCTCCGGTGCCTGGAGCAGCTCCTGCCCCTCCTTCCACACTGCCCTGGGTGCCTGCAGAGCTGTTCCTCTCACACGTTCTCCCTCTGTTCTTCCCTGCATCTAATTCTATTTGCACAAGAAGTTTTTCCTTCTTAAATCTATTATCCCTGAGGCGTCACTGGCATCTCTGATGGGCTTTGCTGGACACGGGAAATTTCTGGCAGCTTCTCCCAGAAGCCACCCTAAAGCCCCCTACTTCCAAAACCTGGCCACACAAACCCAGTATACTGGCCACCTGGAACATGGATCACCAGGTCACAGCCCAGTGAGGGTCACTGTGAATCATCCAATGTGGGTCCTCTGATGGGTGATGAAGTTGGAGCAGCAGACTCCACAGTCAGGGCACTTGCAGGGCTTCCCTTACAAGTGGGACCGTTGGTGTGAGGTCAAGGAAGAGCTGCAGGAGAAGCTCTTCCCACACTCAGGACACTCATAGGGCCTCTCCCCGGTGTGGATGCGCCGGTGGATGGTGAGGTGGGAGTTGCGTTTGAAGCCCTTCCTGCAGTCGGGGCAGCGGAAGGGCCTCTCATCCGTGTGAATGCGCTGATGCAGGAGGAGATGGGAGCTGGTCCGAAACTTCTTCCCACACTCGGGACACTCGTAGGGCCTCTCCCCGGTGTGGATCTTTTTGTGATGGAACAGGTCAGAGCTGATGCTGAAGCTCTTCCCGCACTCCCCACAGTGGTAGGGCCGTTCCCTGGAGTGCAGGCGCTGGTGGGTGAGGAGGTTGGAGCGGTCACCAAAGCTCTTCCCACATTCCAAGCACTTGTAGGGCCGTTCCCCAGTGTGGATCACCTGGTGGCGAATCAGGCAGGAACTCCGGCTAAAGCTCTTCCCACACTCCATGCACTCATAGGGGCGTTCTCCTGTGTGGATCATCTTGTGGCGGAGGAGATGGAAGCTCCGGCTGAAGCTCTTCCCACATTCCAAGCACTTGTGGGGCTTCTCCCCGCTGTGAGGCTTCTCCACCAGCTCCGAGCTCTGGCTGGATCTCCGGCCACCTTCCCGGCACAGGGTGGGTCTTTCCTCCTCACAGCTCCCTGGGCTGGGTTTGCAGCCCCTCCTCCTGCGGGATCTCCGGGGCTTTTCCTCCCCATTGGATTCCTGGGCCGTGGAGCTGCTCGAAATGGCCTCTTCCACGAGGTCCTGCTGTGGGGATTTGTCCTCCCTGGTCTCCATCTGCAGCTCCTTGTCTGGGGGAGGAAGGACAAGGAGAGGATGGGATTTGCCTCCGTGCCACAGGGAAGGAGAAGGAGATCCCCCCAGTCCGTCCCCGGCAGGACGGCGTCGGCAGCGGGGTTGTCCTGCAGCCAAGGGCGATGCTGGGCTGGGAGATGGAGCAGGAGAGAGGGGAAAGGGGTGGTGACTTCCTCCTCACCTGCCTGGGTATCCCGAGGCACCTTCCTCTTCCTCACGGCCTCCTCCTCCACCTGGCCAAGTTTTGGAATGAAAAATCCTGGTTTTAGGGTAAAACAACGTGTGAGCGTGCTGGGTTGGGGTTTCCTCCTGCCTAAGTCCATTTCTAGAAGTCACTAGACATCCTGTGTCCATGAAAACCTCCAAAACACCATGATGCAGAAAAAAACCCCTCCAAAATATTAAGATTCAGCAAAAAAGCCCTCCGAGATTCCCCCCTCTCTGGTCTCTTCATTTTGGAGTTCCTGGAGGTTTTCCCTCTCCTGTGGGTCCCGCTTAGGGTTGCAGGAAGTTTTAGAGATCCTAGGGGTCCCTTCTCCCCTGAGTCTCTGTTTCGGCTGCTGGAGGTCCCAGGGTGCCCCCTTTCAGGCTCCCCCCACTCTAGGATGCCGGGGATTCCCCCAGTCCCCCGTTTCAGGGTCGAAAGGATCCTGCCCTCCCCGTTAACTCTGTGCTTCCCCCTTTCCAGTCTGCCGCGGGTATTCCAAGCCGGTATCGCCCCTCTCCGGTTTCCCACGCCAGGGGTCGCCAGAACCGCTGTCCCCTACCCCGCCTGGCGATCTCCACGTGGCATCGGGGACCCCGCATCCTCCCCTCGGTAGTATGGGATCTGCCGACAGGCGCGACCGGGACCCCCCCGAAAAAACCACCTCCAAGATATTTGGGGTGAGTTCCCTCTCCCCGGTCACCTGCGGGACGCGACGGGGCAGATACTCCAGGGGCCGGGAGGGCCGCGGATACAGGGGGCGGTGGACCCGCCAATTTCCTCCTCTTTCTCTTTCTTCTTCTTTTCCTTCTTTTTCTTCTTTTTCTTCTTTTTCTTCTTCTCCTCTTCCTCGTCCTCTTCCGGCCTCTCTTCTTTATCCGGCTCCTGCTCCTCCTCGTCCTCTATCCTTCCTGTTCCTTCCGCTCCCCCCAGTTCCGCTCCCCCCAGTTCCGCTCCATCCGTCCGGAGGCGGGCCAGGAGCTCTCGCATGAGAGGGGGGACGGGACACGATGTGAACGGGGGGAAGAAGGGAGAAAACGGGGGGGGACCCCCAAGTAGAGCGGTAAAGGAGGTAGGTCAGCCCCAAACCGAGCTGGGGGGGAGCTGGGATCTGGGGGGACGATGGGAAAGGAGCGGGAGAGGGAAGATAAAGGGATGTGGGACAGCGGAAGAGTGGTTCCCAAAAGGGGAACCTTCGTATCTCCATTACTTAATCCTTGGAGGGGTTGCCTGCGGCCCTGGGGGAGGCGGATCCGCACTGGGGGTGTCTCCAACACACCGGTCCATCCCTAGGGGCTCATGGGGGGCTTCCCCCCACCCAGCAGCCGGTGCTGCGGCGGCCGTGGAGCAGAGGATGTAGGAAAGGGGGCTGGCCCCCTGAGCTTCCAACCTGCTGTGGGGTGCTGGAAGTTGCTGGGGCGGGGGGCCGGGGGAAGAGGGGGCACGCCATGACCTGTTTACCCCAAAACCAGCATGACCCTCCTTCTTCATTTACCACTAGGGGCTTTGCAAACAGGGCATTGTTTGAATTCTTTGACCCCATTCTAGGTAGAGCATCCAGCTACAGAAGGGGGACCCCTGAGACCTTGGAGGATGGGGGCAACCCAGAGATGAGGGAGCATTAAGAGGGGGAACCCCTGGGAACCCATCACTCTGAGACAGAGCTGGAAGAGAAGAGACCCCTGGGACCTTCCAAATCCCGGGCACCCATAAGTGGAGGACCCTGGAGAGGGGAACCTGCTGGACCCTCATCAGCACAGAGAAGCAGAACCTCCCACAAACCCAGAGTAGGGAGACTAGAGAGAGGGAATTCCTAAGAGGGGTTTTATGGGCTGAATGTCGGTGGTTCAGGTTTTTGGGGGCTGAATCATCAAATTTTGGAGGGTTTTTTTTGTTGAAATGTGATGTTTTGGGGGTTTGGGGGCTGCCTTGAAGTTTTTGGGGGCTAAATCTTCGGGGTTTGTTTTTTTTTTTGGGCTGAATCTTGGTGTTTTAGAGGAGATTTTACACAGGATGCCCAGTGACTTCTAGAGATGGAGTTGGACAGGAGGAACCCTCCTCCCACCTTGTTTATTCCAGCAAAACAGGATTTTTCATTCCCAACCCTTAGCTGGATGGAAGAGGAGGCTGTGAGGAAGAGGAAGATGCTCTAGAACACCCATGCAGGTGAGGAGGAAGTCACCGCCCCTTTCCCCCTCTCTCCTGCTCCATCTCCCAGCCCAGCATCGCCCCCGGCTGCAGGACAACCCCGCTGCCAACGCCGTCCTGCCGGGGACGGACTGGGGGGATCTCCTTGCCCTTCCCTCTGGCACAGAATCAAACCCCTTCCTCTCCTTGTCCTTCCTCTCCTTGTTCTCCTTTTCTTCCTCTCCTTGATCCTTTTCCTCCTTTCTTCTCCTTGCTCCTCCCTCTCCTTCCTTCTGTTTCCTTCTTGTTTTCTCCTTCTTCCTTTCCCTCCTTCCTTTCTCTTCTTCCTCCTCTTCCTTCGTGTTTCTTCCTTCTCTTTGTTCCTTTTTCTTCTCTTCCTTGCTCCTTTTTTCTTCCTCCCCTTCTTCCTCCTCTTCTTCCTCTCCCACTTCCTCTCCTCACTACTTTCTTTACATGTTCCTTCCTCTTATCTCTCATTCTTCTTTCTCCTTCTTCCTTCTCCTTGCTCGTTTTTCTCCTTTTTCTTTTTTTTTTCATTCCTTCTTCTCTTTCTTCCTTCTCTTTGTTCTTTCCTCTCCTTATTCCTTCCTTCCCCAGACAATGAGCTGTGGAGAGAGACCAAAGAGGACAAATTCCCCCAGCAGAACCTCGTGGAAGAGGCCGTTTTGAGTGGCTTCATGGCGCAGGAATTCAACGAGGAGGAAAAGCCCCGGAAATCCCACACGAGGGGGGGCTGCAAACCCAGCCCCTGGAGTTCTGAACAGGAAAGACCCCCCATGTGCCGGGAAGGCGGCTGGAGCTTCAGCCAGAGCTCGGAGCTGGTGGTCCAGCAGCGGCTTCACAACAGAGAGAAGCCCTACAAGTGCTTGGAATGTGGGAAGAGCTTCAGCCAGAGCTACCACCTCATCCGCCACCGGAACATCCACACTGGGGAAGGGCTCTACAGGTGCAGGGAATGTGGGAAGACCTTCAGTGATGTCTCCACCTTCGCTGCCCACCAGCGAGTGCACACGGGGGAACGTCCCTACAAGTGTGGGCAATGTGGGAAGAGTTTCAGTCAGAGCTCCAACCTCCTCACCCACCAGCGCCTGCATACGGGGGAACGGCCCTTCAAGTGCCCTGACTGCAGGAAGAGCTTTGTCCGCAGGTCCGACCTTGTCATCCACTGGCGCATCCACAGCGGGGAGAAGCCTTACGAGTGTCCTGAGTGTGGGAAGAGGTTTCGGAGCAGCTCAGTTCTCATCAGGCATCAGCAGACACACACAGAGGGGAGGCCATACGAGTGTCCTGAGTGTGGGAAGAGGTTTCGAAACAGCTCACATCTCATCAGGCATCAATGGACACACACCGGGGAGAGGCCCTATGAGTGTCCTGAATGTAGGAAGAGATTCAACCAGAGCTTTGCCTTGATCAGACACCAACGGACCCACCAGTAAGGGAAGCCCTATGAGTGCCGCGACTGTGGGAAGAGGTTGAGTCAAAACTCCAAGCTCATCACCCACTAGCATCTGCACACTCAGGAATGGCCCTACAGCTGTGGGGAATGCGTGAAGAGCTCCTGCCTGAATTACCATCAGATGATCCACACAGGAGAACGGCCCTACCAGTGTGAGGAATGCAGGAAAAGTTTCAGTGATGGTTCCATCACCCACCAGTGCCTGCACACTAAGGAATGGCCCTACAAGTGTCAGGAATGTGGGAAGAGCTTCAGCATCAGCTCCTACCTGATCTGCCACCAGAAGGCCCACAGCGGAGAGAAGCCTTACAGGTGTCCTGAGTGTGGGAAGAGGTTTCAGAGCATCTCAGTTCTCATCAGGCATCAGGGGTAGAGGCTCCTCCGCTGTACCAGCTTCAGGAAGAGCTTCAACTGTAGCTCCAAGCTCGTCACCCACCAACACATCCACATTTGGGAGAAAGCCTGTGAGTGTTGGGAGTGTGGGAGAAGCTTCTCCCGCAGTTCTGCCTTGACCTCACACAAATGCACCCACCAATAAGGGAAGCCCTATGAGTACCCCTGCTGGGAGAAGAGCTTTGTCTATTGTTTCAGCTTCTCCACGCGTTGGAGGCCCAACATTGGATGATCCAGTGACCCACATTGTGGAGAGACCTGGTGATCCATGTTCAGAGCAGGGATGTATTCAAGAAGACACTTTTTTTGAGGCCTGTGACCAAATAGGGACAATTTGAGGATTAGGATGTTCCCCAGGTGACCACCAGAGACCCTCAAATGACCCCTACTCTAATATAAATGAGTTCCAAGAAGTGATGGGAATATGTAAAAGAATTCGAGGGGAATGTTTAGCATGTATGTATGAGTTTGGGAAATGTATTAATATGTATTAGTTATATAGATACAAATGAATATGTTAGATAGCTGAGTGTGTGATAGGGGTAGATATCCCCTGTGCACACCTGGCACCGAAATAAAGTAAAGCTGCTTTCTAATAGTGAAATTACAGAGTTAAAGAGTTTAGTTCCCGATTTTCAGTCACATTTTCTTGTTGCCAAGCTCCCCCTCCATGTGCAATCCCCGGTGCCAAACATGTGTTGACACTCCAAAAGCAGCTGGGCTGTGCAGTGGGAGGTCCCTGTGTCCCCACCTTGCACATCAGTGGGAGCTCCAGTCCTTGAGGGGTGTCCTTATTCCAGGGAAGAATCTCCACATCCGTCTCCCCCTAAGAATGGATACATCAGGAGACACCACAGTTAAAATTTGGGATGGGGCTTTTATAGTCTGAAGTCCTGCACTGTCAGTCAGATGTGCTCAGGCAGCTGTGCCAGCTCAGCAGCTTTGGATAAATTATCAGTGGAATCACTTGATTGTTCCTTTATCCTGGTATTTTAACAGATCTACTGTATCTTATCTCACTGCCATTCAACCCCAAAAGCAGTGGGAGCCCCCTTCTTCATTTACTGCTTGGCATGTATGCAAACAGGGCATTGTTTGTGTTGTTTGACCCCATTTGAGCAGAGCATCTGGCTAAGGACCCCCGTGGGATGCCCCTGCCCACTGTCGCACCCCCAGTTTTCCTTATTCTCTCATCCATTTCCCATGGTCCCTGCAATCCCCAGCTCCCCCCACAGCTTGGTTTTGGGGTGTCCCCAACACCCCGGTTCAGTATTGGGAACTCAGCCCCTTCACACTCAGTCTGGAAGCTAAAAGACCCTCTTCTCCACCCTCTCACACCCCCTTCCAATCATACCTCCAATCTCCAGGTTTCCCCAGAACTTGGTTTGGGGATGCCACCCACCTCCTACTATGGGGGTCCGACTTGCCCCTTTCACTGAGCTTTGTGGCTCCCATATCCGTCCCACTCCGTTTATGGCTCCCAGACCACACCCTCCACCCCTTTCCCATCGTCCCCCAGATCCCCAGCCCACCATCCCCTGCTCTTGGTTTGGGGGGTCCTACCACACCTTTTCCTGTCCTGCCCCTACTGCTTCCCTCTTTCGCCCGCCCCACCCCGTTCACCAGAGAGCTCCGCGCCCGCAGCCGGGGGACTCCCAGCACCACCAGTAACCACCAGTACGGACCCAGCTGTCCCATCCCCAGCGCCGGGCAGGTCCCGACACCCTAAAAGCAGCCGCGCTGTGCCCTGCGGGGATCGCCGCGGCCCCGCCCCGCACGGCACTGGGAGCACCAGTCCGGACCAGTGCGGAGCGCGGGCGGGCGGCATCAGCCGTGCCCGGGCAGGGCCGGGCCCCGCGGGGCTCCCGCCCGCACTCGGCCCCCGCCGGGACAGCGCGGGGGGGCCCGGCCTGGCCGCCCCCACCTCCCCCTCCCCAAATTCCGCTCCGGGGGGCGCTGGGGGCGAGAGCGGAGTCCGGGGGGGCTGGTCCAGGTGGGAAGCGCCGGGCACTGCGGCTCTGCCTGGCGAGTGCGGAGCCATCAGCGCCGAGCGCTCTGCACGGCTGAGCGCTGCCTCAGGGGTGGGGCTGCAGCAAGGGGGGACACCCTGCTCCAGCTGGGATGTCCCGCAATCGGGGGACCCCCACAAGCGGTTATAACGCCTCCGGCATCGGAGGAACCATGGGGTCACCCCAACCCCACAAAATGAAGGCAGGGGACTTCCACAAGCTATTTATTACCTGAAAATTGGCAGAAAGGAGCAGGATTCTCCCCAAAATGGGTTCACCTCATCCTACATTACCGCAGCCCCCGAGAATGGGGGAGAGTCACCTCAGCCCCCGAAAATTAGCAGTATATTCCAAAAAGCCATTTATAACGCCCCAACGCTAGCAGAAATCAGCAAGGTCCTCCCCAAAATGGGCTACCTTTATCACTCCCTCTGGGGCCCCCCTCCCAAGTGCCAAAGTCACGTCTCCCCCCTCCCACTCCGGATTCTGGGTACCCCAAAAACTCCCTCAGGATGGGGGGTGCCCAGAAATCCCCTCAGGAATGGGGAATATCCCAAAATCCCTTCAGGAATGGCAGTTACCCCAAAACCTCCAGATTTGGGGGTACCCTGAAATACCCTCAGGGACACGGTCCCCCCCATCCTGAACATCCCGAATCTTTCGCTATCTTATTCCAGATCCCTTCCCCAGCCCTCCCAAACTTCATTCCAGCCCCTAACCTGCATCCCACCGCTCCCAATCCCAATCCCACTCCTCCTGGATATGAAGGTCCCTTTTTCCAAGCCCTATTTCCTCCATCCCATCCCATCCCACCCCTCCCAAACCCCATTCCTCTCTTCCAAACTCCATCCCACTCCTCCCAATCCACATCCCACACCATCACAAACCCCATCCCACCCCTCCTAGGGGTTTTGGGGGTGCTGTGGGATTGTGTAATTTTTGGGGTGGAATTGAGCCATTTTGAGGTGGGATCATGCCCTTCTGGGGTGGGATCAAGGTATTTTAGGTTGGGATTGAGTCATTTTGATGTAACAGATTGATCCCTCTTGGATTTGGGGCACAAAAGCAATGGAGAAAACTCTCCCACATCTCCCCAAATATTCCCCTGAACCCCAAAATCCCAGTAAAATGGTGGAGGTTTAGAGGTCTTCATTCAATTTCTTTATTTTCACCCCAGTCTCAGGTGTTTTTAAGGGATGATCAGGAATCAAAAGAAAATCAAGGCCAAAATAAAAAGATTTACATGTCAGCATGGTGTGAGTATCCATGGGGTTAGGTTGGGTGGGTGGAAGAGCCTTTTTTAGAGGGGTCTCCACCCCACTGTCTTCAAAATTTTGGTCTTTGCCCCAGTCTATCACCATCTGGCTGTGCAAGACAATCATGGGCCACAGAGAATTAGAATAGTGGAATTATTTAGGTTGGAAAAGACCCTAAAGATCATCCAGTGTTGCTTGACACCACAGGAAGAAATGATTGGACAGAGCAGGTGAGACTTGTTGGGGTTCAAAGCCAACAAATCCACTCTTCCCAATGAATTTCTAATGTCAGCCTTTGTCCCAATGGATGCTCCTGTCCCTGTGTTGATCCGCATGCCTGTGGGGAAGAAGGAGGATGCGGAGACCACATGCCAGGTGTCTTCCAGTGTGGATCACCAGAAACATGGGTCACCAGGCCTCAGCCCAACATGGATCCTCCAGTGTTCTTCCTGGAGCTGGGGCCCTTGTAGGGCTTCTCTTACCAGTGGGTCCGTTGGTGTGAGGTCAAGGCAGAACTCTGGGTGAAGCTCTTCTCACACTTCAGGCACCTGTAGGGCCTCTCCCCGGTGTGGACGCGCCAGTGTTTGATTAGGTCAGAGCTACGAATGAAGCTCTTCCCACAATCAATGCAGCGGAAGGGCCTCTCCTCCGTGTGCATCCGCTGATGCATGAGGAGATCAGAGCTGGTCCGAAAGCTCTTCCCACACTCCCCACACTTGTAGGGCCGTTCCCCAGTATGGACACGCTGGTGGATGACAAGGCTGAAGCTGCGGTTGAAGCTCTTCCCACATTCCAAGCAGTTGTATGGCCGTTCCCCAGTGTGCAGCCAGCGGTGGCTGATGAGGTGGGAGCTCTGGCTAAAGCTCTTCCCACATTCCAAGCAAATGTACGGCCGTTCCCCAGTGTGGAAGCGCTGGTGGTATATGAGGCTGGACTTCTTGCTGAAGCTCTTTCCACATTCCAAGCACTTGTAGGGGCGTTCCCCTGTGTGAAGGCGCTGGTGGACCACCAGGTCGGAGCTCTGGCTGAAGCTCTTCCCACATTCCCCACACGTGTAGGGCCGTTCCCCAGTGTGGATCTTCTGGTGGCGGATCAGGTGGGAGCTCCAGCTGAAGCTTTTCCCACATTCCAAGCACTTGTAGGGCTTCTCCCTCTCATGAAGCTGCTCATGGATCACCAGCTCTGAGCTCTGGCTGAAGCTCTGGCCACCTTCCTGGCACAGGGCGGGTCTTTCCTCCTCAGAGATCCCTGGGCTGGGTTTGCAGCCCCTCCTCATGTGGGATCTCCAGGGCTTTTCCTCCTTGTTGACTTCCTGTGCTGTGGAGCTGCTCAAAATGGCCTCTTCCACGAGCTTCTGACGTGGGGATTTGTCCTCTTTGGTCCCCGTGCACAGCTCATTCCCTGGGGGAGGAGGGAAGAAGGAGAGGAAGGGAAAAGGAGAGGAAGGAAGAAGAGGAAGGAAAAAGGAGAGGAAGGAAGAAGACAGAAGAGGAATAAAACAGAAGAAGACAGAAGAAGAAGACAATGACGATGACAACGACGACGAAGATGATGACAACAACGATGATGATGAAGAAGAAGCAGAAGAAGAAGCAGAAGAAATGAGTGAGTCAAAGGAACAAGGAGAGGAGGGATTGAGGAGAGAGGAAGGAAGGAAGAGCAGGAAGAGGGAGAGGAAGGAAGTGAGGAAGGCAGAAGGGGAAGGAATGAAAAGGAAGGAGAAGAAGGAACAAAAAGAATGAAGAAGAGGAAGAAGAAGAAAGGAGAGGAAGGAATGAGGAAAAGGGAGGAAGGAGCATGAAGAAAAAGGAGGAAGGAGAGACAGGAAAGAGAAGGAACAAGGAGAAGAAAGCAGAAGGAGAAACATGGAGAAGGGAGAAGGAAGGAGGAAGAAAGGAGGAGAGAAAGGAGATTTGCCTCTGTGCCATAGGGAAGGGGAAGGAGATCCCCTCAAATCTGTCTCTGGCAGGACAGCATTGGCAGCGGGGTTGTCCTGCAGCCAGGGGCGATGCTGGGCTGGGAGATGGAGCAGGAGAGAAGGGGAAAGGAGCAGTGACTTCCTCCTCACCTGTCTGGGTGTCCCAGGGCATCTTCCTCTTCCTTACAGCCTCCTCCTCTATCTGGTCAAAGTTTTGGAATGAGAAATCCTGGTTTTGGTGGAAAAAACAAGATGTGAGATGTGCTGGATTGGATATTCCTCCTGTCCAACTCCATCTCTGGAAGTCACTGGGCATCACACTAAGACACAGCCCCCAAAACCCCAAGATTCAGCAAAAATACCCTCTAAAGTAGGAAATTCAGCCCCAAAAACTACAAAGCACCAAGATTTAGCCCAAAAAACAACCAAAATACGAAAACTCACCCCTCAAAAACGTCTAAAGATCAAGATTCTGCCAAAGAAAAATCTTTCAGGAGTTCCCCCTCTCTGGTCTCTCCACTTTCGTGTTTCAGTTTCCCCTTGTCCAGGCTGCTGGGGGTCCTCCGTGTATTGGAGATCCCCACTCTCAAGGACCCCAAGGGTCCTGAGAATCCCAGAGGTCTTCCTGATTTGGGGGTTATGGTGGTCGCTCTTATCTGGGCTGCTGGAGGTCCAGTGGGTCCCCCCATCCGAGGTCCCCCTGCTTAGGGATACAGGGCGTCTTGGGAGTCCTGGGGACGTTTGTTCCCTGACTCTCTGCTTCAAGATGCTGGGGGTTCCAGAGCTCCCCGCACTCTGGGTTTCCCACTTCGGTGCTCCTTGGGGGAGCCCTCTCCAACCTATCCCCTTCCCCTGGCTGCCGGCGGTGCCCCCTCTCTGGGTACTCCGCTTCTGGCTCCCGAGCGTACCCCCTCTCCAGGCTTCTCCGTCTCCGTGCTCGACCCCCTCCAGGCTGCTGGGGGTCCCCCAGCTCCGGTATCGCCCCTCTCCGGCCTCCCCTCTCTGGGGCTCCCCCCACACACCTCGGCTCTTCCGAAGGGCCCCCAAAACCGGTGTCCCACCCCCCGCCAGTACGGGGCGATCGCCACGAGGGCGGGCTGACAATGGAGGCGGCGGGACCTGACCAGGAAGCCCAACCCCCACTGCGGCTCCGGGAACGCGGTACCCCCTCGCCCACCGCCGGGGCTCTGCCGGCAGCCGCCACCGGGACCACTCCAAAAACGCCATCTCCCGGAGACGCTTCAATATCCCCCCAAGGCGCATTTCCGGCTCAGCTTTGGAATCCCGGAAGATCCAAAGATCGGCCTCCCAGAAAAACTCTCCCAGGAACCCCCCATGATATTTGCGGCGAGCTCCCGCTCCCCGGTCACCTGCGGGATGCGGAGGGGAGGACCGATGCTCCCAGAGCGGGGGGGCTGCACTTACAATGAGCTGTGGACTTGTGGCTCCTCCTCTTCCTGCTCCTGCTCCTCCTCCTGCTCCTCCTCCTCTCTCTGCCTCGTCCTTTCCTCCTCCGGCTGCTTCTTTTGCTGCTGAATCTTGGATTCTCCTCTTCGTCCTTCATCCGTCCTCCTCCTGCTTCTCCTTCTTCATCCCTTCTTCGCCTCTTCTTCCTGCTCTTCCAGGCACCCTGGATGTGCGTACAGACTGGGAAAGGAGAGAGTAGAGAGCAGCTGCAGGAAGGGACCCGGGACCTGATCGATGCCCAGTTGGATCTGTCAGCAGTGCCCTGGCAGCCAGGAGGGCCATCCGTGTGCTGGGTGCATCAGGCCCAGCATCGCCAGCCGGGCCAGGGACGGCACTCATGGACAAAACAGTCTGGTGGGGATAGGAATTGAATTAATTACCTATCAAAATCATAGCAGGATAATGGAAAGTAAAATAGATCTTACAGACACCTTCCCCAACCCCCTCCCTCCTTCCCGGGCTCTCCCTCCTTCCCGTGGCATAGGGAGACGGGAATGGGGGTCACGGTCAGTTCATCACATCTTGTTCCTGCTGCTGCTCAGGGAGACAAGTTGGGAGTCCTTCCCCTGCCTCAGCATAGGTCCCCCACAGGGTCACAAGTCCTTGCAGCAAAGCTGCTCCAGGGTGGGCTCCTCTCCCCGGGGATCCACAGGGATCCCAGCACAGGCTTTCCATGGGCTCACATCCTTTTCGGGCATCCGCCTGCTCCAGCGTGGGCTTCTCCAGGGGCTGCAGGGGAATCTCAGCTCTGGCACCTGGAGCAGCTCCTGCCCCTCCTTCTACACTGCCCTGGGTGTCTGCAGTGTTCCTCTCGCATGTTCTCGCTCTGGTCTTCTCTGGAACCAATTCGATCTGCCCAAGAACTTTTTCCTTCTTGAATCCATTATCCCTGAGGTGTGTCTTGGGGTGATTTTATAATACTGTATTCCCCTATTGTCTGCTTACTGCCCAGAAATGGGTCCCTCAGCTTTAGGCTGGGCCCGAGGGAAAGGGGGGGGAAGCCGACCGAATTCTTCAGCGTGGTTTGTGTTCAAGGACTCACACGCTCCCCCACATTCTTACTGCTGCAGAGCTGAGGGATCACCTTCCTGGTTTTAGCTAACCTGTTAGCTGAGGCAAGAATTTTTCCCAGGACTGCATACCAGCATACCAAAATCCTCTGGAAATTTTTCTTCTTCTTCTGGAACTGTTCGGCCTAGCTGTGGTCTGAGAACCAGGTCATTGGACCCCACGGACCAGTGGGGAGGCTGCAGGGATGCCGCATCCCGGCCTTGGACCTCGGGAGGGGCTGAGCCAGCTACAGAGGGAACTCTAAGTCCACCAGCTTTCTCTGCATCAAGGAAGTTTAATATTTTAACAGCTATTCATTTTTCCTGTGCCCTGCTGGCAGTTTGTTTGTTAAATAAATATTTTTTTTCACTTTTCTCCAAGCAATTCCTTTCGTACCGGTGGGGGAGGGAGTGCTGAAAACCTGTCTTCTGTGGAGGAGATGTTCCTTCCACAGTGTTTCCCCCTAAACTTGTCTCTAACTGAGACAAGGTGTCACTGCCATCTCTGTTTGACCCACCCTTGGCCAGTGGTGTGTCCGTCCTGGCGCCAGCTGGTGTTGGCTCTGCTGGACACGGAGAAGCTTCTGGCAGCTTCTGGCTGTAGCCCCCCTGCCACCAAAACTTGGCCACACAAACGCAATACAGGCACTAATGAAAGAACTCTGGAAGCCCTTTGCATTCCCTTTGGGAACTATTGGTCAGCCACCCCTCATTCACAGGTCCCACCTGGCCTGCCCCATTTGTCCTGCAGGACAGGAAGAAAAGAGAGAAGAGAAAAGAAGGAGGAAGGAGAGAAGGAGGTAGAGAAAGAGCCAGAAAATGGGATCCTGGGAACAAGAGAGGGATGGGGAGATACTTCAGGATGGTAAGAGAGACAGAGAAGTGGAGAGGGGTATCTGTGGTTACTGCAGGCTCTGCTTTTTGCACGGATGACGAATGGAAACCTGGTAGCACCAAATTCTGCTGGTGGGCTCCTGAAGTGGATGTCAGTGCCTTTCCTTGGGAAGTACAACACCTGGGCCCATTGTTGCTGTGCAGGTGATGGCTGCCCAGAGGAGGGAAAGGCCAGCAACAGCTTTCTGTCCTGGCACCTTTTGTGTGGGAGCAATCCTTGAGCTTGCTTGATCTTGGGAGATGGGTTCAGGAGGAGGTAAGAGCAATCTCAATAACCCACCATCAAAATTTGGAGCCCGGCTCCCTGGTCAACCTCAGAGCTGGGGCATCCCCATGTACAGGAGGCACTCCAGGAATGCCCTCCATTCCCCCGCCTCCTGCTCACCTTGTGCAGGTAGAGGAAGGATGATGAGCCCCAGCATGAATCCCCCCACTCCTGTTGCCATCTAACTGCAGCTCCACCCTGAGCACCCCAGGGAACTGTTGGGAGAGGTACAGAGGATGTCATGGGACCCCCCTTCACATCTCATTCCCTCATTTCCACCTTTCTATGCCTTTTCCACAGTACCTCCAATCCCCAGCTGCACCCTAAACTCTGTTTGAGGTCCCAGCCCCCTCCCATTCCCCACACTGTGTGTCTGAGCTCACCTAAGAGCTCCTCACCCACACCTGGATGAGCTCCTCACCCATACCTGGATGTGCTCCCGGCACCACCAGTACCACCAGAATGGCCCCAGCTCCCAGGAAATGGAAAACAAAGACGTGATTGGTGGCAGCCAACATGGCTTTACAAAGGGGAAATCATGCCTGACAAATTTGGTGACCTTCTATGGCAGGGCTACAGCATTGGTGGATGGGGGCAGAGCAACCGATGTTGTCTGTCTAAATTTATGCAAAGTGTTTGACACTGTCCCTCATGACATCATTGTCTCCAAAGTGGAGAGACATGGATTTGAT
Source organism: Corvus moneduloides (assembly GCF_009650955.1). Taxonomy (NCBI): domain Eukaryota; kingdom Metazoa; phylum Chordata; class Aves; order Passeriformes; family Corvidae; genus Corvus; species Corvus moneduloides. The sequence goes on from NC_045506.1 coordinate 739,988, forward strand.
GAATGGAGCATTTGGTGGACAAAGAACAGTCTGGATGGCTGCATGCAAAGAGTTGTGGTCAACGGCTCATTGTCCACGTGGAGACCAGTGACCAGTGGGGTCCATACTGGGGCCAACACTGTTCAGCATCTTTGTCAGTGACATGGACAGAGGGATTGAGGCACCTGCAGCATGTTTGCTGATGACACCAAGCTGTGTGGTGCACCGCACACTGGAGGGAAGGGATGGGCCATCCAGAGGGACCTTGACAGGCTTGAGGGGTGAGGCCGATGAAACCCTCATGAAGTTCAACAAAGCGAAGTGCAAGGCCTTACACCAGAATCATGGGAATCCCAGACATACCAGCAGGCTGGGTGGTGAAATGATCAAGAATGGCCCTGTGGAGAAAGACTTTGGGGTGATGGTAGATGAAAAACTCAGCAGGTGCCTGCAGTGAGCACTACCAGCCCAGAAACTAACAGAGTTTTCGGCTGCATCCAAAGGAATGTGGCCAGAAGATTGAGAGAGGTGACTCTGCCCCTCTACTCTGCCCTTGTGAGACCCCATCTGGAGTCCTGCGCACAGGTCTGGTGTCCCCATCATAAGAAGGACTTAGAACCGTCAGAGAAAGTCCAGAAGAGGTCATGAAGTTGGTTAGAGAACTGGAGTACCTTCTCTATGGAGCCAGGCTGAGAGAGCTGGGGCTGTTCAGCCTGGAGAAGACCAGGTGGTGTGGAGACGTCAGAGCACCTGTGCTAGTTCTGGCTGGGGTGGAGTTAATTTCCTTTGCACAGGCAGCAGTGGAGCTGTGTTTGGGGTTGTGCTGAACACAGGGCTGAGAACACAGATATGGTTTGTTTCTTGCTGAGCTCAGCCAGAACCGAGGCCTTTCTTGCCTCTCATACGGCCACAGTGGGGAGGGGGTGCATGGGAAGCTGGGAGGGGTCACAGCCAGGGCAGGTGACCCCAACTGACCCAAGTGTTATTCTAGACCTTATGGCAGCATGCTCAGGATATAAAGTGGGGGGAAGAGGGAAGAAGGGGAGGACATTTGCAGTGGTGCTGTTTGTCTTCCCAAGCCAGTGTTCTGTGGGATGGGACGCTGCTGTTCTGGAGGTGCTGAGCACCTGCCTGCCCACTGGAAGCAGTGAATTAATTCCTCGTTTTGCTTTGCTTATGTGATGGTTTTTCTTTCTGTATTAAACTGTCTTAATCTCAACCGACAAACTTCCCAGCTTTTACCCTTCCAATTCTCTCCCTGATCCTGCTGGGGGAAGAGTGAGCAAGCAACTGTGAGGGGTTTGGGAGCTGGATGGGGTTAAATCACAACACTGTCCAAGGTGGTTTTTTACTGAGAAATAACAAGTGTTAAGCAATAGATGGCAAATGTCTGTTTGGGATGGACTTCAGAGATCATTGCTTCTGAATAAGAAAGAAATGGGAAGTGGAGAGCAGTGTCAGCCATCGCCTTCCAGGCACGTGGAGAATCCAGTCTACGTATCCTGGCAAGTGACACCCTTGCAAAGGCCCATGGTTTGCATGATTCTAAGCAGTGAAAATGCTTTAGACCATTTGCATAAATGTATCATTTTTCCTTCCTCAGATCAAACTCCTGTATCTGGAGGTGAGAAGGAATTTTCCTTCATAATCTGCATCTCATTCACTCATGTCCCACTGGTGAGCACTATTATACAGCTGGAAGCTTGTCAACACAAAAATTTAGAAGTAACAGGGTGACACGGATGGCTGAAACACAATAGCCTGTGAAATCAATGAAATTCGTTGGTTCATGTTAATGCCTGTGAATGACTAATCAGTAGATACAGTGATCCTGTATTCCTTTGTTTCCCTCCATCCTATGGACTAATTGGAACACAGAACTGTTAGATAGGGATTTAATCTAGACTGGAGAATTTATAAGGTATTTAGTATTGTATACAATGGATCAGATAACCTGATAATGCAGCCAGCATGTCAATGTGGAGAAGAAAAAGGTGATTATTCAGAAATTAAGTGCTACGGCAATGCTCAGCTGATAAACAGTATTTTAATGATCATCTGAGAAGAATTGCAATGTTAAAGAAGAATTAAGATAATGGGATCACTCAGAAATGATCATGATCATTAATGAAATGAAAGTATATTTATATAGTAAGTATAAAGTGTAAATAAAGTAATTAAAAAATTCAGTTAAAGGCTACATTTAAAATTACTAAGTGTCAGAGGAAAATATTTAAATTATGGAAATTAATATAAAGCTCTGACTGGAAAGTATCCATTTGCACAAGCCTTGAGTTACCCACTGAGTTTATACACATTGATACTCACACTATACTATCGAGCAGAAAATTACTAAGGGCTTAGTTGAGTAGCCCAAGGGAGCTGAAACCTCCCACTGTGCTGTGATCAGCTTCAGAGAACCCCTTCTCAATAAACAGCTCCATCATTTCCAGTGAGAGAAAACAAGGGACGAGATTTGCACAGTGTGACACCTAATGAAGGCACATCTATGTCTTGGTTTGAAAGACAGGTGTCTGCTAAGGAAGTCAGGAGACTTCCTTGGAATGGAAAATGCAACCCTTTCCCTCCAAATTATTGTAATTTTGAAATCAAAGGGCTTTCAGGCAAAGATATGAGGAACAGGAATAACAATTCTTTACTATTACATATCTATATGTGTATAACAAGGCAAACAAACAACAACAACTATGGCAGTAACAGCAAACAATCACAAACCCAGTGCCAGCCTTCTCGGCTGTCAGGCCCTTTCCCCTCGGGTGCAGTTCCGCTCGCAGCCGGCAGGGGCGCTGGCGGCTCCCGGTGAGCAGGGCAGGTGCGATGGTTCCCCCGCGGCTGCAGGGGGCGCTCCGGAGCGAGCTCGGGGAGCACGCGGCACTGGCGGCCTGGGATCCCGGGAAGGGATGGAAGAAAGGCTTCACAAACCGCTGGGCAGCCGATCCCGGTGTCCGACTGGACCCTCGGGAACAGCAGGCTGGAACGGCAGGGACAAGCACAAATTCCAGGTGGCAGACGGGATGTATCGAACTCCACAGCTGTAGTGGGAACCCTGGGACATCTGGGCAGGCAGGGCATGCGGGGCCACAGTGCAGCGAAGATTCAGAGCAGTGGCAAAAGAACGTGGCAGCCTGGCTCCCATCAGGGCAGGGAAAGGCGGGCTCAGGATCCTGGGGTTTTCCCTGAGGCACCCGAGCAGATGGTGAAAAAAGTCCCTCTTTTAGTGACATAGGGTGTTAAATAGGGTCCCAGTGCAACAGCTGCTCCAGCAAGCAGAGCCCTACTCACGGAAGAAGGAAGGCAGTAGAAGGCAGAACCCCGCAGTGGTGACAAATTCTCCCCACAGAGACCGCAGCTTCACTCCCCTCCAAACACTGACTGAGCAAGATCCCCAGGGGCTCCACCCAACCCCTTTTTCCCAGTCCAGATCTCAAGGCATCTCTGCCCTACAGGACAAAACCCCAGCTAAAAGAGCGTAGCCAGCTGGACCCCTCCTCCTGTGGCCAGTTCTTTTGTCTCTCTTAATTACCCAGTCTTTAGTGTCTCTTGGCAATGCATATGGGGAAAATTCTTTAAGAGAAAAAGAAAAGCAGAAGGAGAACTCCTAAAACCCCAAAAATCTACAACACACACCAAAGATTAAGTTTCTCTAGAAGTGGCTGTCTTGTAAGAGAGAACCCAGTTACAACAACTGACAGGAGCAGACATCATTATGTCTTATTGCGGGAAAGTTCACTCACTAGTGGAGTGAGCTTAGCTTCAGTTCTGTGTTTAGAAGGCTTTTCTTTTTCCTTTTTAAAACTTGTATTAAACTGTCTTGGCCATTCTACAGCCAGGCCATTCATCAGCCAGCTCGAATGTAAGGATGGGACTCAGGTTTTTGTAGTACCATGCCAGCCAGAAGTTGCTCCTACATGATTTTGCTATCAATGAATAAACAAATCATTTTGAGGAAGGGGCAGTCAATAACTAACACATGTAAGCACAGTTAGCTATTGGGAGACAGCAAATGTTAGTTCAGACAGCAGATGTTAATTACAAAACCTAAGAAACCAAATTTGCCCTCATCTTGTCAAGATAGAGGGGACAAGGATCATCTCAGAGACCGCTGAATCATTCCTCAAAGGACTACGCATGCCCAGGGAGAAAGGTGAAAAGTTCACTGTGAGGATGACTGCTGATCTTCATCAGAGAGATCCCGAGGAAGAAGAGGAGCCTTCCTCAGCACGACCACCAGGACACACAGCGCATGCGTGACCCGTATGCAAATGATATTAATGACTTCTGAGAAACAATTTGTATAACCACACCTGTCCCAAGGAATGTGATGAATATTCATAATTTAGCCCATAATACTGTGTTGTAGGGAGCACCGGTGTGTGTGTGTTTGGAGGAGTGGTCCCCACACAGCCGGCGCACCGAATAAAGCAAATACCCACTTCTCTGTCTCTGAAGTGTCTCCTGGCCTGGTTTCGGCATGATTCAATTTAAAGATTTACTAATTTAGAAAACAAACCCTGACATCTTTGTCTTCACAAAAGATACATGAGAAAGAACAGTGTTGGTGTCAAGCAGTGTAGGGCTTAACACTGGGTGACTTTACAACTTCCTCTGCATCACCCACATATTAAGGAAATTTCAAGGTCTGGGAAATGGGTCTTCCTAATTCTGAGACTCTCTGGCTGTCATATTCCCACTTCCAGAGACTTTCACTGCTGGTGAATTGCCCCAAACTGGGCCAAGGGACTTCAGGGACAGAGTCAGAGAAGCGGGTACTTGCTTTATTCAGCGCTGGGTGCATGGGGGATTGCTCCTCCTAACACACACACACACACACACACACACACACACACACACACGCAGAGCACTCCATACAGTCCAGCATTATGTGTAAAATTTATGAATATTCATCACATTCCTTGGGATAGGAGTGGTTATAGAAATTACTTCTCGGAATTCATTAATATCATTAGCATATGTGCCACGCATGCGCTGTGTACTCTGGTGGTCGCACTGAGGAAGGCTCCTCTTCTTCCTCAGGGGTCTTTCTGATGAAGATCAGTAGTCTACCTTGCAATGCACTTTTCACCTTTCTTTCTGGAGCATGGGCAGTCCTTTGTGTGGTGACTCAGCAGTTTCTGTGCTGGTTTCAAACAAATTCTTGTTCTTCTTACCTTGACAAGATTAAGGCGAATCCTGCTGCTTAGGTTTTGTGATTAACATTTACTGTCTCTTAATTGTGCTTACATGAGTTAACTATTGATCATCCCTTTCTCACCAGGACCAGAGCCCCTTCACAGTGGTGGCTGAAGTGCCCTGACAGGACCTGCAGGATTCTGCATATCCCCTGCTCTCACAGTCAGACCAGGTTTCCTCACTGGTTCCACCCCAGATTTCCCAGGCCAGAGTCCCAGATGTCTCATTCCATAAAGCAGTCGATTCACAGTGCAGTAACACAGAAACAACCGAGCTGGTGACTCCCAGGAGGGACCTCAAACAAAGGAACCCCTTGGTTTTATCCACTCACAGTCTACGCATCTCAAGTCTCAGCTCTTGCTCCAGAGTCCTCGGCTCTTGTAGTGTCTCTCAGTGTCCCTCCCTTGGCTGCACCACAGGCCCCTGGGCCCTTTATTGTGCAAAGGGTCAAGAGTTCATGGCCTCTTGTCTCTCTAGACTCCCCCTCAGAGTTCAACCTGCAGCTCCACTGCAGCTGCCCCTGAGCCACCTGCACCAGGTGTGTTCACAACCCTGCAGGATCTCCTGGTGCCAGGGGACATTGTGACACTGCAGAGCCTCATGGAAACAAGGGGACTGTATTGGGTTTTCATGGCCAGCTTTTGGTAGTGGGGATGGGGGGCTGCAGGAGTGGCTAATGTGAGAAGCTGCCAGAATCTTCTCCCATGTCCAGTAGAGCCAATGCCAGCAGGTCCAGGATGGACCCGCTGCTGGCCAAGGTTGAGCCCATAAGAGATGGTACTGATAGTATATTTAAGAAGGAAAAAAAAGTTCTTGTACAGATGGAATTGGGTGCAGAGAAGAGCAGAATGAGAGTATGTGAGAGGAACAGATCTGCAGACACCCAGTGCAGCGGAGAAGGAAGGTCAGGAGGTGCTCCAGGTGCTGGAACAGAGATTCCCTTGAGATTGGATGCCCAAAATAGGGCTGTGAACCCATGGGAAGTCCACTGGAAACCACTGGAGCAGGTGGATGCCTAAAAAGAAGGATATGATGACTTGGGAAGACCATGCTGAAGCAGATGCCCTGCAAGGACCTGCAGGCCTCTAGAGAGAAGAGGCCATGATGGGCCAGGTTTGCTGCAAGGACTTGTGACCCTGTGGGGGACCCAGGCTGGGGCAGGGGAAGGACTCCCAACTCCTCTCCCTGAGCAGCAGCAGGAAGAAGGTGTGATGAACTGACCGTGACCCCCACTCCCATCTCCCTGTGCTGCTGGAGGGAGGAGGGAGAGCCTGGGAAGGAGGGTGGGATAGGGATAAGGTGTTTTTAGGATTTATTTTATTTCTCATTATCCTGCTCTGATCTGGTTGGTAATAAATTCAGTTCCTAGTTCCAGACTGAGTCTGTTTTGCATGTGACTGTGGTTGGTGAGGGATCTCTCCTGGTCCTTATCTCAACTCCTGGGCCTTTCCTTATATTTTCTCTCCTGTGTCCAGATGCGGAGAGCAGGGACAGAGTGGTTTTGGTGGCACCCAGCATCCAGCCAGGGTCAAGCCACCACCAGATCCTACATGATCCAGGACTGCAGGAAAAACTTTGGAAGAAGCTCCAACCTCATCAAGCACCAGTTGATCCACATTGGGGAGACCCTATGGATGCCAAAACTATGGGAAGGGCTTCACTGTGAGCCCAAAGCTCCTGGAACACATCTAGGACCCATCTGGAGGAGGTCCCTACAAGTTCTCTGGCTGCAGGAAGAGCCACAAGGAGTCAAGGTCCAGCCAGAACTACCACCTGAAGTAAAAGGTGGTGACAAGTCTCAAGTCCAGGGCCCCAGGAGAACATGGAGGTCTCCTGCTAGACTCTGCTGAGCCTCAGGAAGGGGCTCACATAACCCCTCACCCTGCCTCCCAAATCCCTTGGAATGCCCCATCCATCTCTGCATTCCCCCTTCCAAGATCTCCAGGCTCCTGAGATAAGCCCAAAGGAGTGAAAATCCCCAACCAAGGAGACCACAAACCCCAAAATTTTATCTCCATTCACCAATTTTCTCTTTTCCTCTACTTTTCCCCTTCCTGTCTTCTGCCACTGCGGGTGGAAGCAGCCAAGAGCCCAGCGCTGCCCATCCCGACCTGCCCCAGCTCCATCCCTGCTCCTCCTGCAGGATGCAAGGAGTTTTGGGGGAAAGGAAGGGTGGGCGCTGGTTGTGGGGGGAGGAGGAGAAGGAATGGAGGAGGAAGGATGAAGAAGGAACGGGAGAAGGGATGCAGGTAAGAGGAGAAGGAGGAACGGGAGAAGAGATGGAGGTAAGAAGAGAAGGAGGTGGGATTAGGAAGGAGAAGGAGGAGGAGGGATGAGCAATGAAGAGCAGGAGGAGGAAGAGGAGAAGCAGGAGGAGGAGAAGGAGCAGGAAGCGGAAAAGGAGGAAGCTCACGGGTCCACCGCTCAGTGTATCCGCAGCCCCACCGGCCCCTCCGCTCGGGAACATCGCCTCCACCCCCACATCCCACAGGTGACCGGGGAGGGGAAGCTCGCCCCAGATATCTTGGGGGGGGGGGGGAGGGAGGAGCGCTGGGACGGTTTTTTTTTGAGGGGGGGAGATATTTCAAGATATTTCAGATATCTTGGGGTGGGTCTCTCTGTTGGGTTTTTTGGGGGGTGGGGGACCGTTTTGTCCTTGCAGGATTCCAAAGCTGAACCGTAAATGCCCCCTGGGGGGATATTGCAGAGTCCCCAGGAGGTGTTTTTTGGGAGGATGGTCCCAGTGGCCCCTGCCAGCAGAAGCGCGGCGGTGGGCAGGGATCACCCCTCGTGGTGGGGGTTGGCCCTGCCGGGTCAGGCACCACCGCCTCCATTGTCAGCCCAGAACCGCGTGGTGCTCGCCCGGTGCCGATGGCGGGATGGGGGGAAGTATGACACTGGTTTTAGGGACCCTCCCAGGAGAGCCAGATGGGGTGTGGGAGCTCTGGGACCCCCAGAATGGGGAGAGTGGAGAGGGGCCAGACTGAAGCTTGAGGACGCGTAGCAGCCTGGAGGAGAAGGGGGCCCGGAGAGGAGGGAGCCTGAAAAGGGGGGAGTTTCGGGACCCCCGGGACCCTGAAATAGTGAACCTGGAGAGGGAAAACCCCTGGAAGCCTGGAGGGGAGGGGGGACCCTGAAAGGAGGAAGCATGGAGAGGGGGGACCTCCAGGAGTTTGGAGAGAGGAATTGCCTTGTAGCCCTGAGAGCGGGGACCCCGGAGAAGGAAGGAGCCTGGAGAGGTGGGGAGTCCTTGGATCCCGGATGCTGAAAAGGGAACCGTAAAGACAGGAGCCTGGGGAGGGCGGTACCCTGGAGATGGGTTGTTATGACCCACCCCTGAAGATTATACTGGTGTCTGTCTATCTATCTATCTATCTTTATGTAGGGTTTTTTTCAGAACAATTTGGATGCAATGGAAAGGACATAGGCAACCATTTTGGTTGTTATTACCTGTAGAAATGCGACAATATAAAAGCATAAAAATACTACGTAAGCAAATATATAAGGAAAATAAATTTTAAAAAAGAAAGGATAAGAGTAGAAAGGTATAACCACCTGTAGATGCACACATGGGACTTGATTGTTGCAGTGTTGCTGTCAGTTGTTGAAGTGATGGTCACAGTCTTGATTTGTTGGGGGTGGGTGAAGCCCATGAAATACAAACTTCAGTGGGTTAATATACACTTGGATTTGTGTAGGAAGGCCTGTGTACTTCCCCTGGAAAGGGGAGTTTGCACTGCCTGTTACAACACTGTGGATTTGTTGCAACACTGTGGATCATGTGCAGTCCTCTGGTGGAAGGCCCCAGAAATGAGTCTGGGGCATTTCAAGGATCTTTGATGGTTTATGACACCTGTTATGACAGCTGTCTCTCAGTCATTGTAGTTGAGCTAATTATGCCCCATCAGAAGAGATGAAAACCTTCAGCCCTATGTCTGAGTGTCATAATGTGTCCCTCAGGGAGGGGGAAGTTTTTACAACTGAGCCAGTTCTGTAAAGAATGAAATTGCCCTGATCAAAAGCACTGTCCCACCTTGCTGGATCAGCTTCTTATAGGCCTCTTCTCTTATCTGGCTCAAAACCCAACTTCTTGCTAAACAAAGGTTGATTTGTCGTGGTGGTCATCCTCTGGGGCTCACACCCTCTGCACCTGGGCTGTTCCCTTGCACATAATCAGCAAAGCCCCCTGCTTTTGCAAATGGCCAATTGTTTGAGCCATTAACCCATAACATTCCAGTCTCTCACAGGGGAGACCGTCAGGACCACTAACAGCTCAGAGAGGGGGAACCTCAGAGAGGGGGAACCCCTGGGACCCCCAGCAGCCCAGAGAGCAGGGAGCCCTGGGATTCTGAAATGGTGGGCCTATAGAGGGGGGGACCCCCAGCAGCCTGGAGAGGGGAGGGAACATGGAAAGTGGGGAGCCCCAGGATCCCTGTCATGACCCACTGGTAGGGGAGTGATGTTTGTTATAAATTCCCATCAAACTGAACAAAGACCCGGACACATGTGAGGAACTCTATGTTTTGTTGTACCCAACACTTCCATGAGTTCTCTGTTCCCACCACAAACTCCTCTGAGGCGCTGGCTTACAAGGCACAGCACAGCTCCACAATGTCCCCAGTCCCACCACACAGTTCATGTGGATAATGGGATAGAACAGGAGAGGTGTGCTTTGGCCAGGCACAGCGAAGGAAGTAAACAAAGAATATTTCCAGCACTTTAATCCTGTGTTGGTGCTGCCATGTGGATGGGCCGGAGCTGGGCAAACAAAAAACAGAAAGAGAGGAGAGAGAGATCAAAAAGAGAGGCAGGGAAAACAAGAGAGAAAAAAGAGTGAGGGGGTCTGATCTGCTCCCTCTGATCTGCTGGTGCAGCCTCTTGTGTAAACCAGACTTTTGGTGGGTTTTGTCCCTTCTCCAGTGGGTGAGTCAGGGGGGCTGAGCACGAGTCTTGGGGCAGAGCAGGGAATTCATAGAATCACAGAGTAGACTGAGTTGGAAGGGACCCATCAGTATCATCAAGTCCAACTCCAGGCCTTGCCAAACCCACCATGGGCTGAGAGCATTGTTCAAATGCTCCTTGATCTCAGACAGGCTTGGAGCTGTGACCACTTCGCTGGGGAGCCTGTTTTAGTGCCTGACCAACCTCTGGGGTAAGAACTTTTTCCTGATATCTCACCTAAACCTCCCTGACTCAGCTCCAGCTGTTTTCTTGATTCCTGCCGCTGGTCACAAGAATGAAGAGGTTGGTACCTGCTCCTGTGCTGCCCCTTGGGAGGATGTTGAAGAGCTCAATGAGGTTTCCCCTCAGTCTCCTCTTCTCCAGCTGAACAGATGAAGTGACCTCAGCTGCTCCTCCTAAAACTTCCCCTCCAGACCCTTTCCATCCTTGTGGCCTCCTTTGGATGCTCTCCAATGGCTTCATGTCTTCTTTATGTTTTGGTGTCCAAAACTGACCCCAGGACTCGAGGTGAGGCTGCCCGAGTGCAGAGCAGAGAAGGACAGTCCCCTCCCTGGCCAGGCCTGCGATGCTGGGCCTGATGCCCCCAGCACACAGTTGGCCCTCCTGGCTGCCAGGGCACTGCTGACTCAGATCCAGCTGGATATCAACCAGGACCTCCAGGTGCCTTCCCACAGCTGCTCTCCAGCATCTCATTCCCCAGTCCATACACACAACCAGGAGCACCCTGTCTCAGGTGCAGAATCCTGCAGTTGCCCTTGTTAAACTTCACACAGTTGGTGATTGCCCATATCTCTGATTTATCGAGGCTTTTTGCAGGGCCTCTTTGCCCTTGCAGGAGTTGATAGCTCCTCCCAATTTAGTGTCGTTGGCAAACTTTCCTAGTATTCCTTGGAGTCGTGCCTCCAAGTCATTTATGAAGATGTTGGAGAGAACTGGGCTGATGATGGATCCCTGCGGAACCCCACTAATGACTGGTGCCAGCCTGAATTCACCTGTCACTGTCACCCTGTGTGCCCAACCAGGGCAATTTATAACCAGGTAAGCCAGTTGCTCACCCATCATGTAACACAGTTATCCAGCTGTGGGCTGGACAGTTTGTCCAGAAGGATCCCAGGAGAGACAGTATCAAGACCTTTGCTGAAGTCCAAAAAAGATTCCATCTCCTGTCTTTCCTGGATCAGCCACATGGGTTACCCTGTCTTAGAAGGAAATCAGGCTTTCCCCTCATGAAGCTATGCTGGCTGTGACCAATAACTGTGGTGTCCTCCAGGTATTTTTCAATAGCTCTTAGAGGAATCTTCTCCATTATATCATTGGGCACTGAAGTGACACTGACAGGCCTGTAGTTTCCAGGGTCCTCCTTCTTGCCCTTCTTGAAAAGTGGGACAACATTTACCACCTTCCAGTCAGTTGGGACCTCTCCAGTTTCCCAAGAGTGCTCAAAAATCATCGAGAGGCATTGTGATGACATCAGCAGCTCTATGAGTATTTATTCTTGTATGAATCCCACTAGCCCCGACAGATTTGTAGGGGGATCCAGCTGGATCAGCAGATCCCACACAAGTTCAGGGTCTGCTGGGAGTTGATCATTCTTGATCTCCAGCTCAGGGCACTGAGATCCCCCTTGGTCTGTTGTAGAGAAATGGCTGAGTGAACAGGGACATGTATACGTGCACAATCCAAGCTATATTAGTGAACTGTCCTTGACTAGGGAAAAAAGAGAAGAGCAATGCTGATGTGGCAAGCCAACAGGATGTTGTGGAGGGGGATGCTGACCATTGAAAGAGAAAGACTTATGTTAGTTAGTCACGTGCATATTAATCTCTAACCAATCGCTTGCTATTAAAGGCCACGTGAACAGTAGCTGTAATCCAATAGTATGGAGCTTGCTTACGCGTGCTTGGAGAATTAGGGTATAACTGTGGGTCTGCCAAGAGAATAAACGGAGTTCCATCTATCTCTATGAGGTGTGGTTCATCCCGGCAGATCTCTGGCTATTGTCTGTCGTCTGTGTTGAAGACGGTGGCAAAGAGTGTATTAAACACATCTGCCTTGTGCATGTCCCTGTTTGTGAGCTGACCATCCTCATCCTGGAATGGGACAATGTTATTTTTACCCCTCCTTTTTCCATTCATATATTTGAAAAACTTTTTATTGTTCCCCACATTTCTGGCAGCTTCAATTCCAATTGAGTTTTGGCCACACAAATTTTCTCCCTACAGTGTTGAGCAGCATCTCTGTGTTCTTCCTGTGTTACTTGACCCTTCTTCCACTGGGCACACATCTTCCTTTTTTTCCTTATATCCAAGAGGAGATCCCTGTTCAGCCACGCTGGCCTCTACCTTGCCTGCTTGACTTCCAGCATTTAGGAATTGCTGCTCCAGTACCCTTAGAAGGTGATGCAGTGATGGACCCCAGCACCTGCAGAAACATTTTCCCAGGGTACTTTACTCATTTGTTCCCTGAACTGCCTGATGTCTGCTCTCATGGCCAGAGTTGAAGTTTTGCTGGCACTTTTCCTCCTGTCAACAGAGATTTTAAACTTGACTGCTCTGTGGTCTCTGTGGCTAAGATGGCCATCAATCTCCATGTTGATCACAAGATCCTCTCTGTTGACAAGCAGCAGATCCAGGAGGGCATCTTTCCTTGGAAGTGTCCCTTAGTTCCTCAAAGTATAACTCTTCATTACCCTGGGCCTCGCTGAGTGGTCTATAGTAGACTCCCACAGTGACATCTGCATTATTTGTTTGCCCCTTGATTCTCACCCAGACACTCTCAACTCTGCTGTTGCCAGATGTGAGCTCCAGACATTCCAGCCCTACTATTACGTCCAATGCCACCCCGTACCTCTTCTCCCCTGCTTATCCTTCCAAAAGAGCCTTTAACTATCCAACAGGGTACTCCAATCACAGTTGTCTCATCCCACCAGGTTTCACTTATGCCAGTGATGTCAAATCTCTGGCAGTGGGCCAAAGCTTCCAGCCCATCTTTGTTACTCATGCTGCATGCATTAATGTAGAAACATTTCAGGTGTGGTACATTGTGGCAGGATTGAGAGATCCTATTAGTGCTCCTTCCCTCAAGTTTTGGCACTCCATCTCATTGCTCATCACTGGTGAGCCTGGTTTTGTCCATTTCCCCCTTCTAAGCTCATTCAAAGCTCTGTAAACAAGCCCCACTGGCTCCTGTGCTAGAGCTCTTTTTCCCCTCTGAGAAAGGTGAATCCCATCAGGTGTCAGTAGACGAGGTGTTGAATAGATCATCCCATGGTCAAATAACCCAATTTTTTCCAATTGCATCAGCCTTGGACCCACACATTGATGGATCTTGCCTATTCCTATCAATATTATTCCTTGTTACCAGAAGGATCGAAGAAATCACTACCTGTGCTCCTGATCCTTCAACCAATTGTCTCAAGGCCTTGAAATCGCTTTTGATTGCCCTCAGATTTCTCTTTGTTATTTCTGTATATATCTCTGCCAGATTGAAAAACCAATAGCAGATAGTAATCAGAAGGCCTTACTAGACTGGAGAGTTTTCCAGAAGTGTCCCTTACCCAAGCCCCTGGGAGACTGCAGACTTCCCTGTGAGTTGGGTCCTGTCTGCCAATTGGGCCCTCTGTTCTCCTTAGCAGGGAGTGTCCTATTACAGCTACCCTTCTTTTCCTCTTAACAGAGGAGATTGTGATGCAGGGTACAGGTGGTGTTGCTTTAGGAGGCTCCTCTATCCCAGAAGCACCTTCACCCACCTCATCAGCTGGTGGCCTCTTACCTCATCAGTAAGAGGCCACCAGGGCCTCTTACTTGTTGTAGAAGGTCCAGGTTTTCAGATGGGGGAGGAACCTCCCTCCTGGTACATGCCATGACTCTCTTCCAGCCTTCATCTTCAACAGACCCTTGACCTTGCAGGGTTCTGAGTCCACCTGCTTCTCCATGACAACAAAGGTTCAAGTCTCTGAGAATCTGGAGACTGGAGTGTCTCTGAAAATAACTGGTCTAAGTTGGGCTTCTTGTGTTTACTGTCTGTTTAGGATTTGGGTATTTTGTATTCATTCTTTTCTATGCTGTGCGGATCTTCAGGGCCATGCTGAGGATCCCCTCTGGGCAGGGACAGCACAAAGCCATGTGCTTCCCTCACCTGACTGGTCTCCCTGTTTATCAGCACTTCTGTGTTTGTTTACCTGAAGCCCCGCTTCACCTCCTCCCCACTGCTGGATCTGGTGGTGTCAGTTCTGTACTTGGTGGTACCTCCAGCACTGAACCCCCTCAGCTACAGCCTGAGGAACCAGAAGCTCAAGGATGCCCTGAAGAAACTTAGGACTGGATGCTTTCCAGCAGCCACAGCCTGCCTGCTGTCCTCTGTCAGTGAGTCTCAGTGCATGTCATGGCAGATCAAGTCTCTTTCCTTATTTACAGATTTTTTCTTCCCCACTTGTGATGTTGTTGTCTTGAAGAAGAAATGTCATTACTCATCCCCTCCTCCTTTGGCATCCACCAAGCTTGTGTGACCCGGAGACATTGTGTGAATAGGGAGACTCACATGGTATTCAAATGAAATAAATTAACCTGCAGCAATTTTGTTTTGGCCTTGAGATCCATCCTCAGCAGAGCGGGAATGAATGAGAAATGAGAACAGTTTTCTGGCTGCATCAGCCTTGGAATAGGCCCTGTGCCTGGAGCAGGAGGAGCTCTTTAGGACCACAAGGGCTGGGACTTTTGTTAGCCTGGGGATAAGGGATAGCAGGAGAGGCTACAGAGCTCTCAGGATCTCCTGGAGAGGAGAGCAGGGCACACAGGGAGCCTCCTTTTCCTTTGGCCAAGCATCTTCCCCCATCTGTGGGGCTGAGTCCTCTCTGAGCTCCAGCTGCTGCTGAGCCCTTCAGAGGGACTGAGGACACGGGGCCACTGCCCAGAGCACCCTGCCCTGAACAGTCATGTGGGGCCAGGCCCTTGGTGCTGGAGAGAGCTCAGAGGAGGTGGGAGAGCTTGGAGGGCGCTGGGCTGGGCTGGAGAGAACTGGGGAGAGAAAACCTTTAGTGTCCATCTCACTCTGTGTGACCATGCAGGGGAGGACTCACCCCAGGGGTTTATGGTGCAGAGCCAAGGCTTGTGGAAGGGATCAAAGATTTCAAAGTGCCTGAGAGAGGAGGCTGCTCTGTGCCCTTGGTGGCAGGGACAGAGCAGGGAGGGGGCCCAGGACATTTGTCACCCGCAGCCTCTGTGCCCAGCCATTGCCAGCCCTGGCTGCTCAGCCCAGGTTTGCAGGGGAGTTTGGCCGTGCCCCAGCTCCATCCTCCTGCGGGGCTCAGGGCCTGTTCCCGGCAATGGCCCAGAGCCCGGCAGAGCCCGGGGCAGGGCTGTCTGTGCAGGCCCACAGGTGCCACAGCCTGTGCAGGAGCTGGGAGCGGCTGCCCAGCAGGGAGGCTGTGGGGCACAGAGCCCCAAGGCTGCTGTGGGCACCACGGCACAGGGGCTGTTCCCACCCGCAGTGCTCCTGTCCTGGGCTGGGCCTGCACAAGGGGGCTGTGGGGACATGTGAAGGGAGCAGGACTGGGATGTCACAGGACAGGTTACAAACAGGAGCCATGAAGACGCTGCCAGGAGGTGACAGCAAGGCCAGCAACAGACAAGGAATTTCTGTGCATTGTCTGTGCTGTGCAGGGCTGCTTCAGAACAGGGAGGGGGATTTAATACCAGCAGACACTGGTACTGATGTTGAGGGATGCAATGGCTTCTTTGCCTGAGTCTTTACTGGAAAGGTCTCTCAGGTCTCTGTGTTTAGTGAAGGGCTTCAAGGAGGAGGAAAGCATGTATTGGCCGGAACCTCACTGAGGGGAAGAAGGGGTTAAAAGCAGAAGATTTTGCAAGGAAGAAAAGAAAGAGTTGTTTTTGCTCAAAGATGACCTTGCAGCTGAAAGATGCTAATATTCGGTGGGGGAGATTTCACATATTGTGGTTGCTTTGGGTTGTTTTCTGTCTGCTTTGAGAAGTGGAATTTCTGCAGAAGATAACAGGATGTTGTAAAAAAGACCTGAAAAGCATTTTTCACAGGCCTAGGCCTCCTGGTGAGAGGGAAGAGAGATAAGAAGCTCAGAGATAGTAAAAACACAGCCTTGTGAAGGAATGTGCCTGTGATAGGCCCTGTGATGTGTTAAGGCCGGGAACAGGGTTGGTGTGCATGCTTTTTGCCCCTGTTAAGATGGAATAAGCTTAGGAGTATACGTGTCCCCATTTTGCTAGCATGGCGATAGAATAAAATCTACTCTTTATACTTCAGCTGTGGATTTTGGCCATCTTGGTTACCTGCATATCTTCAGTTCACCCACTCATGAAATCCCAGAAGGACAAATGCCAGTATCAGCCCCTGTAATGGCACAGGCTGGAGCTGCCTGGCTGGGAGTATCCCTGTGGGAAAGGTCTTGGTGGACAGGGAGCGGGGCAGGAGGCAGCCATGTGCCCGGGCAGCAAGGAAAGCCAGGAGCACCCTGGGCTGTGTGACCAGGAGATCAAGGATGCGGATTATCCAGGTTACTATGCCTTGGTTTTGGTTCCTCAACACACAAAAGATGTCCGAAAGCCTGAGCAGGTTCAGTGAAGGGCCTCCAAGGTGGGGCTGCAGCACCTTGCGTGTGAGGAGGATGAGGAAGCTGGACTTGGATTGGATCCAGCCACACCCACATTCCCTTCTGAGAAGAGGTTTAGAAAGCCAGGGGGTCCTGGGTATGTTTTGGGGGTGTTGGGGGTCCTCTCTGCACCTTATATCTCAAAAGGAGCTTCTCTAATAAACTTTGTCTGAAGCTCCCACTCTGCCCACAACAAGGGGAGCACTGCAGGGGGGCACTGGGGTCACTGGGGACCAGTGATGACCACTGGGAGCACTGGGCACTCCTTCATGTCTCCCAGTTGCCTCAGTCCATCTCCCACTTTGAGTGGGGGCTGTGTGGATCCCTGTGGTTTTAGGGATGGACATGCAGTAAGGATGGACAGCTGGCATTTATTGGGGGGAGGGAAATGGAGTGGGGGGTGCTGAGGGTGCTGGGGGTAGATGCTGAGGGTTTCCAGGTGTGGGGTTGTGGGGTTGCTGGCATTGTCCAAGTGCAGGATGCTGGGTGACAAGGGTGTTGGGGATGGCCATGTAAGGGATGCTGGGAGCGCTGCGTGTACTGGATGTCCAGATGCTGGTGGTTCTGTGTATTGGGGGTGCCCAGGTGCAGGGTGCTGGGTGTTCTGGAGGTGCTGGGTGCACTGGGTGTCCAGATACTGGGGTTGCTGGGTGCTGGGGGTGCCCAGGTGCAGGGTGCTGGGAGTGCTGGGGGTGCTGAGTGGGTGCAGCTCCCATGCTCAGATGGAGATGCTGTTCTCCGTCTCCAGCGGGTTCAGGTAGTTGTATCTCAGCTCAGCCAGGTGGTTCCTCTCCTCAATCCGGTCCCGAATTTCCTCCAGTTGCCCTTGGAAGGCCCGGATGAGCCGCCGGGGTTCCGCCTCCGTGAACCACTCCTCGGGGTACTGTCCCAGGAGCCTCTAGAGGGGACAAGGACATGGACCCTTCCGCTTCAAACCCTTGGTGCCATTTGGGGGTTCTCTGGCAACCTGGTAGCTGTGGAGCAATGGTGGCCATCCCCCAACCTTGGTGGCACCAAAGGTGGTGACACCCACCCTTGTGGACACCTCTTGCAGTTCCCTGGGCCCACAGAGCTGTTTGGGGGGGCACATGGGGACCGTGAGGCCAGACTCACCCTGTCCTTGAGCTGGGAGCTGAGGAGAATGAGGGCCACCAGGATGTTGGCAGTGGTGGCCACTTCGGGGATGGTGTCAAGGAAGTGCTGGAGGAAGGCCCGGCCCTTCTCACAGGGTGGTGGGTGGCGCATGGAGGATGGGGCGTTGGGGACAAAGGCTCCCAGGTCATACTGCAGGGGGAGAGGTCACTGCAGAGAACATCCTCCCAAAAGAGCAAGGGGATGGGTGGGGACATCCCCCCAAAACCGTGAGGGGACAGGTGGGGACATTCCCCTGAAACAGTGAGGAGACAAGTGAGGACATTCTTTGGCATGGGGAGGGGGGGCAGATGGCGACATCTCAGCACAGCAAGGGAGATGGAGGGGGGACATCTCCTCCAGTATGAAGAGGGGATGGATGGGGACATCCTTCTGGCATGAGGACACATTGGATGGGGTTGTAGGATGAGGACATCCTTCCAACATGGAGATAGGATGGATGGGGACATCCATCTGGCATGTAGGGAGGTGTGACATAGACATTGGTTCAGGATGGGCACATCCTTCCTGCGCACAGAGGAGTGGGAGGGGAACATGTCCCCAGCATGGCTCGAGGACAGCTGGGGATATCCTTTGGGTCCCTGGCCCATGTCCCACCTGCCCGTTGTTGACAGCTGCGTGCTGCGCCGAGCAGGTGAACATCACCATGGTGAGGAACTTGATGAGCTCTGCCACGGTCTGCAGCGAGGACGGAACACCTGGGTGAGGGTGGCGACAGCCAAGAGCATCAGGGATCTGCCTGTCCCCTGCCTCCCCTGGGGACATCCTGTGGCAGCTGCAGGTGTGCTACCTGAGGAGGTCCTGCCCAGGAAGCCATTGGTGAAGATGTCCATCACCCAGGCCTGCAGCTCGGTGTCCCCGCTCACTGCTGCATCCCCACCATAGTAGAATGTCACAATGCCGGTGACAAAGCTGCCATAAGGATGAGGTGATTGTGAGATCCTGGAGCACTCCAGGACCACCCTCCACCCCCCGAAGCCAGTCTCACCTCTCAATGGCTTCCCAGAGCCTCATCGCGTCATCTCGGTAGTGGTAGTTGGGGACATGGGACATGCCGCGGTGGCGGATGTCATCGGGGAGGCACAGGGACGTGTAGGTCACCTGCTCCAGGCCTCGCTGCACCACCAGCAGCAGCCCCTCGTAGGTCACCCCTGAGCCCTGGAAGGAGGGCCACCCATGGGTGGGGAGGGCAGGAGAGCCCAGCTTCAGTGTCCTCCAGTGTTCCCAGTACACCCCAGTACTCTGCACTGCTTGCAGGGTACAAGTCCTCCAACTACACACCCAGTGCCCCTGGTACTCCATTATACTCCAGTGCTCTCCAGTGTCCTCCACCACATGTTCTCTAGTGTCTCCCAGGTCTCTCATGCTTCCCAGTGTCCCCTAGTGCCCCCAGTACACTACAGTGCTCCCCAGCAATTCCAGTACACCCAGTGTTCCCAGTACACCCCAGTACTCTGCATAGCTCCCAGTAGCACCCCAGTACTCCTCAGTGTTTCCAGTAGGCCCCGGAGCTCTCAGGAGACCCCAGTGCCCCAAATAGAATCTGGTACTTCCAGTGCCCCCAGTAGACCCCAGCACCCCCATGCCTCCCAATACCCCAGAGCATTCAGTGGCCCTCAGTGCTCCCAATAGGCCCCAGTGCTCTCAGGCCCCAGGGCTCACCTTGTCAATGAGGCCACCAGGGTTGATGAGGACACTGCGAGCCAAGGTGTTGATGTGCAGTGTGAAGTGGAAATGGGGCATGAGGAGCTGAGGGGGGAACAAACACCTGGCAGGTGACCAGGGACCCCTCCATGGAGCTGGGGGGGCTGTCAGGTGGGGCATAACTGCCCTCAGATCTGGGGGCAGGGGGGGCAGTGGGTGGCCCTGAGGGGGGACCTTACCTTGAAGAGGGGGTGACAGGTGGGCAGATGGCGCAGGGTGGCAATGGCGAAGACCTCCCCAAAAAGGTGGGTCCTCAGCAGGTGGGTGAGGAGCTGGTGGCTGTAGAAGTCGGCGTTGCGCACCCAGGTCTTGGCCAACAGCCAGTCCCACTCATCATCACTCGGCAGGAAGATGGGGCTGCAGGGTCCTGGCGTTTGGCTGAGCTATGGGACACCACACGGTGGTCTAGGACCATTGTCATCCTCCTGATGGCAGGGTTTGGGGTGGGACATCCCTACCTGGATGGCGATGGGACGCAGGAGTCCATCAGTGCCCTGGTGAAGCAGGCAGAGCGGGGCCGCTACGTACTGCTGGCGTCCGTAAATGGTGTCAGCCGGGATGTCCTCCAGCACCTTGTAGTCCACAATGAAGATCCGACCTTCTTGCAGCTCCTTGCCCAGGTCAGTGCCATCCCCCAGCGAGCCAGCAACCATCTCTGGTGTCACCGGGAATTTGGGCGGCAGTGTGGTGCAGCGGTGGATGATGATGGGGTTGTTGCCATTGAGGAACTGGGAACCGAAGAAGTCATCTTCTTGCCAGTGCTTGGCCACATACTCAGGGACTAAGAGGACGGTCAGACATCAGCACCCACTTACCGACCCTTCAGGGACATCTTGTGAAGCCCTGAGTTATGCAGGGGAAGGGCAGGGGACAGTACACAAGGCACCCACCAATATCCCTGCCCTGTGTCCGGGAGAAGATGGTGCGCATCTCATCCAGGCTGTTCCAGGAGGTGCGTCTCAGTAGGAACCCTGACAGAAAGTGGGAGGCCCCTCTACAGGGCAGAGGGGGACCTCAGCACACCCATTCTGTTCTCTGGCCCCTTTCCCTGCCATCACCCAGGTCCTCCCTGGCCTCAGGGCACTGCTTACTGGAAGATGAGGAAACCAGTGAAGTTGGTGGCCCTGATGCGGGAAAACTGGATGTTCGAGTCAAGTTCGAAGACGGAGTCCACGCTGAGGCAACGGGGCCAGCCTTGGGCAAAGTTCTTCCACCTGAGGAGCAGGGGAAACGGGAGCAGATGTAAGCATCACTGCTGACCAGCCCACCTGGCCAAAGTTGGCCTTGTCCCCATGTCCCTGCTGTCACCGGTAAGCCTCCTGCCGTGCTGCCAGCTCCCGATGACGATGTTCCTTGAGGATCTGAAGCTTGTCATCCACCAGCTTCTTCCCTGAAAGAAGAGAGGTGTCAAAAGTCGGAGCTCTGGACATCAAAAGCAGGATGGGGGCAGGGTGGGTCCTACCTGCGCCCTCCCGCACCTCCACCGTGGTGACCCCCTCCAGCCACTGGTAGCAGGGGAAGCGATACAGGGTGCCGTTGGGGGCTGTCACCCGGACGTCCTTGCAGAACCAGGCGTCCTCCAAGAAGAGCCGCCACTTGTGCAGGCGGATAAGGACAATGGGGCCCAAGTCCTGCCCACAGTGCACAGACAGGTTCTTCTCCTGGAGAGGAGGAAATGACTTCTGGGGGGATGGGCAGATGCCCTGTCGTGGCACCAGGGGACACCAGGAGAGAAGGGGCTCAAAGCAACCCCACTTGATTCCATTGCCTCCAGGACCCTTATCCTCCACCATCCCCTCAAAGTCCTTTTCCTCCATCCCCCCAGAGCACCGTTCCTCCAATCCCCCCCTGACCACTACCCACCATCCTCCCCAAATGGTTTTTTCCTCCAGACCCTGGAACCCCTTTCCTCCATCTCCCTCAAATCCCTTCCCACCATCCCCTTGTATCCCCAGGAAAGTCCATGCAGCCCCTCACATTCCTGGGACAGCCGGTGCCACCCCTCATGTCCCCACGACAGCTCTACCACCCCTTGTGTCCTCATTCCCATCCCCACCTTCCCTGGCTGGAACAAGAAGGGAACGGTGGTCTGGCGGCTCTCGCCGTAGCTGCCCACCAAGGTGATGGAGATGGAGTTGTTGGTCCCAGCTTCCACCATGTCACCTGTTGCCACTGTCACCTTGTAGGTGGCCATGACAAGCTGCAGCTTGTCCCGGAGATGCCTTCAGAGAAGAGTAAGGGGCTGTGGGGTGCAAACCTGCTGTTTTGGGTGATTTGGGTGTCGCAACCCCCATGGCCGTTGTGTGAGCCGGTGACAGGTCCTTCCTCCTCAGGGAGGTGTTATCAGATCACCACTACTGGCCAGCATCCAGTACATCTGATCTCAACGGATGTGGCGATGGGGACATTACCCAAGCGATGGCCCTGGGGGTGGCTGTGAAAACATTACCCAAATTATGGCCCTGGTGGTGGCTGTGGGGACATTACCCAAGAAACGGTCCTGGGAGTGGCCATGGGGACATTGCCCAAGTGATGGTCCTGGGGGTGCCTGTGGGGACATTACCCAAGAAACGGTCCTGGGGGCGGCCATGGGGACATTGCCCAAGTGATGGTCCTGGGGGTGCCTGTGGGGACATTACCCAAGAAACGGTCCTGGGGGCGGCCATGGGGACATTGCCCAAGTGATGGTCCTGAGGGTGCCTGTGGGGACATCACCCAAGAAACGGCCCCGGAGATGGCTGTGAGGACATTACCCAAGCGATAGCTTTGGGGCTGGCCGCCAGCCTAAAGAGGGGCACTCACCGTGCGCCGGGAGCTTCCCGTGCCCCCGCCGGGTCTCCGCAGTCACGAGCAGCGCGAGCTGCCGTTGGCGGGCAGGGAAGAGCGGCGCCAGTGGCGGGGCCGGAGGCGCCTCCGGGGCCGCAGCGGAGCCGCGCGATGGCTCCAGCGCTGGAGCCGGGGGCGCTCCTGGGGGCGGCGAGGGGACAGTGGGACCCCGGCACCGGCACCCCCGTGAACCGCCATTCCCGGGAACCGTGCCCCCCCCCGAACCCCACATTCCTGTGCGCCGAGACCCCCCTGCACCCCATTCCCCTGGCTCTGGCACCACCCTCCATCCTCTTTCCCAGCCATCCCACCTCTCCCAGCCCCCAGCCTCTCCCTTTTCCTTGAACCTGGCACCCCCAGGACCCCCATTCCTGCCTCTCCCAGTCCCCAAACCCTTCCTCAACACCGGTGACCCCTGATCCCTCCTCCCTGGAGATCTCGCCTCTGCTCACCCCTATCCCCGCCTTTCCTTGACCCTGGGACCCCCTGATCCGCAATTCCCGAGCACCAGGACTGCCTGATCCACCGTTCCCAGCACAGAACTACCCTGAACCCCCTTTCCTGGCCGTCTCGGCTCTCCAGCCCCCAGCCCCCAGTCCCTCCTTTTCCTTCATCCTGGGACCCCCTGCACCCCCATTTGTGCCTTTTCCAGTCCCCAGCTCCCCCTTTCCTTAACACTGGGGACCTCCTTAGCTCCTCTCCCCAGCTGTCCTGGCTCTCCCTAACCCATGACCTGCTTTGCTCAACACTGGGGACCTGCTGAACTTCCCATCCCACCTCTCCCAATCCCTGTACACCCCATTTCCTTGACCTTGGAACTGCTCTGAATCCTCATTCCTGTGCACTGGGACTCCCCTGCACCCCCAGCCCTGGTACTGGCACCCCCCGCACCAATTTCTCCACACCAGGCCCCCCCGAACCCCCTTATCGGGACCCCTTATCCTGCACCCCTTATCCACTAATACTCCCCGGCGCCCCCTTTCCTGGCCATCCCATCGTCACCAGTCCCCAAGCCTTCCCCTCTTCCTTGGCTCTGGGACCTGAATCCCATTCCTGCTTTTGCCAGCCTCCAGACCTCCTGTTCTTTTGCACTGAGGACCTCAGGGTCATCCATTCCCGGCTATCCCGGGTCTCCCCACCCCATGACTCCCCTTTCCTTGAAACTAGGGACCACTGGATACCCTTTCCTGGGCAGAGGAACCCCCTGGAATCCCCATCCCACCTCTGCAAGACCCTGCACCTCCTTGAAATCATCTTCCCCAGCAACATGTACCCTGTGCATCCCCTTATCCTGCACCAATCCCCCCTGAACCCTCTTTCCTGACCATCCAACCTCTCCCCACCCCCAGCCTCCCCTTTCCTTGAGTCTGGGATCCCCAGATCTCCTAAATCCCCATGTTCCCCCAGTTCTCCACTCCCTACATTTCCCGGCATGAGGCTGGGAACGTAGAATGTGGGAAGAGGGAATGTGGGAAAGAGGAATTTGGAAATGTGGAGCAGCGGGATGGGGGTTCTCCTCCACCTCCTCACCATCCCGTGCTTCCCAGAGCCAGAATCTGGCTGGAATCTCAATGTGGTGTTGGTCACTGTGTCTGTCATTTCTGCCATCATCATCATCCTCATTGGATTCGGCATCAGGGAGCTCAGGTGTGGTAACACCCGGGATGGGGCTGGGAAGGCAGCACAGATCCGCCCGGCAGCATTCTGGGGATCCTGCACTGTAGGGGCTGATCCCACTTTATGTTTTCTATCCTTGTTCAAGCCCCATGAATTCCCAGCCCAGCCCCACAGATCCTATCCCAGCCTCATGGGTCCTCATCACAGCCCCACGGATCTCATCCCATTCCCCCAGATCTCGCCATCCCCATGGATTCCCCCCAGCCCCCCCCACTCTCCCTGCTCTGGTTGTGCTAGACTCGCAGCATTTCCAGGTCGGGGGTGGCTGTGCCAGGGGCACTCAATCATCCGGGTGCAGGAATCCCAAAGTTCCGGCTCGGTTCTGACCCTGCTCCAAGGGAGTCCTGTCCAGATACCCCAAAACCACAAACTGGGGGAGGCCTGGGCCAGGCTTTGACAGCACCACAAACAGGAAAGGCAGGGAGTGGGAAACTGGGGAGCTTTTGGGGGGGCGGGTCT
Organism: Corvus moneduloides; assembly: GCF_009650955.1. Classification (NCBI taxonomy): domain Eukaryota; kingdom Metazoa; phylum Chordata; class Aves; order Passeriformes; family Corvidae; genus Corvus; species Corvus moneduloides. Next base: position 764,580 of record NC_045506.1, read on the forward strand.
GAGGAGTCCCAGAGTCAAGGAAAGGGGAGAATAGGGGTGGGAAGAGGTGGGATAGTCAGGAAAGGGGATGCTGGCAGGTACTGGTCCAGGATAAGGGCCCACAGGGTCTCAAGGGAGCCCCAGCGTCAAGGAAAAGAGGTGCAGTGACTTGGAGAGGTGGGATGGAGAGTCCAGGGAAAGGAGGGTCACAGGGTGGAGAGGCCTGGAATGGCTGGGAAGGGGAGTTCAGGAGTCCCTGGTGTGAAGGGGAGTTCAGGAGTCCCTGGTGTGAAGGAAAAGGAGTCTGGGAAAGGTAGGAATGGGGGTCCAGTGAGAGACAAGGAAAAGAGGGGACTGGGGCCTGGGAGAGGTGGGATGACTGGGAAAAGTGGGGCAGGAGGATATTGGTTAAGGATAAGAACACAGCACCACGATCTGGGTGATGAGAAGGGGTAATGAAGAACATGTTTTTGTCCTGGCACAGTTCTCTGTGTGAGAGGTGTACCCACATCTTTGGTCCTTGCGAGGCTCTAATATGCGCAGTGGTACTTCAAGCTGAGAAGGACCGTGCAGAGAGCACCGCGATCTGATGGTGCTTTGCAGGTTGTAAAGGAAAGAGGACTGTGCCTTGAATGTGGTGTAAATACAAGTTTCCACAAGTTTCAGGGGCAAGCTCCAGGCAAGCTTGTTGTCCTGGCACAGTTCTCTGTGCAAGACGTAGCTGAAAAGCTTTCCGTTTAGATTCAGACTGCAAGAGAGGCAGAATGTGGTGCTACCTAGTGCTGAGAAGGAAAGAGCATGGCCCAGGCGTGTTTCGGCAGAAGCAGTGTGCTGGGGTGCTTTGCTGCCGGCACCATGCTCTGTGCGAGAAGTAGACGACTGTGTGCCTCTGGGAGAAGGGAAAATGACAGGTTACAAAAGGCGAAGAACGAAGCCTCAGAGCACCCGGCTTGTGTGCGTGTCATACAGGCTGCAAGAGGAGTGTGGCTACCACTCATTTGCCTGCCAAATTCAAGTTAGCAGTCGTAAGGGGGAAGTTCAACGGCAGCTACTTGTGCTGCTGCTACCTATTCCTCTTCCAGCCCTCTGTGGAAACAATTGCACTTTGCTTTTGGCTCCAAGATGCAGAGAACACAACTGTAGATGCAGCAGAGGAGGGAAGTACAAAGTGCACCGGTGAGTTTGACGTGGTTGATGTGCAGCAAGGGGAAGGTGCAGCCCAGTACTGGCTTTTACTTCCAGAGCCTATTTGACGGGAGCAGCTGCTGGATGTTGGCAACAGAGCTGCGAGAGTGAAAAACGGGACAGTCCATGTATGTGATAAGGAAGGTGTGTAGTCCCACTATGCTGTGCACAAGTTAAATGTTTCTAGGAGAAGGATGTTTCTTAGAAACGTCTTTTGACCTGACACTTCCTTCTCTGTGAGTTATAGCTGCTTGGACTCGGTGACAGTGAATGTGTATGAAAGTGATTCTGCTGCAAGTATCAGGTTTCACAGGGAAGGGGGAAGGTCAGCAAATGCTTTCTGTTCTGACACCTCTCCGTCTGCTTTACTGTAGCGATGGACTCTGCCACTTTGAGAGAGTGTGATGATTCTCTATATATAGTTGAGAAGGGAAGTGTGAATTACTAGTGTGTTATGTCTAGTTTCTAGAGTCCCCTGCAAAGGGACTATGAAGGCCAGTGCTGGCTTTTTATTTTAGGATTTTTACTTTGGGAGCAGCTGCTGGACGTTTTGAGGGGGTTTGGGATCTGTAAGAGTGAGAGGTACATAGATGGTACATGGAGCTTGAAGGAAAGTGCACATCTCCAGGGAGTTTGATGCAGTTCAGTGGGCGTGAGTTACATGTTGAGCAGCTGATCGCACAGAAAAGGTCCTAAAAGGAAGAGGCCGTGCTGAAACTGCCTTTACTTTTGCAGCCTATAAACTGCACAGCCAACAATGAAACGATTCCTCTGCCACTAGATGCAGAATCACATTCTTTTATGTCTCCAAAAGGCAGGATGCACAGCGGAGCTCTTCCACCAACTGCTCGCACACGACTGGGGCCGCGCCAGCCAAGCGCTTGGCTTTTTCCCCGGCACTGTCAGCGCTCATCGAAACAACCACACGATGGCGCTGACGACTTGCAAAAGAAGGCCAAGCACCTGGCGCTGCTCGAAACCGCCCCAAGGGCAGAGGCAAGTTGCAAACGTCCCTGCACTCCAATCAACAGCACATCAGGACAAAAAGATTTCCCTCATCTTCCCTTTCCAAGAGCAGACTCTTCTTTGCAATAGTCTCAAACGGCAACACGAACTCCTCTGCCCTAACAAATCTTTTCCCTCTCGCAGATTCTGCCCACCAACTTGAAACCATCTGGCAAAACCAGAGCTCACAACAGTGCCAGCCGAGAAAGCTCTTGCTGCCAACAGCTTCAACTGCACCCATAAAACTTCCATCATACCTCTGCTATCAACACTTTCCTTCTCAGCTCTAATTACCATCCTAAGACTTCATTCCCACAGAATCAGGATACAAAGGGAATGGCACCAGGGACTGCTGACACATTAAAGCTACCAGGAACAAAAAGCTCAACAGCTTGGTGTTTGCATTCCCACTGACAGTTCAACAGCTCTAACCTAGCTGTCAGGAAAATTAATCCACAAACACCAGAGGTTTATGTCCAAAAAGGAGACAGAGGAGTCCTGTTACTTTATTCAAATAAAGGGAGAGGCCATGGGGCATTTCCCCTGGGGTCTCTCAAATTTTTGGAGGGCGCAGCCTCCTTTTTATCCCAATTTCCCGACCGCATTTTCCTCTCTCTTTCCCCATTGGCTGAGGTACTGGCGAGGTACAGACTTCCCGGAATGCCTAATACCTAAGGTTCCCTTCTAATGTATAACTCCCCCTTTATTTTTTAAAATTCTTATGGAATTTATGGTTCTTCCCATTGTTTCTTTCATCTCTCAATATACAATTTCATTTATCAGCAGACCTACATTTTGCTTGTAAAGACAAATCTCTTTCTTTCCATTCATCAATCAGTGGAACCCTTCTCATTGTTTCTTTTATCTCTCAGTGCTACTTTCATCAACCAGCAGGCCCAGAGCTTGTTTGTAAAGACAAGTGTCTCATTCCTTTCAATCCCTCCTCTTTTATTTTTAATAATTGTCTTTACAAACTGTAGTTATCTTTGACAATTTTCTGTTCCTGGGTCTTTTTTGGTTTTGCTGGTATTTGTAGTGACATCATCTTCTGTCCTTTTGTAGCCATCTCTGGATCTGTAGGCATGGCTTCTGCCTGCACCCCCTTGATCCCATGTTGAATAAGTTGCACTGAGCAAGGAATCACGCATGGTAAAAAGATTAAAGTTGCTACAGCACATAAGAGGGAAAAAAGCATTTGTTTAACCCATAGTCCACCAGGTGACCACGAAAACGTGTCCCATTCCCATCCTTTCCATGTTTGGACCGGTACATGAGCTGATTTTCTTATTCTTTTTGTTATTTGTTTCACTACTTTTCCATTGTCACCTATTTGAAACAGCAGTTTGAGTCATTTAATTTTCTACACACTCCCCCTTCTTCTGCTAATAGATAAACCAAAAGATGAAGTCCAGTCACAAATGCTTTTTCCCACATGTACACCTGTTCTACTTAGACAGTAAATGCCTCTTTCAATAGAATGAAGTCGCCATGGACTTTATTCTTCACTCCAAAATCCCGTTCTATTATGAACCTCACTCAGGGTGCTGACCCACCATTTAGGTTTGACCGGGCTGGCCACCCATGGCCAGTTTTCAGATCCTCCCAGTCCTCCTCAGACCCAACTGAGGTTCAAGGTTTTTGCTACTTCTTCTCCTAAGACTAAAAAATTATTTCCCCACCTCTGGCCCAAACCTAACTGACAATATAAAGGTAAGATTATTAGAAAAAACATTCTTATGGTGTAATCCAATCTCCTAATCTAATTTTCAGTTTCACGTTTTCTGCACCAGCTGTGGCAAGTGAAGGCACAGAAACAGCTTAATATAAAGCAAACAATGACAGTGAAGATTAGTCCCCAGTGACTGGAGGTCCGAGAGGAGGGATGCCCATACAGACTATTCCAGCAGTCGGTCTGTGGGTAGGCACACGGGGCTTCCCCCGATGTCGACGCACTGGCTGCTGCTCCGGCCCACTCCTGCAGAGTGTCAGTCACAGCCTCCCGGCCTTCTCCTCCAGCTGAGATGTGCAAATCTCTGAGGCTTCAGAGACCTTGACTCAAATGTGATGGGTTCACCTGTGTTCAGCTGTCTTGACAGCTGTTTCTGTTGTCAGTGACACTTGGAATGGGCCACGCCATTTCACCACCACTGGCGCTTCTTTCTACTCCTTAACTAGGACTCAATCTCCTGGTTGGATGTTACAAGCAGCAAAGTCCAAAGGTGGGGTCTGTGCCAGCTGAGCTTCCTGTCAATGAGATTTCACAAGAGACAGTATCCAGGCCACACACTGTTTTAAATATACATACCCCTCCACTGGGTTGAGAGTTACAAGGGTAAGGAATTCCAAACATCAGTTCAAAGGGAGATAATTTAGTATCTCCCCTGGGTCTGGCCCTTATTCTTGCTAAAGCCAGTGGCAAGAGCCATACCCGTGGTATCTTGGTTTCTCTCAGCAGCTTCAGAAGATGTTTCTTTATTTCTCCATTCATCCTTTCAACCCAGCCCAAGCTCTGGGAGTGCCAGGGGGTTTGGAGGTTCCACTGTATTTCCTAAAGCAGCCAGAACCCCTTGAAGAATTTTTCCTGTAAAATGAGTTCCCTTATCTGAGTCTATTGCTTCCACAATCCCATATCTTGGAATTATTTGTTCTAAACATACTTTAATAACTGATCCTGTAGTTGCCAAAACGGCTGGAAATGCTTCTGGCCACCCCAGAAGATATTTAAACCTTCCCACTCAGGGTTTTTTGGTAAAATTCACCTGGCATCTCTGGAAGGGACGGACGTACAGCCCAAGGCCTCCCTCCCCTGGCAATTTTCTTTATGACCCTGTGATTTGTTTTAGCACAAATCGAACACCCCTCAATAGCTCACTTTGCCAGAGTAAGAAGACCCACAGCAGTGTACATTTTGAGGAAGGCTTCTGCCAGTCCTCGGCAGCCCCAATGGATCCCTTCATGGAGTTGTTTTAATAACTGTAAGGCCAGAGCTTTTGGTATCCACTGTTTACCATCCCAATAAACCAATTATCCCCCCCTTCCTCTGCCCCACTCTTTTTAATTATCTCAAGCTCCTCTGGTGGAAGAGACAGTTCCTCTGGCAGTGGTGCAGTTACTGGGAGCAAGGGGAGGATCTCAGCGATCTCTGGCAACAGTGCAGCTTTCCGAGCCTCCTCATCAGCCAGTCGGTTCCCTCTTGCCTCCCCTGAGCACCCTGCCTGGTGTCCCCTGACGTGTAGAATTGCCACCTTTTTGGTAAATTCACCACCTCCAATAGGCGAGAGATGAAGCTCTCATGAGCGAACGTTTTTCCCCTGCAGGTTAATAAACCTCTTTCTTCCCATAGTTTCCCAAATGCACGTATCACCCCATATGCCTGTTGGGAATCAGTACAAACATTCACTCTCTTGTCCTGGTACAATTCACAGGCTCTCACAAGCGCACACAGCTCTGCTGTCTGAGCTGACCAGGTGGGTGGTTGATGGTGGACACAAAAGACTGACACTGAAGATGGTGGCAATGACTTCATTGCAAAAACCCAGCCTTTTTAAGCACTTAGCCCGTTATCTGTTTCCATAGTTTTAAACCATAACAAGCATAATTCAACCAACCACCATACACCATGATGTAAGCACGTGATGGTCAAGCAGCATGTTTTTCTACCCCTAATTCAGCTATGTCTCTTTCCCACAGTCCTTCTCTACTTAGCCGAAGTAACAGGCCCAAGCCATGATTTTACAAAGGTAACAAGGCCTTCATTTTATAAGGTTTTACCTATACACCACATCTCCCCCTTTCTTTGTTTTTTATGGCAAGGGTTCATGTACCCTAATGCCAAAACAGTCTGCACCTGTAAAGCCATTATCTTATTAAGACTGTTACTGGTCATCTGCTAGTCACAGGATAAGGTACATGAAATACAGATCACAATCAATAAAAACCCATCAAGAACAACCATGCCACTTACAAAGAGACCCACAGCATAGGAAAACAAAAAGATAGTGTCCGATGTCCCCAGAGAGAGAGCAGCTTCTTCTTCTGCACTTGGCAGTAAGTGGCTACTGTTTCAAAGCTCATATGGCTGAGGCTCAGGGGCCCTGCTGTTTAGGCAGGACGGAGTCCATTAGCTGGAAATTCTGACTTTAACATTACAAATGCCTTTCTGGAAGCATGGAACAGGGAATAGCTGAAGAAGGTCAGCAGGAACACAATGGCACGATGCTAGCTGCAGTGGGATGCAAGGCCTCTGTTGGCAGGCTGCCTCTGTAAGCCTCTCGGCACAGCCATGTTCCTGGCAGCCCTACTCCTACTCCTGCCTTGGCCATGAGGGCTGGATGGTGATTGGGTCATTTTGCCTCTCACTGGTCTCATTTTCTTGGAGGCGATTGATGTTTGTCCAGTTGAGCAGGTAACCACGTTAGACCTGTTGGCAATAAAACACATGTGTACATTCTCCCCTAGGTTAGTAAATCAGCTGGGCCTTGCCATTGCACACTCAATTGTGGATTCTTATGTAAAACCTTTTAGAAATTGGTTCCACGCATGCAAATCTTCAGACTGGTATTGCTCTGCTGGGGATCAAAATTAACGATCTGCTTTCAAAAACTTTAGTGTAAGTACTGTATTATCTAAATGTTCCTGAGGAGCCATATTCCTCCTTCTTTGTTTCCGGGTTTTTTTTTGATAACATGCGCGTCACTCGCTATGAACATGAAAGCAACATAAAAGCAAGACAATATATGTAAGAAAACAATAAACTCACACTGAGCAAAATAAGCAAGGTAATACATGTAATCCACAGCACATGACAAAAGGATAGTGATTTAGAATGATACACTCTCAATTGCCTAAATACTGTACCATCACCCAGAGTCTGCAGTAGCTGGTGAGTCCCAGTCACAATGAGGACCTGGAGAAACCTTCCTGGGCAAGACTTCCAAGTGTACTTTGAAAGGGGGTCCAGCTGTTAGGAGCCCAAATTGGCAAGTCAAAGTGACCTGATTACATGTTTAGTGCATAAACACCTGGGTCTGTTGGCATACCTCCCGATCAGCTAGGGCCAGGGCTTGGCCAGAGCCAAGGCCTTAACTGGAAGGGTTTCCCTAACATACCCTACAAACAAGCCTTTATTAATAGCAGCTGGGAAAGTTTCCTAGAAAGATACATGTCTTGCAGATAGCTACACAATGGTATGTGAAAGTCTGTAAAGGAGCTGGATTTGTCATTTATCTTCAGCTAAGTAGTCAATGGTACCATGAACAAACTGCAAACAACTAAAGAAATGCATATGTGTAACATCAAATAATATCTTATGGATAATGCCCTTTATAAAAAGTGAATTCACTGTATGACATTAAGAACATATTCAGAATCATTAATACAGCAACAGCAAATGATCTAAGAAATTGAGAGCATATTTCTCCACACATCTATGTATGTATGACAATAAAGCAAAATAAAAGCAAGAAAGAAAGCACTAAGCAGCTTACAATCAATAATATCCATAACCTGGAATTGTTACTCATCCTTCTCTGCTACCTATGAAAGATAAAACAGCAAAGATTGTTATGAATAATCATCTTAATTGAGCAATACAGAGCTCTTATACCCATCGAATTTTAACTTCACTCAAACTTAATGTTACTTAAACATAACAGAAAGTAAACAAAACAGAACTTAAAGTTAACATCACTGAAACTGAACAAAAATTAACCTGAATATAACTTAACAGAAATTAAAATAACAGAACTTAAACTGAACACACTTAAACTCGAAATTTAGCAGCACTTAAACTTGTCAGAAATTAAACTCGACAGATCTTAAGCCTAACAGAACTAAAATCTAACAGAACCAAATCTTAACAGAACCAAAATGTAACAGAACTTCAAATTAACAGAACTTAAACCTAACATCACTTAAATTTTACAGAACTTAAACTTAACAGAACTTAAAATTAACATCACTTAAATTTAACAAAACTGAAGTCAGAGTTGAGAGTGTTCCTTTAAATGTTTCAGATGCAACAGAATTTAACTCATCTTGACTCTATCGTTACAAGAAAGCTACCAAAAATTTATCATACAACAGTTACACATCAATGAACAATAAGCAAGAAACAACTGATTCGTAAATGAAATAGCAGCAACATGGATTTACTGAAGAGATTACAAAGGTGTGGCAAATACGTTGTGATTTTACACAATTTAGTTATGAGAATAGCTCATGGTAGATATAAACATTATTGAAAATATCCTTTCACAGTCAGGACTTTTCTGGTATAAGCACAAGTTTAAAGGATTTTCCAATTTGCAGCTGTACCCCCCAAAAATGACAACATTGTATGTCTTTCAGTAGTTTTCAGGCATAAGCATAAGTTTGCTAGGGTCTTTTAAGGTGCAGCTTTACTCAGAAAAATTGTAACAGTATATATATTAGCAAATTGGACTTAAAACCTGCTCAGTTTGCAGATGGTAAGACAGCCTTTTGTGACTGTCAGTACAATAGATTTGATCTTGGACTATTAAAGGTAATGGGATATGAATACGTAAGGATAAAATACCAAGGACCTAGTCATATAATACTGCCTTGAGTTTTGCACGTGTAGCTCTGTTAGGTCAGTGGGTGTGTAAGACTAACACATATACATAAACAGCTACAAAGCCACAGTTTCAGGTAATTCTGAAGGAATGTGCTACTGTTTACTCCACTGTGATCCTTTTCCCATAAGAACAGAGAATATTACAAACTCAGCCACTGAGCAGATAACACATACACATTGGGCAAGTCTGTTCTGTAAGGTGGTGTCACTTGTAGTCAATATTCTGGTCCATCACTGTACTTAAACTGTTTTAATATCAAGTCCAATTTCAATTTATGAGTGGAAAGGAAGAATAACTGCACTTGAACCACTAAATCGCTGTACCAATTTGAAATGCTGTCGCATGTTTTTTCATGGCGGAATATTCACAATAAAATTACCTTATGAAAGCTGTGGGGCAAAAAAGCAAGCGAAGCCTTGCCTGCCTTTACAGTGGGGACTTGTGAGGCAACTACATCTTTAACTGGAATAGCTCCTGAAGATAACATTGATGGGGGAGTGAGGAAAGGAGTGCTCGATTGATGAGTGGCTAAACTTACCATGGGCCTCACCCAGCTAATTGCTCCCAGTAACTCTTGTAAATCATTCAAGGTTTTGACATCAGGCTTTAGAGTTAATTGCTGAGGGGCTGCATAAAGGTAAGTTATGCTCTGAGGGCATCGAGATTGTAAATATTTTTCCAGGTGTACAAGTTTCTAATTTTTGTGGTAACAGCTAACATCATTGTAACTGAGCAAAGAACCAGTATTAATTCAGCCCAATTAGACATTTTAAAATCAAAATTCTTAGAAAGGCAGTATACATCTTCCATGACAAGTTGTATCAATCATGCAATATATAGGCATTTCTGTTGAAGAATTTTGGACCTTGCAAAACTGCCTCAAAGCAAGGAATTACTTAATTCTACTGACATGAAGGACACTACATTCATACCACTAGCCTCAAATCTTTCCAACAAACAATCCTGTCAGAACCCACATCCCACTGAAAATACAAAGCAACTTTTAACAAAAATCAGAAATGATCCTGAGATGCAGTAAAACATTATTTTTTAACACGAGTAATTTGCATTCATAAAGACACTGAGTTTAGGACAAATTAAGTGTTTCCCAAAAGCTCAAAACGAGATAGAAGTTTTCCTAACTATGAAATGGAATGTAAATGTATGGTCTTCTTGTAGGTTGCCTTATCCTTTCACTTCCAAGTAGCTCTTGGCGAGGGGGGCTGTGTAGCCCACAGAGTCTGGAGGGCCCAGAAAAGGGGGGGCGGGGTGTCTGTCACATGGGTAGCATTCCTAGCAGTCCCTGTAGGAGGTACGCACAGGAGTTTTTTTAACATCAAAGCCATTCTCATTTAGGAAACAGTTACAGGGTTTTTTAACCCATAATGAAAGTTGCTCCTATGTGGAGAATGTGCTGCAATATCTTTAAGCTGCGTCCACGCTCCCGGGACACCTCCCCACTCCCAGGATACTCATAGTCTCGTGGCTTTTCGTCCAGTGAACGCCACTGACCTAACCTTACAGGCTGTGCCGGCATCTTGCTCTCCGTCAGATTGTGGTCCTCAAAAAAGTCCCCTGTTGTTGTAGCAGGGTCTGAGCTCTGCGTCCTGCTTGCAGTTGAGGGGTCCAGGGTCGTAAGGGTGAGTCGCAGTCCATCTCTTCATTGCAATCTGACATCCCATTGTTCTGGATCTGCGGGGCTTCACTGCTGGTCGGTTGCAGTCCTCCTCCACACCGTAGCCTGAGATCCCATCATTCGAGCACCAGATGTTGCGATAAGGAGCGATGCACAGTCTCCCTTTGTAGCTGCCTCCCATAACGCCTGCCCTGCTTCCTCCCACGTTTCGACAAAAGAGGCAGTCTGTACATCTGCTCTCACCCCATTTCTTCTGCACCAAATGAGCAAGGTTCGTAGCGCTCGCTCCTCATGTTTGGTGCCTCCCTTTTGTAATATTCACAGCAGAATTTTCAAAATAGATTTTTCTTCTTCTGACATTTGAGCCCCCATGTCTATGTTCCCAGTTGCTCACCTGGGGTCTGGTGTCTCCTGCTTTCGTAAATCATCCAAACTTTCAGGCTCTTACCCTCCGCCTTGTACTGCTAGACTGGGCTCCATTGCCAGGGCTCTCAGGTCTGCAGTCACGACCCTATCATGTTGGGGTCACCATTGTGACGGTGGACGCAAAAGACTGACACTGAAGATGGTGGCAAGCATCAGCACTTCATTGCAAAAACCCAGCCTTTTTAAGCACTTAGCCCGTTATCTGTTTCCATAGTTTTAAAATGTAACAAGCATAATTCAACCAACCACCATACACCATGATGTAAGTACGCGATGGTCAAGCAGCATGTTTTTCTACCCCTAATTCAGCTATGTCTCTTTCCCACAGTCCTTCTCTACTTAGCCGAAGTAACAGGCCCAAGCCACGATTTTACAAAGGTAACAAGGCCTTCATTTTATAAGGTTTTATGTAAACACCACAGGTGGTAACGTCCTTCCTTCCTTTAATTCCCCTCCATTAACAATAGTGGATCCTGTAAATTGCTTCCCTTCTATCACCCTTGAAGACCCATCAATAAACACATTTTCTGCCTCAGGCCAGTGTGTCTCGTAAGTCTTCCCTACTCTGGGTCTGGAGATCTATCACCTGAATGCAGTCACAGGTTTCTTCCTGGGCCCCCTCTCCAGGGCTGTTCAAACAGGAGGCTGGGTTAAACCCTTTCCCACTTTTCAATTCTAAATCTTCCTGTTCCATTAAACAAGATTCGTACTGTAATAACCGAGTGCTGCTCAGCCACTTAGAGGCTCTCTCATTTAACAAAGCTTTAACCTGATGTGAAACTTTAACAATCAGATACCCTCCTGTCACGATCCGCTAATACAAGTGGGGGTCGTGATGGGTTTGTTTATAGATCTCAGAGTGCAAAAGTATTACAGCTGGTGATGGATCAGTAGCTCTGACCGAGGAAGAGGTTGTGATAAATTCCGAGACTCAATCTGCTAATTACAATTTTATTTATTAGCAGCAAGCAAGCAAGGCAAAAGCAATTACAGCGCTGGGCGGCAGGGGAGTCTCCGCTCCATGAACTGCCGCACCTTTCGCCAGTTCCAGTTCCTTCTTATACAGTCTCTTTTCCGGTTAACGTGTCTTTTTCATGGTATTCTGCACATGTGTGACTTGTTGCTAGGGGGTCTTTTTTTCCTCCTGGTGGTCGCAGAATGAAGGTTAGTAGTCATCCTCCGGTGTCTTTTGGTTGACCTCTCCTTGTATGGTCATTATGCTCAAGGTCCTGGAACTAAAAGCTGATTAAGCAAGTACAGATAGGGATTAGGCAAGCACATATTTGTCTCTGGCTCTTATCTAGGTATAGGCAGCTGGTTTCCTGCTACTTGATATTTAGTGAACAAAGCATCCTGTATCCTTCACAGAGGTGACCGGTCCGGAGAGATGGTCCCGAAAAGAGTCACCTTCCCAAGGCCCGGTGTCTTCCCTCAGCTGCTGGCAGGAGGGCCTGTGCAGAGACTGTCAGCTCTTTAGTGATTATCAGCTCGTGATTCCAGCTCAGCTCTGCAGGGCAGCCTCCAGGCCAAGCCAGACCAGAGAGAGAGACAAGAGGCTCGTGTGGCTAGTTCTGCAGGAAAGGTAGCTTTATTGTTGGTCCCCTCCAGCAAAGGGGAAAGCCAGGGACAGGCAGCTCTCTACTCGCAGGGGCAGAGGGCTAGCTTTTCTAGGGATACAGGGGATGGGTCTCAGAGGGTAAAGGCCAATGGGTTACAGAGGATCTGCATAGGGTCTCCCAGAGGATTCTGGGTCTGTTGTGAGGAAAAAGGTTAGCTGCCTTCCCAGGGAGTCCTGCTGGGGATTGTGCAATCTCAGCAGACATCCCTCCAGGGCAGTGGCTGGGCATACCCTACACAAAAGGACACAAGGGATTTCCGTTTTAATCAGAACAGTGCACCTTTAAGTGCCCACAACACAGTAATGCGATAGAGGAGAGAAAGAGAGAGAGAGAGAAAGAGAAACAAAGTAAAAGAGGAAGAAGGGGGGATAATGGCTACCAACGGATGAGACGAAGTCCTTGTGGTCTCCTGCCAATAGATTCATCTTCCTTCCGTGGGGAGATCTCATCTCAGTTATTTCAGAAAGTCCCTTTATAGTCCTTTTCAAAAGCGAGGGGCAATTGGCCAAGATGTGAGAAAAATCTACAGCCATTGTTATGAGGCCCGTTGCTTTGGGAAGCAGGTACAGGACAGGTGTACAGGACAGGTCATTCCTTTCCGCTTCAGCGCAGTCCTTCCCGCCTGGCCAGCGAGAACGGCGCAGTCCATTGTGACCTGCACTAATTTCCTCAGGAATGCGTACCAGTTCCCAGTGGGCACACCCGTAGGCAACACTTGGCAGACATCCCACCTTAGGCAGGTTGGAACTCCTGTGTTCAGCCTCTGTCCTCGGTGATGATCGTGAGGCAGATGAGGGATCTTCGGGTCATCTCTTACACCACCCCATGACTCACGATTGTCGTCAGGAGAGCTCTATAAGCACGATTTTGTAGTGTCGTTGCAAAGTCTTCAGGACTCGTCAATGTTGGTAGCATATCCCAGAAAAGGATAGAGAAAATAAGAAAAGAAAAGAGAAAGAAAAGAAAAGAAAAAAAGGAAGGAAAGAGAAGGAATAAGTAATTTCAAATCAAAATATACATGTAATTTTTAATTAAAATACACATGTAATTTCTAATCATGTTTTATCTTATTTTAATACTTGTGTAGTCCGTCTCGTGTCAATAACCTTAGGGGTGTCCACAATGGATGGGATATTGACCAAATTGTGCACATCTATTACAGATGTCAATTGTGTTAACCATTTCATCATTCTGCAATTCAGGATGTATAAGATTGCTGATAAAACAAAACCAATCAAAACTAAAATCAAGAGAACAATGATGGGATGACACAATTTGTTCAGGACACCTGTAGCAGTAGGTGACCACCCAAAAAGAGTATCCCACCAGCTGTGTCCAGCATCTTTCTTTCCTCTTTCTAGAATACGATGTATTTCTTTCACATTGTGATGAACAGTTACCAAGGTTTTCTGTCCGTTTTTCTTGATCTTTTCCAAAATTTCGATTAAATCATGGTGAAGCAACAATTGCTTTACCAAAGTAAGGTTCATTCCAATGGGGGTAGGCAATAATTGGTGGATCAGTGTGTAATTGGACTGTAAAAGATGATAAGAAGTAAGTGGGGCTAAATAAGAGAAATCACATCCTGTGCTTTTAGTAAAGTTACAAACACAAAAATTTGAATGAGTTTTAATATCTACTACTAAATTTTCTATAAATACCTTATCACAAGCAGTTCTTAAGCATGCACAGCCATTGCCTATATACACACTATATACACAAGCACTGTTTCAGGAATCTTGTTAGGATGAATTTCAAAATGACAGATATTTTGTTCTGTGTCTAAACAAATGTCTTGATCTCCCTTGTTGTTCTCGGACAATACAAGCTTCCAAATTAACAGTTTGCCACTTCTCACCAATTTGATGGGCCCATTCTCTGTGCTGGAAAGGGTAAAGAACAGCTCTATCATGGTTCAGCCTCAATGCAATGATGGGGAATATCAAATGCACTGAAGCATTACGTATGGTTAGTACAAAGGCTGTGGCTGTGTTTGTGAGGGGATCGTAGGTAAAATTCACTAAATTCCACCAGGATTGGAATTCTCTTTCAAAATCAGTGGCACAGTCCCAGATTATTTTCCGAATTTCAGTAGGAAAAGTGCCTTCTTCGCCTTCTCTTATAATTGAGGCAGCAACTGACTGCATCCATAATTGAGCCTGGATGCAGCTGAGAGCCAAAGAAATGTTGTTTTGTGTAGCACCGAGCATGTCAATTATCAATTTGTGGTCATTCACATTTACCTTTTCCCAATTTGGTAATATGGTTGATAACAACCACTGATGGCTTCCCAAGGCTAATAGGGATGACTGCAGTGGTTGTTGTATTTTAGTCAAATCTGTAGTTGTGGCAGCCAATTTATTCATTAGTACATCTGAATCAATACTGTTTAAGATTCCAATCCTGTTCCCACAACACCAGTTATGCCTCTTTGCGTTCGTTTCTTAGAAGGGTTCCGCTTTTGCAGCCAGGTTGTCCACCCCTCGAAGGAAGTTTGCAGGAAAGGTGAACAAGCTGGCTGAATTTCTGAGACATTGTTTTGCATCAGCAACTTGACTTGTTTAAGGGACCATGCTGGATTGAACAATATTTGTTGTTGGCCTGTTTTTGTGATTATACATGGTCCAATATCAAAAATTCTTGGGCTTAGCACGACCGGTGGTTGGGTGGTAGGTATTGCAACATCGAGTTCCCCCCAGTATTTTGTATTGTTTTTACCACACATGACTTTATGGGAAAATTGTACAGCAATTAAGTTTAGCCAACAATCTTGGTTTTGAATTTCACAAAACAAAACACAACCGTGAGGTCCAATGCTATAACTGTGTATAGGTTCGGTAAAAATTCAGCAATTAATCCACATCATATTGTAACATCGTCACCTCGGGTTACCATAAAGGGAGGAAAAATGTTATTCTTGTCCCGACATTCTTCTGACAGCAACACAGGATGAAGGGGGTTTGTTTGTCACACACCCACTCCGTTGTAGGGCAGAGTTTGGCCGTAATGTTGGGGTGCAAATCACTTTTCCCATCTGGTTTTAGAAAATTTCCAGCAATTGCAATGGTGGAAGCTTTCTCGTAGAGAGATCCTTCTACTTTTCTGCAACCTACCTTAATTTTTTCACCAATTGTTCCATTTAGGATTCTAGTCCAATTCTTCAAGTGCCATCCCCATGTACATGTGCAGTACTACAGTGGCTGGGTTCGGGCGACGATCTCTGGGATGGGATCCTAGAGCACTGGTGTACCTAATGGTAGCTTCCGACCATGGCCACTCAGCTGGTTTTTGGCCCTGGTGTTGTGGTAGGATGCAGAAAAGTATCACTAGTCTTATCATGGTTTATGTGGTCTTCATGTCCCTCGGAGTTCTTCTGGGAAAAGTAAACACAACAGAGTCTGCCATCAAAAGGCAGAAAATTAGAATGATGGAATTATCCAGCGTGTAAGTATCTGATGCTCTCTCCCTAGGGCATCAGAGGCTACCCATGCATATTTATTCAGAGGGGTTTTTTGCACTAGTGGTACTGACAACCCTGAGGAGGCAAATCCCCATTCCACCTGAAAAGCATCTGTAGGATGAATAGGGCCCAGGGCTTGGTGAGCCGTTGCTTCAAAAACCAACAATTGCAATGCTTCTTCTTGAGAAGCAGTCCATTCCCATTTTGTCCCTTTTCTCACCAAGTTATAAAGAGGGCTAGCAATTATGGAAAAATCTGGGATGTGTTTTCTCCAGAACACTAATAATCCTAAAGCATGTTGGAGATCTTTTTTGGATTCAGGCATTTTAATCTAATCTAAAGAGTTTAGGGTATCAGGTGGGATACATGTCATACCTCCTTTCCACCAAATTCCCCAAAATTTCACTTCATGTGAAAGGTTTTGGATTTTTTCTGAGGGAATTTGCAAATCAAGGCTTTCTAAGTGGGAGATTATTTTCTGTTGGGTATCTCTCACTTCTTCTATTTCATCTCCTCCCACAAGGATATCATCAATGTATTGATGAACAGCCTCATTGTCAGCTTTGGGTATTTTTTCTAACTCTTGGGCTAAAGCGTGATGAGCCAGGGTGGGGGAATGTTTGTACCCTTGGGGAAGCCTAGTGAGAGTGTGTTGCTGTCCTTCCCATGTGAAAGCAAAACGGTCCATATCTTCCGGCTGTAAAGGTATCATAAAAAACATCTTTGACATCTATAGTTGCCATGATTGAATGAGCCTTTTCTTGAATCAATGTTATTAATTCTTCTAGATTTGGGACTGCTGCTGTAAGAGGGTCTGTGTTGGCATTTAGCCTGCGAAAATCTATTGTCAGCCTCCACTTCCCATTAGGCTTTCGCACTGGCCACACCGGAGAATTGAAAGGAGAATGGGTATTAACTATTACTCCTTGTTCTCGTAGCTCCTGTATCACTGGCTTGACACCCTCTTTGGCACCCAGGGGGAGGGATATTGTTTCACATTAGTTACTTTGCTGAATGGTAGGGAGGGTGCAGCTTGGAGCAGTCTGATGTTAAAACGTGGCGTGCTGTTATAAATAAAGTATGTAATTCGTGCTATTATGTATAAAACTGAAATGTAGACCATGAAGAGACAGAGTTTTAAAATCCCTCCACCAGCCTGGCTGAGAGAAAAATTTCACAACACTAAAAGAAGTTCTCTCACAGATGTAACCAATAAGTGAGGATTCCACCTAGGTGGGGTTGGATCTTATCACTGAGACATTCACACCATGACGACTTGATCACCACCTTCTGGTATCTACATCTCATCTGATAAGGAATTGGACATTCCGGGAACTAAAAATAACTGTTCCAGGAACCAGAGATGGCCCATCCATCAGCAGAAATGGCCCACTCATCACCCAGGATGGACAATTCATCAGACCCAGGAAAGGCTTTGTGCAGCCCAACTCCGGGACAAGAAAAGTTCATGAATATGCTAAAATTACAAGAAGAATAGAATTAATTTGGACTCTGCCCAAGAACTGTATAAGAAGGAACCAGCCGAAGCAGCATTCGTGAACTTGGGAGGTCTGGTGCCATAGAGATCAGATCTGTATGTGTTCACCCAGCTCTGACCCTGGGCTCGGTGCTGCTTTTCTCGATCGTGGCTTTTGAAACTGATATTTCGGTCGCATAATAAATGTTATTTCTTTATAAATTTTGATTGGGCAATTTTGTTTATCTCAAAATGGTGATCCCGACGTGATAGGATTTGGGGTATCGCGGACCCCTTTTTTGGTCAGGAGGCGCCCCGCTAATTTTTCTAGCAGCTTGGCCGGACAGGGGATCCTGCGGACCAATCGTATCAACGAACCTAATTTAAAGCAGCATCTCGATCGAGAAAAGGAAATAAAACGAGCTCTCAGAGAACTCGGGGGGGACTCAGGGTGGGATCCCCGGAGCCGCGGCAGGGTAATTCACTCATAAAAATCTATGTGCACGAAGAATCCACACAGGAAAACGGACTGTAAGTATCGCGTGGTTGAGTGAGGGTGGTCAAGCGTGTGTGTGAGATGTGATATTATCACAAAGCGAGTGCGGACCCCAAGATCGCAGTTCCTCTCTCCCGCGAGGGAAGAGGTCGGTCACGGGGGAAGCGAAAGACATGGGATAAAAACCTAATTCTTTTTCCACACGTCAAGCCCGAATAAATCGAGAAATTTGGGGATCGATTGTGGATGGCTAGGGGGAAGGGTACGTCCTTTATTGAGTTCAAGGATTGGCAAGCCCCCTAGTCTCGGACATAGTTAGTCCAGGTAAAAGTCAGAACTTCGAGAGCAGTTACCGGAGGAAAACCCCCAGACCAGTCCTCTGCGAGGGCTACTATACCGGTAACAAATTAAATACAGATTTGAAACGGTACCGAATTCAGGAACGTAGAGGACTCTCCACAAAGTCCAGGTAAGATACGCTAGCAAAGTAATTTTTTTTTTTTTTCTCTTTAAGATGGGACAGAAAAAGAGTAAAATCCCGAGAAAACCCCAAGAAAAATCAGGGGGTGGGAAGGAACAAGGGATACCTGAAATCCTGAGAGATAGTCCCCTAGGCTGGATACTAGAGCATTGGGGAGACTGTCCCGAAAGGAGAAATAAATCCAAGAAAAAAAAGGTTTATTTCTGCATGGAGGTATGGGGGGGGGGGGGGGGGGGGGGGGGCGCAAAGAAATCAGGGAACATGTAATTTGGCCTATTTTTGGCACTTTCGAAAAGTGGATGTGCCAAGCTTTAAGTAATTATATAAACACTAAGACTCCACCGGGGAAAGAGGAAGAAGAATATGCTAAGATGTGGGGGTCTGCTCGAACCGAGCTACTCCCGATAAAAACACAACAGGGGCCTGCCACCCTGAACGGGACATGGGACCCCTTAGACAACCTCCCGCCCCCATATTTGGTTCCTCCGCACCCACCCGTGCCGGCACAAGCGCCTCAAATGGATGGCGCAGCGGCGATACCGGGACAGGTACCGGTATCACAAATCTATCCCCAGCTCCAACCTTTGCCTTCACCGCCACCTGGGGGGAACGAAAATCCCTCCACCCCCACACCAGGAGTCTACTCCCCCCCTTCCAGCAGAACACGTTTTCAAGCAAAGAAAGCCCGCGGAGATCACGAGGAGGGGGAGGGAGAAAAGCATAAGCTGCTTCCCCTGAGAGAGGTGCCAGCTGCACCAGGGGTTATAGGGTTCGTAAACGTGCCCATTAACACGGGTGATGTGAGGGCTTTCAAGAAAGAGATGGGAAAGTTAATGGATGATCCCCTAGGGGTGGCAGACCGGCTGGATGAATTTCTGGGAAACAGTATATATTCATATGATGATATATGCACAATACTAAGGTCCCTATTCAACAGCGACGAACGGGAAATGATTAAACAAGCAGGGATACGAGGATGGAAGCACAGGAATCCGCAGGGAACACCAGGCAGTCAGAAATGGCCAAGCCATCTGGGGTGGGACGCTCAGATGGGGGATGGTAGACGAAACATGATAGATCTGAGAAACATAGTAATACAAGGGATACGGGAGGCAGTACCCAGAGGGCAGAATCTGAGTAAAATGTTTGGGGAATGCCAGGGAAAGGATGAAACACCCACGGAATGGCTAGGAAGATTGAGGCGAAATTTACAAATGTACTCAGGAACCGACCCTAATTCACCGGCTGGGGAGGTTCTATTAAAAACACAATTCGTTGCAAAATCCTGGGAGGACATACGGAAGAAACTTGAGAAAATTGATAACTGGCAGGAGAAGAATTTGCAGGAGTTGCTCCGAGAAGCTCAGCGGACGTACATGAGGAGAGATGAGGAATAACAAAAGGCACAAGCGAAGGTGCTTATGGCAGCAGTTAGGGAGGTGCAGAAGCAGGAACTCACGGTAAGCCCAGCGCAAAGTCCCAAGCCTCAGAGGAATCAGGTCCCTCCCCCGCAACAGAACCAGGATTCCCGGGGAAACCTCCTGGAATGCGGTTACTGCGGGAGGAGAGGGCATTTTAAGAGGGATTGTAGGAGAAGGATGAAAGATAAAAAAGTCTTTGAGGAGGTCTAGGGGTGTCAGGGGCTTCTCAATTTAGGGTCCAGGAAGCCCTCGATAAAATTAAAAGTCGGACCCCTAAAGCAGGAACTAATTTTTTTGGTAGACTCGGGAGCTGAACTAACCACTGTTCAGCGACTGCCGAGCGGATGTACAACAAGCAAAGATACCCCCCCCCCCTCAGATACCTGGTGTAGTGTGATAGACTTGAGAGGTGCCTTTTGGACTTGTACTCTGGCAGAGGAGAGCTGAGATTGTTTCACTTTTTGGTGGGGGGATCCGGGATCCCGCTGGGAGCGGCGGCTCGGGTGAGCCTCCTTGCCTCAGGGGTTTGTGGACTCACTGAGCTTGTTTGGTCGGGCTCTTGAGCAATTGCTCAGCCGGTTTTGTTCAGGAAGCCAGGCTGTCTCAGTGCGTGGATGGCTTGCTGGTGGCTGGACCAGCAGAAAGGGATGTGAGAGAAGCCACTATAAAGTTGTTAAATTTCTTAGGACATAAGGGGTTAAAAGTCTCCAAATCAAAACCCCACTTCGCTGAACCCGAGGTAAAATACCTGGGACATTGGCTAACAGAAGAAAAAAAACGGACTCTAAGTATGTATTTGGTGTGGTACACACTTTTGCAAAAAATTGGGAAGAAAGAGGGTTAATTAACACCAGAGGGAAAGGATTAATCCATGGGGAAATAATAAAACAGATCCTGGAAGCTGTCAGGGAGCCAGAGGCAATTTCAATAGTGCATACAGGAATGCAGTTCCAGACCCGAGGAACTGATAAAGAGGCGAAAAACGCAGCATTATTAAAGGTGAGTACCCCGGAGGTCGAGCAAGGAGAACCCAGAGAATATCCCCCACAACCTTCCAAAAAGGAGATTGAAGTCTATTTGAAAATAAGGGAAAAGTTAGAAGAAGGTAAGTGGAAGTTACCTGATGGGAGGGAGTTAGTGTCAAAGGAATACAGTAGGAAAATCCTAAAGAAACTACATCAACAAACTCACTGGGGGGCACGGGCTCTAGCAGAACAATTTTAAAAATTTTTTCGGATGTAAGAATTTATGAGTTAGCCAAGCAGGAGGTACAAGGATGCATGACATGCCAAAAGTAAACCGGGCTAAATCTCAACGAGCAGTGTTGGGAAGTCGCCCTACAGCCCACTGGCCTTTTAAGAAAATTCAAATAAATTTTACAGAGTTGCCTAAAGTGGGGAAGTATAAAAATCTGCTAGTTTAGTAGATAAATTAACACACTGGGTAGAGGCTTTCCCAACCCCTAGAGGTACAACCCAAACCTTATATAAAAAAAAAAAATTATAAGAAATTATACCCCGATATGGCATAATAGATTATGTAGACTCAGATCATGGGACACATTTTACCTCAAAAATTATTAAGCAATTGGCCGAAGCTCTGGGAATTCAATGAGAGTATCACACTCCTTAGCACCCCCAGAGTTTGGGTCAAGTTGAAAAAAATGAATCAGACACTAAAAGCTCAATTATCTAAATTAATGCTGGAAACAAAAAATGTCACGGGTAAAATATCTCCCCTTAGCCTTATTAAATATCCAAACTATGCCGCATTCAGAGACAGGGCTGTCACCTTTCAAAGTGTTATATGGGATGCGAGTAGGACACGCCAGGATAGAGAATAGACAAATACAACCACACCTAATAGAAATTAACGGAAATCTACAGAGATTGAGAAGGCATGGACTGATGCAGCAATTCAGACAGCAGAGAGAGGTTGGACGCACGCTTCTCGAGTGAAGAAAATAGAACTTCAAGAAGAGACACCTGAGTGGAGGATCACTTCTTCCCCAGGGGACTTAAAGATAAAACTGCGCCGGCCCAGCAAATGACTGGGAGGGACCAGGTAAGTTGTATCATAATTGGTTGTACATGTTACCCGTTTGTCTCTTCTGAGTGTGAATATTGTCACACGAGGTTTGGGTTACTCATTGCCAAAGGGGCTGTAGACCCAAGAGGCTTGTGTGCAAAGTGTTTAGAAGAAGAACAAGACTTGACTAGCTGTGTCTTACAGCTTGCTACAAATTTAGGTATAATAGAATTGGATTCTTTAGAGTGGTATCGCCTATACAAAAATGGAGTAAGGGGAAAATTGGACTCTTTAGCACAGATTCTGACTGTCGAGTGTTGCAGGTTAAATAAAGTGCCCTGTGGGACTGACACAGTTAAACTCTCTAGGTGGGGCGTGTACAAAAGGCAGTATGCAGCTCAATCTGGCCACAGGATCCCAGGACAATATTCCTGCTGCCGAGAAGATCATTTACCTCGCCGCTGGTAGCAACCCAGTGGGCGTAGGAACAGGCAGAGGGATGCATCTGTGGGGATTCCTCATGGTTCTGAGCCTAGCCATATGCCAGCCAGCTAACCTACAGCCGGATAGCTGGTCCTACACTGAGGGGGAAAACCTCACCAAGAGGTGTAAGCTGTGTCTGCCAAGCCTCTTAAAGGAACAGGGTACATATCAAGTCCCAGAGGTCTGTGAAATCAGAAAGAAAGGTGGGCCCTCTCATATAAACAGCACTCGATTCCAGATATGTAAAACAAATGGGGTAATTTTGTGCTACCCCCAAGTTGCAAGCTCTAAGCACGGGCAGTCAAGGGCACCTCCTATTAAAAGTAGACACCACCTTAATAGATATAAAAGAGAAGTCACACAAAAAACCTATTCCAACTTGGAACCAATGTAATCAGGCTGTTTGGATAGGAGAAAAAAAAGAAATGAAACCCATTTTTGTGGCCTACTTTTAGGTTAACAATCTGTGCTATGATACCTCTACATTAAGCATGTGTATTGTGGGTAGAAAAACCTACTGGATGGGGCAAAATTTAAAATACCAAGGTAAACTAACCCTGGGCAATGAGTCTGTTAGATCTGCATGAAGAAAGTGATGACAGAGCATGTTTGAAATATGACAAAACCTTCTGTTTCTCAAGAAACAAAAAGGGAATGAACCCAGAAAATATAATAAGCAAATAGTAAAGCTGCTGAAGTCCTGATAAGTTTTGAGGAACAGATAAAGGAAGAAGAACTAGAGTTACAGGAAAAATTAAATGGCTACGAATAAAAGGGACTTTTTGTTTGAATATTCCTACTTTTATATTTGTAGTAAATCTTTGATGATAGTATTTCCATTTTTTAATTTTAAAACTTGTAGTGGTGAAAAAGGGAAGAAAGGTAGCACGAATTAATGTTTCCATATAAAAAGGGGGGGAATTGTTATAAATAAAGTATGTAATTCGTGCTATTATGTATAAAACTGAAATGTAGACCATGCAGAGACAGAGTTTAAACCCCCCCCACCAACCTGGCTGAGAGGAAAATTTCACAACACTAGAGCAGTTGAACAAGAAGTTTTTTCAGCACAGATGTAATCAATAGGTGAGGATTCCACCCCAGGTGGGGTTGGATCTTATCACTGGGACATTAACACTATGATGGCTTGATCACCACCTTCTGGTATCTACATTTCAGCTGATAAGGAATTGGACATTCCGGGAACTAAGAATAACTGTTCCAGGAACCAGAGATGGCCCATTCATCACCCAGGATGGACAATTCATCAGACCCAGGAAAGGCTTTGTGCAGCCCAACTTCGGGAAAAGAAAACATCATGAATATGCTAAATTGCGAGAAGAATAGAATTAATTTGGACTCTGCCCAAGAACTGTATAAGAAGGAACCAGCCGAAGCAGCATTCGTGAACTTGGGAGTAGCGAGGCTGCAGGGCTTCCCAAGGAGCCGGAGGCACCCGACACGCAGGGCTGGGCAGGTCGGGCCGGGAGCAGCGGAGAGCTTTGTTTCTCTTCTCAGCTGAATGGCGGCTCGGGCCGGGCCCGTTCCAGGGCTGTTCCTCAGCTGCGGCTTTCCCCTCACGCAGCCCGGGGGGCGCTGGGAGCGCGGGGCGGGGCTGGGCCGTGTGCAGAGCCCGCCCCTCGCTCCGATTGGGCGGTGCTGCCGTCAGTCGTGGTTCTGGCGCGCTGATTGGTCGGAGCGGGGAGCAGCCCGGGCCCGGAGCCGCCGGCAGGGCGGCCGTGGCGCAGCAGAGGCGCCATTGGCGGAGCGTCTGTGCGGGCCCGGGAGCGGCGGCGGCGGCCGGAGCCCGGTGAGGCGGCGGCGGAGCTCGGAGGCGGCCCCAGCGCAGGTGGGAGCCGCGCTCGGTTCTGGCGGGGCTCGGGGCTGGCTGCGGGCGGAGGGGGCGGCAGGGGGCTGTGGCGGGTTCGTTGTGCCGTGTGGGCGCCGTGTTCGCCCTGGCGTGAGGGCGCTGCGGGAGCGGCTGCCCGCGGTCTCCTTCCCGCTGCTGCCTCGGCAGGAGCCGGTGCCGGAGCAGCGCTGGCTCGTCCCGGCTGCTGTGGGTAGGACAGAGGTGGCTGCCCCGTGGCCGGCAGTGTGCGGGAAAGTTCCCGTGGCCAGAGGTTTGTGTCCCCAGAGGAGCCGGAGGAGTCGTGTAAAAGTAACTTTATTCGTGGACAAAGGGAGAGGCCACGGGGCATTTCCCGTGGGGTCTGTCCAAGTGTTGGAGGACGCAGCCTCCTTTTTATGCCGATTTGCCCGGCCGCATCTCCGTGTCCCTTTCCGCAGTGGCTGAGGTCCTTGGAAGGTACAGACTTCCCGATCTGCCTTCTGCATGTCCCCCTTAATATGCCCCCCCTTTTTGTATAATAGATGATCTAAGTTCAGGAAGTTCAGGAATTTAGCAGGACCTTGGCTGAGCAGCAGTTCGTGTCAGTTAGTAACATTTTTGAAACTGATGGTTTCTCCTGTCACTTCCTTATGCACAAGTCTCTGGCCCTATCTTGAAGCAGATTCACACTATCTATTTGTAAAGACACATTCATGTTACTCCTTTCAATCCCTTCTCTTCTTATTTTCCCAATAATTGTCTTTTAATTATCATTGACTCAATCTGTTCTTCCTGGGCCTTCTTTGGTTTTGGGATTATTCTCAGTGACCTCATTCTGTGTCATTTTGCAGCCGTTTCTGGGTGAGGAGGCCTGGCTGCCACCTGCATGCCCTTGATCCCCTGCTGAATGAGCTGCACTGAGCAAGGTGTGGTGCATGGTAAAAAGATGCATTTCAAACCCATCCCCCACATCTACTCATAGTGGTTGAATAAAACACACCTGCTCATCTTTCCCACTTATTGCCTGAATAATGAAAGAACTTCTTGACAATTTCCCCCCTTAGGTCTCAGATTTGGAGTGGATCGAGAGGCCCCTGTGTCCATCAGGAGCGGCCTCGTCTCGATCCAGACGCGCCCTGAATGTTCTCAAGGGCTCTGGTGCGGTGGGTCCCTGGTGTGCTGGGAGCTCTGAGAGCCCTGACAATCCATGTCCATCAGGGGTGGACTTGCTGGTGCTGAGGGTGCTGCTGTCTGTGCTTGCAGTGTCCTTGTGGCCTGCAGCTGGAGCCCTGATTCCTTGGCAGGGGCTGTTTGGGTGGGCTCTGCCGTGCCGAGGAGGGCAATGCCTGTGCCAGGTGCTTGTGGCCGCCGCCGTCCCCTGGGTGCTGGGGCCCCCTTGGGCCCTGCGGTTCATCCCTGGGGGGCTGTAGAAACTCTGCCATGGCCTTTGCCTTCACCTTGGCCTTTTGCTCATCCCTTCTTGCATTCCCCTGCTGAGCCTTTCTGGCCAAGTGCTGCAGGGGCTTCTTGTGCCTCTCCTGCAGCCCCCTCAGTGCCTGTGGGTGCTCATCCTCTGACAGCTGCTGAGCTTTCTGCAAAATCACTTGTTTTTGCAGTGACCCAAACAAGATCCTTAAAAGAAAATCCTGATCCTTCCATGTACAATCCACATTTCCTAGATGTTCCTTCCTCTCCTCCTTGTGCTCACCCTCCCCTCCACATCCCGTATCCCAGAGCTGGTCCCCATCCTGCCACAGTGTCCAAATGTGTCCCCCCACAAGGAAGAGTGGGAGGAAGACAACGGAGAGAGGAGAAAGAGGAGCAGGAACAGGAGGAGGAAAAAGAGGAGCATGAGAAGCATGGGGCTCCATCCCCGTAGTTTAGTGGGGAGGGGGAGTTCGCTCCAAATATATAACGGGGTCCCCAAGTGGTGGTTTTTTATTGGGTTGTGTTTATTTCTCACAGATTCCGGATATAAGCCCCAAATATCTGTGTGGGCCCCTGGGATGGCTTGTTTTTTGGGCGGGGATATTTAAATCTTGCAGGACCCCAAAGCTGAGCTGTAGCTACTCCACATGGCAATTGCCCAGTACCAGCGGGAGAGTGGTGGAGGGGAACTCCAGGACTCACGGAGTGGGGTGAGTGGAGAGGGGCGGTCCTAGAGCTGGGGGACCCCTGGCAGCCTGGAGAGGTGGGAAGCCTGGATAACAGGGGGGCACACCCCTGGGATTCCTGGACTCCCGAGATAGAGAGTCAGGGACCTGCACAATCCCTCAGCATCCTTAAGTGAGACCCTGGAGAGGGGGAAACCTCTGGTTCCATAGGATGCCCCATCAGCCTAGGAAAGGGATACCCCCAGAACATTAAAATGGAGAGACCAGAGAGGGGGAACTCCTGGGAAGGCTTTTCTGGGCTGAATCTTGGTGTTTTGGAGGTTTTTATGAACACAAAATGCCTGGTGACTTCCTGAGATGACCTTGGGCAGGAGGAATCCCCCACCCCAAGGCGCTCACCCCTTGTTTTTCCCCCCAAACCAGTATTTGTCATTCCCAAGGTGTGGCTGGATGGAGGAGGAGGAAAAGCCCTGGAGATGCCGCACGAGGAGGGGCTGCAAAAGCAGTCCAGAGGGATCCAAGGAGGAAAGAGCCCCCCTGTGCCGGGAAGGCGGCCGGAGATCCAAGGGGAGCTCGGAGCTGGGGGAGAAGCCTCAGGGTGGGGAGAAGCCCTACAAGTGCTTGGAATGTGGGAAGAGCTTCAGGTACAGCTCCCATCTGAGGGAACACCAGGTGATCCACACTGGGGAAAAGCCCTACGAGTGTCGGGAATGTGGGCAGAGCTTCAGCCAGAGCTCTAGCCTGATTCAGCACCAGGTGATCCACACATGTGGAGCGGCCTTACAAGTGCTTGGAATATGGGAAGAGCTTCAGGTGGAACGCTGGCATCATGCAGCACCAGAGGATGCACACCAGGGAAAAGCCCTATGAGCGATGTGGGGCTCTACATGGGGGACACCCTGGATGGGGAGGTGAAAGCTGGGTGCTGGAACAGAGACCTGGAATGGCTGGAGCACAGAAGGGCTCAGGTGGACATGTGCTGCTGGCCCAACTATGAGAGATTCACCCCATTCTTTGTGGAAAGGTGAGCAGAGGGACGAAGAGAAGAGGAGAAGGAGGTGGGATAAGGAAGGAGGAGGAGCAGGAGGGAGAGAGAAAAAGGAAGAGCAGGAACAGGAGAAGCCTGAGGGTTGCCACCAGCTCTGTCTGCCACAGCCCCAGGAGCATCGGCCCCTCCTCATCCTGCAGGTGAGCGGGGGGGAGAGCTCGCCCCAAATCTCTCGGGGGGCCCCCCTTATCCAGGCTCCCCCCCTCTCCAGGCTGCTGGAAGTTGCCCAGCTCCAGGATTGCCCCTCGCCTCTCACCACACTCTAGGGCTCCTGGTGTTTCCCTCCACCACTCTCCTGGGGGGCCCCAAGACGGATGTTGCCCTCCCACCCTGGGACCGGGCGATTGCCACGTGGAACCATCAAAATATCCCCCAAAGGTGCATTTGCAGCTCACCTTTGAGGTCCTGCAAGATCCAAACATCTCTGCCCCAGAATGAAACCCTCCCAGGGACCCTTAAAGATATTTGGGGCTCGGTTCTGGAAGCTGCGAGCTCCCAACACTCCCCAAGAAAAAATGCTGCTCGGGAACTGGGGTGAACTGGGAAGCTTTATTGGGAACACTGGGAGCAGCCAGGCAGGGGCAGAGTGACAGTGGGGCTGGGGGGGACACACGACCCTCCCCAAAATCAGCGTGGGGACGGAGCAGGGGGTCCCGGCCGGGCCCGAGGCCACGGGGAGGGGCTGCAACCACTGCCAGCTCAGGAGCTCTGTGGGCAGAGAAAAGGGGGTGACACCGGGCTGGGGGACTTGGGGAAGCACACACTCCCTGGGGGGAGGGGGCACACAACCCCCGGGCCCCCCTGTCATCTTCTTGCACAGGTAGAAGCCGAGCCTCAGCCCAAGGAAGATGAAGCCCAACACAAAGCCCCCGTTCCCCGTCAGCATCTTGCTGTAGGCGGTGTCCAGCAGCATCTCTGGGGAGTCCAGAGGCGTCAGGACACCCCAAAAACCTCTCACAGACAATCCAAGCCCCTCCAAGCACCCTTCCAGTCACCCCCAGCCCACCCAGGACCCCCTGAAACCTCATCCCCATCTCTTCCCAGCCCCACCAGGACCCCTTCCAGTCTCTTCCCTGCACAACCAGGGGGTTCGTGAAGGGTAGCTGCGTTTCACTGAAACGTCCCTGGCAAGGAATCGTTCTGGTGGGTACAGTATAGCAGCATTCCAGCAAGCTTACTCCTTCCACCCGTGCGGCTGTTAGGCACAGACTCTCACCACACGCTCAAGCCGGATAGCTGTCGCCTTACCAGAAGCAAAGAGTCAGGAGGGCTCTCCCACATGGCATTCCACAGAAGATGGTTTATTGCTGCATCCACAGAGGGAGACTAGAGGCGAAAGAAAGCGAACCATCCAGGGTCCAGGGTTTATCTACCCGAGCAGGGAGAGCATCAGAACCAATGATCTGAGGGCACGGGGGCAGTACAAAGGAGGGACTGGGGAAGGGGAGCCAATGGGGAAGGTCTGGGGGCGTGTAGGGGTACAAGTCAATCAAAGAGACTAAGTCTGCATAGCACCCGGAAGTGTGAGGGGAGAGGCTTTTCCTTTCTCACCATGAGGTCAGGGGATGTTCTTAAACCTCGGAATCTGTCCACCAGCAGGTCTCTGCTATTTCAGGGCTCCTTGGCCCCTCAGCCATCACAATCGCTGGCTCAGTGGCTACAACAACCAACCTCACCCAACCCCAGTCTTCTTCCAGCCCCTCCAGGCTCACTCAAACTCCCTCCCAGTTACACCCAGCACCCCCAAACTCCCTCCCAGTGTCCATTAGGACCCCTGTAGCCCCATCCCAGCCTCCCCAACATCCTTCAAACCCTTCCCAGCCCTGTCAGACCCCCAAGCACTTCTCCCATTTTAAAGCAGGCTCTCTCAAACTCCCTCCCAGTTATACCCAGCACACTGCAATCCCCCTCCCAGGCTCCCCAGTCCCTCCCCGGTGCTGTGGGGGCCGGGCCGTACCCCAGTGCTGGCTCAGGGGGTGCTCCAGGTTGACATGCTCCACCTGGCAAGTGGAGGTGACCCCACACCAGGGGGAGTTTCCAGCAGCACCAGGAGCTGGTGGGTCCAGTCCCTGTTGGGGACGATGTTGGTGGCTATTACAGCTGGGTATGGGGTCAGTGGCTCTGACTCAGGAAGAGGTGACTGGTCCGGGGAGATGGTCCCGAAACGAATCGCCTTCCCGAGGCCCGGTGTCTTCCCTCAGCTGCTGGCAGGAGGACCCTCGCAGAGGCTGTCAGCTCTTTAGTGATTATCAGCTTGTGATTTCAGCTCAGCTCTGCAAGGCAGCCTCCAGGCCAAGCCAGACCAGAGAGAGAGATGAGAGGCTCGTGTGGCTGGTTCGGCACAGAAGGTAGCTTTATTGTTGGTCCCCTCCGGCGAAGGGGAAAGCCAGGGATGAGAGCTCTCTCTGAGTCCCACAGGGGCCAGAGGGCTTGCTTTTATAGGGATACAGGGGATCGGTAAAGGCCAGTGGGTTACAGAGGATCTGGGATGGGTAAGGCCAATGGATTACAAAGGATCTCCTAAAGGATTGTGGGTCTGTCTTTTCTTGCCATGACCAAAGTGGTTGCCTTTCCAGGGAGTCCTGCTGGGCGATTACGAAATCTCTTATCTCAGCAGAGATCCCTCCAGGGCAGGGGCTGGGCATACCCCACAACTCCCCCTTCTGTATTTATTAAAAAGGCATTCCCAGCAGCCTTTCTGCAGCAACGTAGGAGGCAAGAGAACATCAGTAACACAGTAATAATTACAATGAATACCCACAAAGCTCCCTTAATCAAAGATGCAATCTATCCTGTTATTCCCCATCGTCCAAAAAGGTCATTGACCCAGTCTAGGCTCTTCTCTATTTGAGGTCATTGAGGCAGTGGTGAGGACAGCATCAACATAGATACATTTCATCTTTGGGCAGGAATGGGGCTTCTGAGAGGGAATATAAGCGATATTTGTTAGCTTTGTGGTGAGAGGGGAAGTTTTGGGGTTTATGGAGGTTTGACATGGATTGAGGGAAGGGGATATTTTGGGTAACAAGGGGTGATAACATATAAACTAAGGATCAGTTTTTCAGGCTGTGTCTGGCCTACGGCTTGACTTTTGCCATAGCTTCTTGTTCAGCTTTCTGTTTCGACTGCTGCCGTGTGGTGGGACGATCTTTTTCCTGGTTGGTGGGCATCTGGCGATGTTTTCGTCGCCATGCAGAGCTGGTCTGGTTTTGGGGAGGTCCTGTATTTGACTCAAGAGAGTTCTTGTTGGTGTTTGTGGAAGCAGTGTTTGTAGGGCTTAAGTATGGTTTTATACTTTTTCCTGGGAACTACTTCGGGCCAGATGGTAGCTGGACACAGGCGTAGTCTCTCCCCCAGGTAGTCAGTTGGAAAGGCCCAGAGACCTGGTGTGATTCAGGGTCCTTTACCAGAGCTGGTGGCTTCTCTGTGAGCTTAGCTTGGGTTGAATTTGAGAAGTGGTGGAGTACTGGGGGGTCAGGCTCTGATGAGGTACCCTTTAGGACGTTAATGACATAGAGAGCCTTACAGAGTCTTTCAACAGGAGACAAGATTTCTGTTTCTCTCCGTTGCTGATTGAGGACTCTTTTGAGGGTTTGGTGGGTCCTTTCTACGATGGATTGTCCTGTGGGATTGCTAGGTATGCCTGTCTTGTGTTTTATCCCCCATTGGTTGAAGAAATCTTTTAACTTACGAGAGGTGTAGGCAGGCCCATTATCTGTTTTGATTTCTTCAGGGACTCCCAGGGTGGCGAAGGCAAGGAGAAAATGCTTGATGACGTGGATGGCACTTTCTCCTGCATGGGCTGACGCAAACACTGCCCCAGAAAATGTGTCAACTGACACGT
Organism: Corvus moneduloides; assembly: GCF_009650955.1. Taxonomy (NCBI): domain Eukaryota; kingdom Metazoa; phylum Chordata; class Aves; order Passeriformes; family Corvidae; genus Corvus; species Corvus moneduloides. The sequence goes on from NC_045506.1 coordinate 795,706, forward strand.
GCACATATTTGGATCTCCCAAAGGATGGGAAGTGGGTTACATCAGTTTGCCACAATTGGCAGCTGTTCAGACCACGGGGGTTGACTCCGATACCCATAGATGGTATTTGGTAGTTCTGGCAGTTCGGGCACGTTGCAATGATAGATTTTGCTTGATCTTTTGAAAGCTTGAACATTCTGATGAGGGCAGGAATGTTTTGGTGAAAAAATGCATGTGACAACTTCGCCTGGGCAAATATGTCAGGGACGTTGGCAGTCTCTGCTGGCATGGCCAGTGCATCTGCTCTCCTGTTCCCTTCGGCAATGGGACCAGGGAGGTCAGTGTGTGACCTCACATGCATAATGTAGTAAGGCTGTTTTCTGTGGGAGATTAAATGAATTAAGGTAGAAACCAATTGGTATAATTTTTAGTTGGAGACCTCCTTTAGAAAAGCATGTTCAGCCCTCATAGCTATGCCAGTGACATAAGCCAAATCTGTGACCAAATTAAAAGGTTCATCTTTAAACTTCTCAAAGGCTCTGACAACAGCTGCTAACTCAGCAATCTGTGGAGATCTCTCTACTATTTGGATATCAGATTCCCATTTTTGGGTATTGGGTTGCCTCCATGTCATGACAGACCGCTGGGACGAGCCAGACCCATCGGTAAAGACGGTCAGAGCTTTGAGAGGTTTTCTACTTTGGATTAATTTTGGAATCAATTTAAAAGCTGCATAATGGTAGAAAAATCTATGTTTTGGCATGTGAATGGAAATTTGGCCTGTGTAGCTATCTAGGGCTAACTGGAGGCTCTCATTGGTCTGGAGCAACTGCTTCAGATCTTCAGTGGTCAATGGCAAGTATATGCATGCGAACTCACCGCCTGCAAGAGAGCGGAGATGAGTTCTGGCCTTTTTTATTAAATGTGCCATTACCCCTTGGAAGGTGATTAATGTCTTTGTAGGTTGATGTCTTGTGAAGACCCATTCAAGTATCAGCAAAGGGTCTCTGAGTTGAGGGTCCCATTGGAAGATCAGTCCGTGTAAACGGGGAGCCTTACCCAAAATTGCAAACTGGAGAGGCAGGCTGGGTTTGATGTGATAGGCTTGGCATGAAGACAGGGCTTCTTGGACTTTGGTGATGGTATCTCGGGCTTCAGGTGTGAGGGCACATGGAGAGTCCAAGTCTTCGCTGCCGCAGAGGAGGTTGAAGAGGGGAGTGAGGTCTTCTGTTGTGACTCCCAGTGAGGGGCGTATCCAATTTATGGATCCGCACAGGCTGTGTAAGTCCCTTAGGGTTTTGGGATCCTCTTTGATGGCAAGTTGCTGGGGTACGATGGTTCTCTCATGGATCTGGAGGCCAAGGTAAGTCCATGGGCTGGAGTGCTGCACTTTGTCCTCACACATCTCAAACCCTGCTTCTTCTATGGCTTCAATTGTCTTTTTAGGAGTTCTGTCCGAGTAAGTTTTTTCTGATGCACAGATTAGTATGTCATCCATATAGTGGTAAACGATTGCTTCTGGGAATAGGCTCCTGATGGGGGACAGAATGTGGGCGATGTACCACTGGCAGATGGTTGGGCTGTTCTTCATGCCTTGTGGGAGGACGAGCCAATAGTATCTTCTGAGTGGGGCTTGTTCGTTAAGAGAGGGGATGGAGAAGGCGAACCGTGGTGCGTCCTGAGGATGGAGTGGGATGTTAAAGAAACAGTCTTTTATGTCTATGATGGCAAGCATCCAGTCTCAGGGCAGCATCGATGTGATGGCAGGCCGGGTTGGAGGGGGCCCATGTCTTCAATGACCTCATTGATTTTTCGTAGGTCCTGGAGTAGTCTCCATTTGTCTTTGCCGGGCTTTTTCAGTACAAAGACAGGGGAATTCCAAGGGCTTGTGGTTTCGGTGATATGACCTTTGGCAAGTTGCTCTTCCACCAGGGCTTCCAGCGTGTTGAGTTTTTCTTCTTCAAGGGGCCACTGCCTTGTCCACTTTGGGTTGTCAGTCTTCCAGGTGAGCGGGGGAGTAGATGGCAGCGCGCCTTTCTCAGTGGCGCCAGTCAGAAATCCTGGCTGGGAATGGTAAGGGTGACACCCCACTGGGATAAAAGGTCTCTGCCCCATAGGGTGATGGGGGCTCTTACCACGAATGGTCGGGTGGTCGCTATCTTGCCTTCGGGTCCTTCAATGACAACATTTTGTTTGCTTCTCATGGATACTGCAACTCCACCAATCCTGGAGATCATACCTGCCACTGGCTCCAGTTCCCAATTCCCTGGCCACTCGGAGCGGGCGATGATGGTCACGTCTGCTCCAGTGTCCAGCATCCCTGGGCAGTAGACCCTCTCTCCTTTACAGAGCAAGCTGCACTTGATGGTCGGTTTGTTTGAGCCCACGATCTCTATCCACATTGCTGTAGGATTGAGAGGAAGCTTCTTCTGGGTGGTTCTGTGGAAGTAAAAAGGCTTGAGCAATCAGTGTTCCCTGTGGGAGAAAGAAAGGTGTGTCCATGCAGCAAAGCTGGACAAGAATCTCTTGTCCAGAGTGCACTGTTTGTATCTCTGGTAGTACAAAGAGTTGTTCTGGACCATGGATGGTATCGCTTAGGATAAGAATGTCCCATGGGCCGTCATGCGGTCCATACTTTGCTGTGGGAATATGATAAAAACGCTTGTCAACAAAGTTAAGCGGCAGTGATGTTACCAGTTGGCGTCTGGTTCCGATTGGTAGCGCTCCGTGTGTTGGATCCCTCTCACGTGTTCTGGGATTGCCTGGGATGATGGTGCTGGGCAAGGTCCAGCTGTCTGCTCTCGGTGGTCCGATGTGGAGTTCACAGCCGGGGCGGGGTAGTATGGCCTTTGATTTGTTGTCTGGGTGCGGGGCCTTGACACCGCGCTCCGATAGAAGTTTTTTGGATGCTGCTGGTGCTGTTGCTGTCTCTGGTGCCTTTGGTAGGCGGCACGACAGTCACGGGTGGGTGACCTTTGTGGGCAGTCCTTTATAAAGTGTCCAAGTTCACCACAATAGAAACAGTAGGCATTCTCCTTAGAGACTGCTGCAGCAAATGCACCAGAAACTCCCTCTGTGATGCCTTTTACTACTGCTTGGGTCATTGTGTGTTCTGCAGATGTGTGTCGTGTACAGCTCTCTATCATTTGTTCTATTGTGGGTTCTGCGTCCATAGGTAGGGCCCTCAAGATATTCTTACATTGTTCGTTAGCATTTACCATGGCAAGCTTACCCAAAAGTTCTTTTCGTCCATCCGGACTCTCTGTCTGTTTCTCTAAGCTAGCTTTTAAACAATCAACAAACTGTATGAAACTTTCATTTGCTGACTGATGTTAGAGAAATATTGTGTAGGAACAGAATCATCAGGAGTAAGGAGCAGCAATGTTTTTGCTGCATTAGCTATGTCTTGTAATGCTACTTCAGATAAGGTTGTAGCTTGATCTGAGGGTGTTTGGAGGTCACCTTCTCCAGCCAGTTGTTCTATTGTCCAATCTGTCTGATTTGCATCTTTAGCATAAGTGTCAGACAGTGTTTTTAAATGTCTTTTCCAATGCCTTTCCCATAACATATATTCGGCAGGGGAAAGGATGCAGTTAATAATGTTTTTAATATCATGTGGTACTAATGTATAGGCAGAGAAAGTGGCTTCCAACAAGTTTCTGTTCTTTTGCTGCCTTGCAAAGCTCTTTGGCTTCTTTGTATGGGATAGGTTCCCATGTTTTTGTAGTTGGACCACCCCTCCTCCCTTTCCCTATAATGACTGGAAAGGCTGAGATTTTCTGGGCTAACTCCCAATCTCCCTCCCGGTTTGCCTCCCTGCGTGTCTGTGCCCATCGATCCTGAGATTCAGAGTCAGAGCTGCTGCTACTGTCATCTGAAAAGGAGGGATAAGCTGTGGCAGGGCGGGGCCGGGATACAGGGGGCGTAGGGCGGCATTTTTGAAATGCCGACTTTCCTTTAGCCAGGGCAGGGGTAGCGGAGGGTCGTGGATGGTTTGAGGGATGGGAAGGGGGTCTTGTGGCAGCATGGGGGTGGAGAGGTTGTACAGCAGCAGGTCGTTTGGGGGGAGGTCGGGTTGCAGGTGATGCCAGTTTCGCAATTCCGTGTGGAGTCAGCATGGGCTGTAGGAGGCTGTGGGGGGGCGGTGGGCTCTAGCACAGCAGCAGAGGAGATGGGGATTGCGCAAGAAGCCGTGGTAGGGGGACGGGGGGGGGGGGGGGTGCAGGGAGAGGGGGAGCATCAGCAGGGATTGCGCAAGATGCAGCTGGGGGGGGGAGAGAGTGGATGTGCCGGCGCCTGCCAGGGTGCCAGGGCCATTGGCAATGGGGGGAGGGGGGAGGGAGATTCCATTCTATGGGCGATAGCCTGGGGCAGTGCCGGGGATAGCTGCGTCCCGCCAGCGGCGAGAGGGGCAGATGCTGGCGGGGGGCGTGATGCTTGTTCCGTGCCCCACAGTGCGTGTGCGGGGCTCTGTGGGACCAGCCCCGTGTTGTACCATGCTTGGTCCGTGGGTGTGGGGGGGTGGGCAGCAGGGGTGAGGCGGCTTGCTGGGACGGGGCCGCCTGGCTGGGGGGGGGGGGGGGGGCGGGGCAGGACCGCGTGGAGCAGGGATGCAGTGGGGTGGGACGCGGTGGAGTGGGGGGGGTCAGAGGCACCGTGAGCCGGTGTGAGAGGGGGAAGGGTGCTGTCGTGCACAAAAGGTTGTGGAATACCAGGGGCACAGGGAGATGGGGCTGGGGGCGGCTCAGAGGCATCCATCCCGGGGAGGGGGGATTGGTCTGGGATGGATCCCGCGCGCGCTGCCTGGGGGGTGGCAGCGGAACCGAAGGGGCGAGCAGGGGGGGTTGGGTATGGGAGAACTGCTGGAAATAGGGGATCGGGGGAGGGAAGTGGGGTGGCCGGTGCCCCAGCTGGGCCAGGGCCGGGGTGGCTGGCGGGGTCCGTGCTCTGGCTGGCCATTGCCGGAGGCGGAGAGGGGGAGTAGGAGGGGGGAAGGGCAGAGAAGGGGTTTGGCTGAGGGGGGGTTGTCGCACAACACATTTTAACCAATAAATGAAATAAATGAATGAATTTGGAAACAGAGAGGTTTCCCGTGGCTTGAGAGGAATAGAGTTTGTTCCCCACTCTGTCCCAGAACAGATCAGAAAGGACAGAGTCTGTGGTAGCATCAGGAAAATTTCGAGATATCCAATTAGTGAAAGAGTTGAGATTTTTCTTAGAAAGAACACCTTTAGAGAATTAAAGTCAGATTTTAAGAGAAGGGTTAGAAGAAAGGGGTATAGGTCTCTCTCAGATTGGGAAAGGCTGGGTTTAGCTTGCCTGTGTCCCATCTTAGTTCCTCCCTCAGCAGAAAAAAGAGAAAAAACCCCAAAATTACTTAAAGTTGCACGCAAGAAAGAGGAGGAGAGCCCCAAGTTTAAACTTACAAATCCCGTTTTCTGGTGGGGCTGGCTCCTAGAAAGGTCTGCTGGGGGGATGGTCTGGCAGTTCGATCCTCAGGGACTTCAGTCCTAGGCGGGAGGCGAGGGTCTCGAACTGTCCCCGTCCAAAAGGCCTGCTAAAACGTAGGTCTGGTTCTGTCTTGGCATGGTCAAGACGCAGCTCAGGCCAGGTCCGGAGTCCGGGGTCCAAGGCTGTTCGGGAGTCAGTTATTACAGCTGGTGATGGGGGTCAGTGGCTTTGACCCAGGAAGAGGTGACCGGTCTGGGGAGGTGGTCCCAAAAGGAATCGCCTTCCCGAGGCCCGGTGTCTTCCCTCAGCTGCTGGCCAGGAGGGCCCTTGCAGAGGCTGTCAGCTCTTTAGTGATTATCAGCTCGTGATTCCAGCTCAGCTCTGCAGGGCAGCCTCCAGGCCAAGCCAGACCAGAGAGAGAGACGAGAGGCTCATGTGGCTGGTTCCGCACGAAGGTAGCTTTATTGTTGGTCCCCTCCGGCGAAGGGGAAAGTCAGGGACGAGGGCTCTCTCTCCACAGGGGCAGAGGGCTTGCTTTTATAGGGATAGAGGGGATGGGTGAAGGCCAATGGGTTACAAAGGATCTACATAGGGTCTCCTAAAGGATTGTGGGTCTGTCTTTTCTCACCATGACCAAAGAAGTGGTTGCCTTTCCAGGGAGTCCTGCTGGGCGATTACGAAATCTCTTATCTCAGCAGAGATCCCTCCAGGGCAGGGGCTGGGCATACCCCACAGGTGGCCTCCACGTGCCCTGAGAGCTCCTGCTGGCCCTGGAACCACCTCACCTGGATCTCCGAAGGCTAGAAATCCATCCCCGAGCAGAGCAGGCAGCCGGGGCCGAGTTGGGAGCTCGAGGGCACCAGCGAGATGGACGCGCTTGGGGGCATTGGGAGAGACAGGGAGGGATATTTTGACATTGACAGAGATTGGCAGTGGACTGGGAGGGACTGGGGAGGCACTGGGAGGGCGCTGGGACAGAGGCTGGAGGTCTGGGAGTGAACTGAGAAGGACCGGAATGGACTGGGAATGGCCTGACAGGGCGTAGGAGCGACTGGGAGGGACTGTGCCGACACTGGGAGGGACTGGGAATGAAGTGCAAGGCACTGAGGCCGAGTCCAGCGAGGAGGATTTGGTGCTGTGGGTCCGCCTGGCAACTGATGAGTCATCAGGGAGACGCGCTCTGATTGGATGAAGTGCATCAGCTCCATGCATGACCGAGATGGATACACGGGGGCGGGATGGACTGGGACAGCTACGGGAGTCACTTGGTGGGGGCGGGAGGCCCTGGGAATGGGCACAAGGAGCGCTTATGGCTCTGGGGTGATTCCCAGGGAGGTTTTTAAAGACTCCAGGGTCATTTCCAGGGCAGGGCCCCAGAGGACACGCTCTGCCCTATGCTTGCCTCTGCAGCCCACGCTGAATGGGCTGAACACCTGGTAGTTGTGCCGGCAGAACATATCCACCTGAGCCTGTCTGTTCTCCATCCATTCCTGGTCGCTGTTCCAGCGCCTGGCACACATCGCTGACAAAAAGTGAGGAGTCAAAGTGCAGGAGCTGCTCCCGGTTGTAGATGTGCCTCTCCACGAACCTCACCCGATCGGCGCCGTTAATGAAGTGACCTGGCCTTTCCCACATACTGTGACACCCCTGTGTGTGCAGGACACACGTCATGGGGTGCTCCCCCAGCAATCCCCAGCACCCCGCAGCAAGCCCAGAGCTCTAGGGGCCACCCTGGATCTCCACTCCTCACCCCCTGTGCCCCAGGGCCACCATGGGACCCTCATGCCTGCACTCCCACTTTCTCTTTTCCACCCTTCTCTCCATTTCCCCTTTCACATCGCTCCCCCCACCTCCACTGCCAGCCTCTCCCCAGATCAGTTTTGGGGTTCCATTCCTCCCTTTTCACCCTTTCCTACTCCTTTCCCACAATCCCCCCAATCCCCATCGTCCTCCCACTCAGTTTTGGGGTCCCACCCTCCCCTTTTCCCCACTTTCCCACCCTCTGCCAACCTTTTCTCACATTCCACCATTCCTCAGACCCTCCCTCTGTTCCTTTGGCGGGTCTCCTCTCACTCACTTTGGGGATCTCACACGCCCTTTTCCCCTTCTCCCCCCCTTTCCCATCGCGTCCCACCCCCCCCTCCCCCCCGCTCACCCGAGAGCTCCGTGCCCGCAGCCGGGGGGGCTCCCAGCACCACCAGTGCCACCAGCACGGCCCCAGCTGCCGCCACTCGCCCCATGGCCAGCGCTGGGCAGGTGCCGCCAGCCCCAAAGCAGCCGCGCTGCACTGGGAGCTCCAGTCTGGACCAGTGCGGGGTCAGCAGCGCTGCCCACTCTGATTGGCTGAGGGCATTTTGGGGACCCTTTTTCCAGCGATTCAGCTCAGCAACTGATGAGTCATAAACTCCTAGCGCTCTGATTGGCTGCAGCGCGTCCCGGCTGGTTTTTGATTGGCTGAGGGGCTTTCGGGATGCTTTTTGGGGGGTCCTTGGGGTGCGGGGCAGGTGGGAGCTCAGTTGTGCCCAGAAATGTGTTCCCAGGGATGCAGGATCTCAGGGGTGTCCATGGTCTGGGGTGATGCTGGCCTGGTGCCAGGCACCCACCAAAGCCACTCTGTCCCTGCCCCCTGCAGCCGCACAGGGGAGAAAAAATGGAACCAAGGGTTCCCAGGTGGGGATAAGGACCGGGAGAGATCCCTCATCCAACACCGGCACTGGCACAACAGGCTCTAATTAGAGACATTAATTGAATTGATGACACTGACAAAATAAGAGCAAGGAGAATGAGAAGGAAAAGAAGACCCTTAAAAGTACCCTCCCCACCTCTCCCTTCTTCCCAGGGGCTGCAGGGGGATCTCTGCTTCCCCGGAGTTCAGTGCATCTGACACCTCCATCTTTGGAGCTGCCAGGGATTGGCTTTGCCAGACACAGAGGAAGTTTTCAGAACCTTCTCCCAGAACCCACCCTGTTACCAAAACCAGGCTATGAAATCCCGGAAGAGCCCAAAAAATGGGGTCCCAGATATCCACGAGCTCAGGAGCATCCCAATATGGGGATTGAGATTTCCAGGGACTCGGGTGTGCCCAAAAAGCAGGCCCCAGCTGAGGGCGTTCTCTAGTTTAGCACTGCCCAAGGGCTGGGACTGCAGCAAGGGAGGGACACCTGTGGAGAAATGGCTGAGTGAACAGGGACATGTATACGTGCACAATCCAAGCTATATTAGTGAACTGTCCTTGACTAGGGAAAAAAGAGAAGAGCAATGCTGATGTGGCAAGCCAACAGGATGTTGGGGAGGGGGATGCTGACCATTGAAAGAGAAAGACTTATGTTAGTTAGTCACGTGCATATTAATCTGTAACCAATCGCTTGCTATTAAAGGCCACGTGAACAGTAGCTGTAATCCAATAGTATGGAGCTTGCTTACGCGTGCTTGGAGAATTAGGGTATAACTGTGGGTCTGCCAAGAGAATAAACGGAGTTCCATCATATCTCTATGAGAAGCGTGGTTCATCCTGGCAGATCTCTGGCTATTTCTGGTGCCCGACCAGGGACCGTTCCTCAGAGGAAGATACGCTCACTGATCACCGAAAGAAGGGTGACGACGACGAGCGACAGAGATACTGCGGGCGGAGAGTGTTGACCGCGAGTCAAAGGACGTCAGTCAGGCTGGTAAGAAGGGTCGCTACCTTCCCTCCGTGATACCCTGCTAACATGGATTTAGAGTTTGTGGCAGCACAGAAATTACTCCTCAGTATCCTCGCTAAGCGAGGGGAAGAGGTCAAGGAAAAGGATCTAAATAAGCTCGTTTTATGGGCGCGGGAGCATGGACATTTACGAGTCCTCCCCCTCCTCTTCAATGCAGCTGAGTGGAGGGAGTAGGGGATCACCTGTGGGACTGTACTGTCCAGGGAAAAGGGAAAGAAATGACAAACTTAGGGCCCACCTGGAGAACTGTTACAAATGCCTTGAAAAATATGCAAGCCAAATCGAAAGTAGCTGCGGCTGCGGTGGAGGCAATTGCAACACCAGCTGGGGTTGTCGCTCCTGTCTGAACTACGCAGTGCAGGGGGCTGAGTGGCCTGTTTAAAAGCCCGAACGTGATAAAAGGGCAGAAAGCAGAGAAGCTCTTTGAGACTGTCAGTGAGCTCCTGCGGGAGCAGGAGAAAGAGCTCTTGCAATCAAAGCCAAAAGAGGAAGTTACCACCACCACACCTCAGAGCAAACTGCAGGCAAATGCGGAAGTTACAGTCAACCAGTCAATGGGCGGAGCAACGGGCGGTCCTTCTTGTCAGCAGCACCTCTACCCTGCTTGCCTGCCCCCTCCACCTCCACTGCCAGCAGAGATTCATCCCGGACCACAGACTGCTTCTCTGCCACAGACTGTTTCCCTGCCAGAGCCACAGACTGTTCCTCTGCCAGATGATGACATACCAATGACAGAGGCGACAAATGAGCTACCTGCTCATCCCCCAGGATCTTGTGTGAACCCACAAGCATTGGAAAGATGGGCTCATCAAGTAGAAGAGGCAATGCATCAAATGAAGCAACATTTTGATTGTGCTCTGTCTTCTATAGAAGAAAAGCTCCATCAGAAGCACAAGCCACAACAGGGTCCCACTGAGTCCCGAAAGGGTGTGGCCCAGACAGCCCTGCAACTACAGGAATGGGCTCAAGTAGAGCCCTCTGCTCCACCTCCTGACTTTGATAACGTACCACTTCCACCCTATGTCACGGGCGCTCCCACTACTTCTCGATTGGGACAGAGGTGATCTGGAATTATAAAAGATGCTATCTTGGAGGGAGACTGGGAAGCGGCAGGGCAAATTGCGTGCCCCGTCATGTTCCAGAATGGTGAACGACGATATGAGCAGCATTGCTGGAAAATTTTACAACAAGCCAAGAAGTCTGTAACAGATCATGGAATAAAATCTGAGGCCGTCCGCATGGCCTTGGATTGGATTTTTACAGCAGATACCAACTCTCCTATAGACAGCACTAACCTGGCAAGGCTTCTGTTGACACCTTCCCAGTTCTTTCACTGGGAGCAAGAGTGGAAAGGACTAGCACAGATGGAGGGCAATCGTCCGCAACAGCAGAATGAAACTCTATACGGTATTAACCCAGACATGTTGACCGGGTCTGGAGTATATGGACATTTACAAGTGCAGCTTCAATACCCGCTGCCCGTGCATCATCTGTTAGCGCAGCTTGCCCGCCAAGCCTTCAATGCAGTACCTGATTCCCGGCCTCAACCCAGCTTCGCCACCATCCAACAAGGTCATTCCAAAGGATACTCGCATTTCATCGACAGGCTTTGGCAAGCTCTGGCCAGCCAATCAGACATGACAGAGGACGCAAAGCAGAGTATGTTTAAGTTGTTGGCATTTGAAGGAGCCAATCCAAATACGAAACGTGTCCTCGCCACCCTTCCAAAGGGCGCGGAAGTAAGTGATACGCTCAAGCTAGCCAATCAAGCGGTACAGCAACAAGAAGGACAAGTTATGGCCAGTATGGTAGCAGAGGCCGTAAAACCTGCTATGAAGCTCCTGGCCACTGCAGTTACAAAGATGGGCATTAAATCACAAGGAGAAGAGTCAGGAACTTGCTTTCGCTGTGGCCGAAAGGGACATTTTTGTCGCATTTGCAAGGTGGCTGTATGGTGTGACCAATGCTAAAAGGATACCCATTCCACAACAGTACGCAAGAGGTCAAAAAATGGGAAATCCAGTGCGAGGCCTTACCATGCTCCGACACAAGTAGTCGGCCAGGCATCAGCGTCCAAGACCTTCCCCCCCTCCCCTGCCACGGGAAGCCTGGGAGTCAATTTGGCAGCAGCAGTGAATATCACCTTAAAGGACAGCACTGTCCACAAAATTCCCATGGGTGTTTTTGGTCCCGTGGTAGAAGTGGACAGTTCATTTGGAGCATTGCTGGACTAATAGTCTTACCAGGGGTCATTGATGCTGATTACACTGGAGAAATTATGATTTGCGCTTATACCTTGTTTCCCCCTCTTACCATCAAAGCGGGACAACGGATTGCTCAGCTTGTGTTTATAGACAAGCCCGCAGGAGAAGAAATTCATACTCGTCCTTATCGCAAAGTCTGTGGCTTTGGGTCCACTGGAAAAACGGTGGTCAATCTTGTACAGCAAATGAAAGTTCAGCCCATGGTTACTATTACCATGTTAAATGACACTGAGGCGCATCAAATTACTGCAATGATGGATACAGGCGCTGATGTTACAATCATCGGCAGAGACAAGTGTCCTTGACGGTGGTCTCTGTGCCCTGCAATTGATGCAGTACAAGGCGTAGGGGGAGGAACCATCCCCATGCGCAGTTTGCAAGCAATAAAGATGAAGTTGCCAGAAGGGCAAGAAATTACTCTTTGCCCATATGTCATGACCCTTCCAGGGGGCTTGGGAGGTCTCATCGGATGAGACATCCTCAGCCAGATAGGGCCACGTTAAATGTGTCAACACCTTTTAAGGTGTGGGCACTGTAGATCAGTCACCTACTCCAAGAATTCCATGGAAAACTGATAAATGTGTATGGGTAGAGCAGTGGCCTTTAAATGAAGAGCGGCTCCAGATTGCTAAGCACCTGATACATGAACAATTGCAAGCAGGCCACATAAAGCCCTCCATCAGTCCATGGAATACACCCATCTTTGTAATTCCCAAAAAATCTGGAAAATGGCGCCTTTTGCATGATCTACGAGCAGTAAATGAACAAATGTGGCCTATGGGTGCCCTCCAACCTGGCATGCAATCTCCTACTATGTTGCCTCAAAACTGGGAAATTTTGGTTATTGATCTTAAGGACTGTTTTTTCACTATTCCCTTACAATCTGAAGATACTGTGCGCTTTGCTTTCACAGTGCCCTCTGTCAATAAAAGCGCCCCAACAGAAAGATATGAATGGATCGTCCTGCCTCAAGGCATGAAAAACTCTCCCACTATGTGCCAGTTATACGTGCATTGGGCATTGGAACCAGTTCGAGAGCACTTTTCTGCCACCATCATCTACCATTATATGGACGATATTCTGTTTTGTCGGCAACGACCTTTAGTGATGAAGATGTTTCTTACATCACTCGATTGCTACAGAACAGAGATCTTATAGTGGCACCAGAAAAAGTGCAATGATCAAGCCCCTGGAAGTATTTGGGATGGGTGCTTACCTCTAGCTCTGTACGCCCTCAAAAAGTGACTCTTGCCATTGATGTCACCAGCCTACACAATGCTCAGACTTTAATTGGTGACTTACAATGGGTCCGCAACATAACAGGGCTCCGGAATGATGAAATAGCTCCACTAATGCCCCTATTACACGGTACCTCTCCTCAATGCCCTGTCCAGCTTAGCGACGACCAGCGCCGCTGTTTGCAGCATCTTGGGAACAAGATTACAGGTGCCTTTGCTGATCGCTGCTTTCCAGACGAACCCATAGGGGTGCTTGTATTTAACCAAGAGGCTTCCCCTTTTGCAATGCTCTGTCAATGGCCAGCCTGGCAAGAAGAAAAGGGGGCAAACGACCGTGTTGATAACACAGTCTGTAGTGGCAGGCTGCAACGACAACAACAACAAACACAAGCACCCGACAAAGCGACAACAAAGCAACCGAAAACTCCAGATGACAAATTTGCTCTATTGGAATGGGTGTTTATGTTGCACACGCCTCCAATGAGCATTTGGGCCAGAACAGTGGCAATTGCCCACTTGATTCGCAAAGCCAGGACTAGGACTCTTGAAATTGGTGCTATGGAACCTGCATTCATAGCTTTACCTCTGAAAGCAGAGTCGAAAAAATGGATGTTACAACACTCTGAATGGATGTTACAACACTCTGAACCGCTACAAGTGGCGTTACTGGCCTACCCCGGAGATGTTATTGATCGGTACCCAAAGGATGCACGACTCCAAATGTTAGGAAAACAACTGTGGCTTGAGACTGCAAAGGTGTCCATGTGTCCTGTAGAGGGACATATGGTATTTACTGATGCAGGCAAAGTAGAAAAGCTGCCTGCACGTGGCTAGAGGGGACCCCATGGAAACATCACCCGCTGTATGGAACTGATCAGGACTCGTTACAGACACTTGAATTAGCTGCAGTAGCATGGGCACTAATACAGTGGAGAACAGAACCATTGACTGTAGTATCCGATTCACTATACGTGGTGGGTGTAGTGATGAGAATTGAGGACGCTTTGATTAAGCCACCCATCAACCCACGGACTCAGACAGTTGTTCTTTAAAGTGCGGCAAGCGATCCATGATCGGACTGAGCCATGCAGCATACTGCACATCAGAAGTCACCTCTCTGACTGAGGATTAGGTGAAGGCAATACCTGAGCCGATGCCTTGGTTAGCCCGCTATTGAAGGCACCTCAGGACTCTTTTGCAGCAGCCCATAACAGTCATGCTATGTTCCACCAATCCGCAAAGGCCTTGCAAAGACAGTTCCACATTACCAACACTGATGCACATGGGATTGTGAGGGCCTGCCCACAGTGCAGCCAGCACGGCTCAAGTTTAGGCTTTGGAGTAAACCCAAGAGGGCTGCAGGCATGTGAACTGTGGCAAATGGATGTCACACATGTACCTGAATTTGGGCGTTTAAAATACATGCATGTCACTGTAGATACCTTTTCTAAAATGATATGGGCTACTGCACAGCAGGAGAGAAGGCAATCCATGTGATTTGCCACCTAACTGCATGTTTTGCCATCATGGGTGTAGCAGACTCCTTAAAAACTGATCATGGGCCTGCTTATGTGGGGGGTCGAGTGCAGAAGTTTTTACAGCTATGGGGTGTTAAGCATAGTACTGGCATTCCTCACGTGTCTACAGGACAGGCTATTGTAGAACGGGCCCATCGGACAATCAAGGAGTATTTAGCTAAACAGAAGGGTACTGAGCAAACAGATCCTGTAATTAGGCTGCAACAGGTACTGTTCACTCTAAATTTTTTTAGTTTGGCAGGAGATGCCGAACAGCTCCCCGAAGTCACACATAACAGCCATATTATGTTACAAGCCACCCCAGGGGTACAAATTTGTTATAAAGACCCACGGACGGGACAATGGGGGGGGGCAGCTCCATTGTTATTTAACGGTCGAGGTTATAGCTGTGTTTCTAGAGATAACCAGACCAATATGGGTTCCTAGCAGATGGACCAAGCCTGCTCCCAGTCCCACTGTCGACAAAAGTGGCTTCAGCGAGTGTGTGACCAACTGAGCCAGGACGTACAGCAGATGTTCCCAACCTTTGGGAAGTGAACCCTTGCTTGGTGGCCAACGACCTCACATTTGGACGACCACTCGGAGTCTGGGAACAGTCACCGAGTGTGCATGCTAATCGCCACAGAAATTGTTTATGCTGGTATAATAGCTTGTGCTTGCGCTTGTGCTGTAGGGGCTGTGGGGAAGAGCCTACTAGGGGAATTTGGAATGTAGACGAGCGAGGTAGTTTATGCCGAGAATGTTATCAAGTGCCTGAGACAAGACGTTTTAGGCAGTGTGCGTCTATCGTGCTCAGAATTCCACCACAACAGATAAGAGTTAGCTCATTCAGGGATCCACATGAGTTTTTACTAAGCTTGGAAGTGTGGGCAGGGAAGGAAGCCATCAGACATCTGCAAGTGAGTAAAAAGACCACTGTAACCCAGGCATGGTGCCCTACATGTGGCTCCTCCTCTCAAGTACTTTCACCCTGAGTAAAGCTGTGATAACTTCAGTGTCAGAAAGAGAAAATGTGTGGGTAACATGGGCTCACCAGGCGAACCAGACAGACTTCTGTCTGGCCATGGGGTCGGCAGCAGATCCATTTTGCACATGTCTAATTGGCGTGCCATGGATCTCACTCGAGGACACGTTTCAAAAATGGGTGACAGATATAGGGAAAATCAATGAGGAAGTGGAGCAACAAATGCAAAACAAACTGGGGCGAGTGCTTAGGTTGTTGGTCTAGTTATCGGCACTCCTTGCAGCAAACCCGTATTATTGCCAATTTAACAAAAAATGCAACCTTGCCTCTTCAAGAGCTACAGCTTTATGGGTCCCTCTTTCCCAGTATGCTTGTTAATGTAACACCATGGACCAACTGTTCCAATGTGGTGCCTCCAATGCAATATGCCAACGGGTCTGGGGTTTTCTTCTTTGGAGATCCTTGGAAGGACTATCAGGCATGACAGGGCATGGCCTCCTTTCCATGGAAACAGAACGTATCAGGACACTCCATCGGAGGCTGGAACATGCCGGCCACGTTGGGAGGAGCTGAGTCTATTGACACAATGGGAGGAAAGGTTTTACCTCCTGGAATGTTTTTGATATGCGGAGATAGAGCATGGAATGGGATTCCGCGTAGTCCAATTGGGGGTCCTTGCTACCTGGGAAAGCTAACTATGTTTGCCCCTTCTATACGAGCATGGAAAAACATTACGGCATCAGAAAGTTGGAAAAATAGGATGTGAAATAGATACCAGCGTAGTGTTTCCACGTTTGATAAAGATTGTAATGATAAGGTAAACATTATGAGTTTGAGTGCATTTATACCATTGGCTATTTTTAACCGAGGGGGTGCTGCAGCTCATGGCTATAGCAGTCTGAAAAAGTTGGCCTGTTGGTCAGAAAAGGAATTTAATAGGACTTCCCATATATTAAATGAGCTTTTAACTGATGTAGATAGCATTAGGCATGCTGTACTACAAAATCGAGCTGCGATTGATTTTTTATTGCTAGCTCATGGCCATGGTTGCAAAGAGTTTGAAGGTATGTGTTGTATGAACCTGTCAGACCATTCCCAGAATATCCATCAACAGCTCTCAGAACTGCAAGATGCTTTTCAAAAGATACAGATCCATACAGACAGCTTCTCTGAGTGGCTGTCCTTGCTTGGTCTGACAGGGTGGTTAGGAAACCTGGTTCAAGAAGGTTTACGTCTGCTAGCTACACTATTAATTGTGGCAATAATAATTTGTTGTTGTTTGGGGTGCATACGGAAAGCATAGAGAAAGTTGTTAATTGGGCTTGGCTTGTGCAAGAAGAAAAAGGGGGAATTGTAGAGAAATGGCTGAGTGAACAGGGACATGTATACGTGCACAATCCAAGCTATATTAGTGAACTGTCCTTGACTAGGGAAAAAAGAGAAGAGCAATGCTGATGTGGCAAGCCAACAGGATGTTGTGGAGGGGGATGCTGACCATTGAAAGAGAAAGACTTATGTTAGTTAGTCACGTGCATATTAATCTGTAACCAATCGCTTGCTATTAAAGGCCACGTGAACAGTAGCTGTAACCCAATAGTATGGAGCTTGCTTACGCGTGCTTGAGGAATTGGAGTATAACTGTGGGTCTGCCAATAGAATAAACGGAGTTCCATCATATCTCTATGAGAAGCGTGGTTCATTCTGGCAGATCTCTGGCTATTGACACTTTCCTCCAGAGGGGATGTCGCGCAAACGGGGGACCCCCACAAGCCCGTCGCAACCCCCAGGGCTGGGCTGGCCCTGCCTGGATGCCCAGAGCCACCAAAACCGCTCTGTCCCTACCCTCTGCTATTGCACAAGGAGAGGACATACAAGGAAAGGCCCAGGAGTTGAGAGAAAGATTGGGAGAGATCCCGCCCCGAGCACTGGCACGGGCACAACAGAGCCAGCCTGGGCACAGGGAGGGAATTTATTACCAAGCAAATCCCAGCAGCACAAGGAGAAGGCAAAGAAATCTCTCCAACACCTTCCCCCCACCCAGCGGGGATCACCCGGAACGGGGGTCACCAGGGCTCTGCCCAACGGGGGTCACTGGGGATTATCCAAAGGGGATATCTTGGTTTGAAAGATGGGTGTCTATCAAGGAAGGCAGGAACCTCCCTCAAAATGGAAAATGCAACCCCCTTCCCTCCGAGTTATTATAATTTTGAAATCAAGGGGCTTTTAGGCAAAGATGTGGAAAATAGGAATAACAGTTCTTTACTATTATATATCTATATGTGTATAGCCAGTCAAACAAACATCAATAACCATGGCAGTAACAGCAAACAATCACAAACCCAGTGCCAGCCTTCTCGGCTGTCAGGCCCTTTCCCCTCGGGTGCAGTTCCGCTCGCAGCCGGCAGGGGCGCTGGCGGCTCCCGGTGAGCAGGGCAGGTGCGATGGTTCCCCCGCGGCTGCAGGGGGCGCTCCGGAGCGAGCTCGGGGAGCACGCGGCACTGGCGGCCTGGGATCCCGGGAAGGGATGGAACAAAGGCTTCACAAACCCCTGGGCAGCCGATCCCAGTGTCTGGCCGGACCCTTGGAGAACAGCAGGCTGGAGCGGCAGGGATGAGCAGAAATCCTGGGTGGCAGACGGGATGTATCGAACTCCGGAGCTGCGGTAGGAACCCCCTGGAGGTCTCCGTAGGCAGGGCGTGCGGGGCCTACAGAGTAGCGAAGGCTCAAAGGAATGGTGGGGGCAGGGCGGCCGCAGCCCGGCTCCCAGCAGGGCAGGGAAGGTGGGCTTGGGAATCTGGGGTTTTCCCTGAGGCACCCGAGCAGATGGTGAAAAGGTCCCTTTTTTAGTGAGGTGGGGTATTAGGGTCCCAGTGCAACAGCTGCTCCAGTGAGCAAGTTCCACTCATGGTAGAAGGAAGGCAGCCGAAAGCAGAAACTTGCAGTGGCAACAAACTCTCCATGACGACAACAGCCCTCCTCTCCCTCCCAACGCTGGGAGAACACGAGAGCTATGGGCTTTACCCAACCCCTTTTTCCCAGTTCAAATCTCGTGGCGTCCCCCACCCTACATGAGAAAACTCCAGGTGAAAGAGAGAAGCCAGCTGGACCCCTCCTCCTGTGGCCAGGTTTTTGGTCTCCCTTAAGTACTTAGTAATTTGCCCCCCTGGCAACACGTATGGGGAAAATTATTTCAGAGAAAAAGAAAACAGAAGGAGAACTCCTAAAACCCCAACGGGGGTCACTGGGGATCATCCAACCCCGATCCTCCCACGGGGGATGGAGCTGGAGCAGCGCACGAAGCTCTTCCTACACTGGCGACACTCGCAGGGCCTCTCCCCAGTGCGGATGTACTGGCAGGTGATGAGCTGGGAGCTCTGGCTGGAGCTCTTCCCACATTCCAAGCACTCGAAGGGCCATTCTCCAGTGCGGATCTTGTGGTCCTTGAGGAGGTGGGAGTTCTTGCTGAAGCTCTGCCCACATTCCAAGAACTTGTAGTGCTGTTCCCCGGTGTCGATCCTGCGATGGGTGACCAGGTCAGGCTTCCACAGGAAGCTCTTCCCACATTCCAAGCATTAGGAGGGATGTTCCTTAGTTTGGATCTCCTGCTGCTGGATCAGGTGGCAGCTCTGGCTGAAGCTCATTCCACGTTCCAAGCACTTGTAGGGTGTCTCCGTTTGAGAGACGATTTAAAAGAGGACACTCTGGAGTGAGTGTCGCCTCCTCTACAGGGTTCCCATAATCTCTTTCCACCAATAGGAAATGGGTATTAATAGATGAAAGCGAAGAAAACTCCAGCGATTTGTTAACAAACAGAATGCCCTCAAGGCAAGAAAAACCAGTAAATAACTGCTAGATATTAAATTGTCAGCCCTTACCCCCACACATCCCCTGGGACAAAAGACCCAAAACGCTGGAGAAATCCCCGCTCTCCACACGCGGTACAGGACGGCGCCGGCTTCTCCCTCGGGGGAAAAACCAGCCGGGGGCTGTCCCGAAGGCGGTGAAAGCCCGGGGCTCGGCCGGCGCTGAGCTCCTGCCCAGGGCGGCTCCGCGGGCACGGGCCCGGCAGGCGAAGCAGCGGCGCTGAAGCCCCGGGCTGTTTTCTCTCCCGGCTCGGCCCGGCTCGCTGGGGCTTTGGGCTGCAGCGGCGCCGCTCCGCTCCCGCCGGCGCGGAGCCCCCGGGCTCCGACAGAGCAGCTGCTCAGCTCCCTGCGGGCACCCCGAGGCTCGCCGCTGCAGCGTCTCCGAACCGCGGCAAGGAAAAAAATCCTCTCTGTGCCTGGGCCAAAAAAGCTTTTCAGCCAAGCAAAAAGCCTCGGTGGACAGAGAGCGCTGGAAATCCTGGGCAGCAAGGCTTCAAAACGCCCGCGCAGCGAACAAGGAGCCTCTCCCCGCCCCGGCCCCACACACGGCCTGTCCCGGGCTCCCGGCGCTCAAAGACACAATAACCATGCTCTGGGCACAGAGCAGAGGATCACGGAAAGTACCATCACAGGAACTCACTCCAAGGCAATTGTGGATACAATAATCACATATATATATATATATATATATATATATATATATATATATATATCGATAAAAGCATGTACTGAACTCTGGACACAGCAACGTGCACGTCGGACAGGAGTGGAGAGGCTGAACGAGCACCAGGGGAGATGTGGAGTGTACGGACAGAGCAAACCCTCCAAATGCTTTCACCTGATTCCCAGCTTTTCTGTGTTTCAAGGGCTCTGACTGCTGGATTTGAAGGAACTGAGATCTCACGGTGAAAAGCAGAGCAGTCTGGAACCAGACACTGCTCTAGGAGTCAAAGTCTGGAGTTGGCACATCTCACTTTTGAAAATATATTGAATAAAACCCTCATTGCCCACAATATTTCCCTCCCTGACCTTCCTAACACGTAACAAAAAGTGATTGATTTCTTTTTAAAGGGTGGAAAAAATGGAAAAAACCACTGAAAATGTTCCCTCGTAAAAAGTCACGTTGAGAAAATACAGAATAATGAAGAGTGTCTAGGAAAACCTGCTGTAACTTCTCAGGTTTTTGGCTTGGGGTGTCAGCTCAGAGCCCGGCTCTGTCTCCCAGGTGCCCAAGTCCCCGGGCCAGCTCCGAGCAGCCTCTCCCGGCTTTCCAGCCCGGCTTTCCCGGCTCTGTCCCGGGCAGGCACTCGGTGTTTCCGTGCTGCCCCCGCCCTGCTCAGCTCCCCGTGCCCTGCAAAGGTGCCGAAGCTGCGCTCGGTGCCCCCGGGTGCCACTGACCGTGGCAGTGACGAGCCCCGGTGCCCCGGCAGAGCCCTGAGGGACACCCTCGGCCCCGGCCTCCCGCAGGACATGGAGCCACTGCCCACAGGGCCCTGGCACGTCCGTGCGGCCAATTCCTCCTGCCCCGAGCAGCCCGGGCTGCAGCCCCAGCGCTCCGCAGGGCCGGGCTGCGGCTGTCGGGTGCGAGCGTGGCCGAAGCCTCCCAGGGCTCGGGGCACGGCAGGGGCTACAAGGCCACAAGTCCGGGGCGGCTCCGTGCCGGTTCCAGTCTGTCCCTCTGTGGCTGGGGTGCCGGCTGTGGCCCTTTGTGACACGGGCGCGGGTCAGGGCCCTCGGTGAGGGCGGGACACTGTGGTGCTGTCACGAATGAGAGTGTTTGAGATCGCTTGAAAAACCAGTGGCAAGGGTATGAGCAAAAGTCAGATTTAACATTAAGCAACAAAGCACAACAAGTTTGTTGGCAAGATTCACTCTACTACCTACAGGACAGCTAGGGCACAACAAGGGAGAACAAACCAACAACAAAACCAAACAAAATCCAGGCAATCAAAACAGAAATGAGCTGAGAACTCTCTAGGGGGGTGTGGGGGTGTGGGGGTGGGTGTTCAGGTGCATGGGACAAAAGACAGTGCGGGCAAGGATAAAAAGGAACACGGCCTAAAACCTTAGCAACACTCAGCAGTACTTTAACTTCTACCTGAACTTACACTTTAACCTTAACAATTCAACAGAGGAATAACCTTATTTACAGCTGTAACTTTCAAGTGATACTTAGGAGCGTAACAGAAAAACACCGCTTAAAAACACCGGACTTAGTTTATAACTTATGTTAAAGAACCTCGCAAAAGAACAACACTTAGCAGCATTTAAGTGAGTTTATAACGATAACTGAACCTTACCTACAGGCCTAACTTAGGTATCCAAGGTACTTAAACACCTAAGAAAGCAGTATTTCTCCCAGATTTGCTATAGCATATGCGCAGGGGCACGCACACAGACAGAAACAGTCAGAGCAAGCAAGGTTCCTGTGAAAAATTCCCCTCAGAGGTCAGTGAAATCCTCACTTTGGAACCTTTTTCCTCTCCTGCTGGGCACAGGATCAGGCCTCGAGGACTGAGGGTATCGGCCCAGGACATGTCGTGGTTCGGCGAGCTCCAGGCATAGCAAACCTGAGGGTTTGCTGGCTCTGACAGGCCCCCTTAGAGGGAGATTGCTGGTCACAGCCCACGGTGGCCCAGGAGAGCTCAAAGGGCCTCCTTTTGGGCCTCTGTTGAGAGGGTCACAAGAGAGTGGGCTTCAGCCATAACGATGTTTCATCCCGGCCACAGTTTGGGCCAGCACTTTCTCTGAAAGTGGGAGAACAGGAATGCTATGCCATTCAGGCAAGAGGAATCTTCCAGGGCTGGTCATAAGGAAAGCAGGATCTCGTTAGCAGTTCCTGGGAGCAGACAGTATTTCTGACAAGCTCGGAAAGAGCTGAGCCCAGGTGCTGTTTTCAAGGCCAAGGCCTAACAAGCATTTCTCAGATCACGCTGCAGCCTGGAAAGGAGGAGAGGGGAATGGACCAGCACACTGGGATCCCAGGGATGTCCATGGCCTGGGGTGATGCTGGAGCAATGCCAGGCACCCACCAAAGCCACTCTGTCCCTGCCCCCTGCAGCCGCACAGGGGAGAGAAAATTTAACCAAGGGTTCCTGGGATGGGATAAGACTGGGAGAGATCCCTCAGCAAACACCGGCACGGGCACAACAGACCCAGCCTGGGCACAGGGGGGGTGTTTATTACCAACCAAATCCCAGCAGCACAAGGAGAAGGCAAAGAAATCTCTCCAACACCTTCCCCCCATGCAACAGGGATCACCCAGTATGGATATGAATATGCTGCTAGGAAGAATTTTTCTTGCTTCTTTCCAGTCTTGTGAGATATTTTTCTCTCTCATGGAAGATAGTAGCAGAATTCTATAAACTATGAACACCTGTGACCTTGCAAAACCTTTGTTTATAGTACAGTAGAAAAATATTTGGAGAATGGATATTTTAGGATTTTAGCCAATCACCCCAGGGGCTGCTGATCCTTTGACCAATTAGACTATGAAGAAAAAAGTCTATAAAAAAGTTGTAAAATAATTAAATAAAGGAATCAGGAATCTTGCTGCACAATTCCTGTCTGTTGGATCTTTCTTTTCCTCCCTACCACTGCGGGACACCGTGATAACGCAGAACAGGGTTCACCAGGGCTCTGCCCAATGGGGGTCACTGGGGATCATCCAACGTCGATCCTCCCACGGGGGATGGAGCTGGAGCAGTGCACGAAGCTCTTCCCGCACTCGGGGCACTCGTAGGGCCTCTCCCCGGTGTGGATGTGCTGGTGCAGGACAAAGGTGGAGTTTTGCTTGAAGCCCTTCCCACAGTCAGGGCAGCGGAAAGGCCTCTCCTCTGTGTGAATCCACTGATGCAGGAAGAGATGGGAGCTGCTCCGAAACCTCTTCCCACACTTGGAGCACTTGTAGGGCCTTTCCCTGGCATGGATGCACTGGTATTCCCTCAGGCTGGAGCTCCACCTGAAGCTCTTCCCACTTTCCCAACAGGTGTAGGGCCGTTCCCCAGTGTGGATCTTGCAGTGGTTGATGAGGGTGGACCTCCAACCAAAGATCTTCCCACATTCCATGCAGATGTAGGGCTGTTCCCCTGTGTGGATAACCTGGAGGCAGATCAGGTGGGAGCTCTGGCTGAAGCTCTTCTCACACTCCCCACTGTGGATCCTCTGGTGCTGGATCAGGTCGGAGCTGTAGCTGAAGCCCTTCCCACATTCAAAGCACTTGTGTGTCGCGGTATCCCGCAGTGGTAGGGAGGAGAAGAGAGATCTAACTGGCAGGAATTGTGCAGCAAGATTGATTTATTTAATTATTTTACAAACTCTTTTATAGACTTTTTTTTCATAGTCTAATTGGTCAAAGGATCAGTCACTCCTTGGGGTGATTGGATAAAATCCTAAGACATCCATTGTCAAAGTATTTTTCTACTGTATCATAAACAAAGGTTTTGCAAGGTCACAGGTGTTCATAGTTTATAGAACTCTGCTACTATCTTCCATGAGAGAGAAAAATATCTCACGGGACTAGAAAGAAGCAAGAAAAATTCTTCCTATCAGCATATTTGTATCCACAATTCCCCCTTTTTGTTTGGTAAGATAACAATTCTACTAGGTATTAATCCTAAATAGAAATTTACATCAGTTATTAATTCTAAATATGTCCTTAAGGCTTTAACTATCTGACTCCATAACAAGAAATTTAAAGTTCAGTCTCTGCTTGTGGAAGGACCATCTGCCTGATGGTTGACATCCTGGTCATCATCAGAAGAGTCATTAGGCTGATGATCTACATTCTGGTTGCCATTTGCATGGTTGGCGTTCTGGTCATCATTTGGAGGTTGCCTGTTCTGCCTCTGGTGCCGTAGGTCAGGGTGAACACATTTTTCAGGTAGCCACCATATCCCAGTATCTGTAGAAATGCAAGCATACCCATGACCCCAAACAATAAGCTCATGTGGGCCTTCCCACTGGTTAGTGAGTAAATTCCATGCCCAGACTTTTGCCCGGGGCAGGTGTGTCTCGCCTGAAGACTGCAATGAAAGAAAATGATTCAGAATAACAGGATTCTTTGAATTTTGTGGTATTGTAAGGTGTCAGGGTCCCTCCCCCCTGCCATGTAGCCCTGGGAGAGGGGCCCTGGGCGGGAGGCACGGGGTTTCCCTGCCCCTGTTCAGCCTCGTTCCCCATTGGTTGTTTTGTGTTCCCCTGCGCGGGGAAGGACCCTCGGGTCCCGTGACTGTAGCAGTTCCTCCGCAACCTCCGGCCATGCGGCTGGAGAAATAAAGATCTCTGGAACATCTATCAAGAATCTGTCCATATGTATTTCTTTTCCACGGGACTCCTTGTTTGATACATCGTGTTACAGAATCCCCACTGTAATAGTAAGGTGATTAATTGTATACAAAGCTTTTGCTAGTCAGCTCTGTGGGGTTTCTCCATGCACTCCCCTTTTCTGTTTGTCCAAAACACGCTTCAGGGTACCACGAGCGCGTTCGACAATGGCTTGGCCAGTAGGAGAATGTGGGATACCAAAGGTATGGTCTACACCCCATAGGTGTAAAAACTGCCGCATCTTCTCCGAGGCGTAGGCAGGACCATTATCGGCTTTCACAGAAGCTGGCATGCCCAGGACTGAGAAAGCCAATTTCCAATGGGCAATGACATCACGGCCCTTCTCTCCAGTGTGAGCAGTAGCCCACATAGCTGAAGAGAAAGTGTCAATAGACACGTGCACATATTTAAACCGGCCGAATTCGGGGATGTGCGTTACATCCGTGTAGGAACCCAGAGTGCCAAGAATATTTCTCTGCCTGTTTTTAAGGGTTCTTACCCCCCTGAACAACACTGTTTTAGCTTCAAACCTTGGAAAAAATTACCAGCAGTCAGACAAGAACTAGAAAATACAGTGGTGTGAATTAGGTGATAGACTACTATGTAAGATTGTCACAGGGTGAAAAATTTAGAGGTTTTGGGCTTCTCTTTGTAGTAAATAGGTAAGAGTAAAAAATATCAAAATGGAGGATTGTTGTTCTCTAAACCTTCTTCTCCTTCTTCTACTACTCCATATTCTGCAGTAAAAGTAGTTTAGAATGACTGGATAGAGAATTCCACAGTTCCTGCCCGTGTTACTGAATAATAGGTAGGAAAGTGAAAATAATGTACATTTTTAGTAACTATTGGTTAAAATATCTTTAAAAGATTGTTTAAATCTTGATAATAGAGCTCACTCCTGCTTTTCTGTCTTCTATGCTGTACCTGGGTCACGCTAGTGGCTCTGTTCCTCTGGTAAGACTTAATAACTATCTGGAAGCATTGAAACTCAAGGAAAAGTCTCGGTTTATCTTTGAAACTCCTTGCAAGGACTTTCAGCAAATTCTCTCCCATCAGAAGGGACTTGATTTACGGCACGGTTCAGTGTCACATCCGTTTGCCAAATCTGCAAGGCTTTTAGCCCTCTGGGGTTTACCCCCGCTGGCAAAGGCGCAGCGAGTCCATGACAGTCAGCACAAGCACTGACAATGTTGCGCGCTTCGGTTGGTGTTAAATGAAACTGCTTCTGCAGCGTATGTGCACTTTGATGGAAGAAACCGTGCGATGCCTTGGCTTGTGCAATTCTGTCAGGCTGAGGCCCTACCCACGCAAGGTTGGCCAGCATGTCAGCCCTGGCATTGCCTTCTCTTAGAAAACCTGGTAAATTGGTGTGGCTTCGAATGTGCAGAATGTAATACGGATGCACTCGAGCCTGAATTGCAGACCACAAGGTTTGCAACAGTGAAAACAGAGTCGCATTGTTCACCTCCTTCAGAAGTGAACAATCTAAGCGTTGGGTGATATATGCTACATAAGCAGAGTCAGTAACCAAATTCAAAGGTTCCTGTGAGAATCGCTGAAAAGCCATGGTAACAGCCCTTAATTCAACTAACTGAGCAGAGCCTGACTCGTGTTCCTTCAGCACCTGCCATTTCGATCCCTCCTTCCAGGTAACAATGGCTTTCCCAGTTTTCCCTGAACCATCTGTAAAGACGGTGGGTCCTTGCACCGGCACTCGGCTATTTCTCGGCCGCAAGGAAAGTACGGTCGATTTTGCCAACTGCAGTAATTTATGGCTGGGCAGATGGTAAATGATCTGCCCTGAAAAGTTTTGCAGCGTGCTTTGCAAAGGAGCACTATGGATAAGGCTCCACTCAAAGTACTCCTTTGAGATCAGAATGACAATTACAGCAGGATCTGCAGCCATCAGTTGCAAACGCTGTTGACGGCATTTGATTATCAGAGAAGCGACCAATTCAAACACTGTGGTCACAGTCCTTTTTGGCTGATGAGGCAAAAAGACCCATTCTAGGATATGCAAAGGATCAGGCCATTGTGCATTCCACTGGCCAATGATACTTGTAGGATGGAGGTCTGGAATAGTAATGAAAACAGTGATAGCAATGGAGGGATCCACTCGATAAACCTGACGATTGGAAATAGCCCGTTGGACCTCCTGCAGCACTTGTTGCGCTTCCAGAGTCAGCTCCCGAGGTGAATTCAGATCGGGATCCCCTTTTAATGTGTTAAAAAGTGGGGAAAGTTGCTTTGCAGTTAGACCTAAATAAGGCCGTAACCAGTTGATGACACCCAACAGCTTCTGAGCATCATTCAAGGTTTTAATCAAATCCGGGAATTGCACCTCTTGGCGTTGGATAGTTTGGTCCAAAACTTTTACTCCTAAATATTTCCAAGGAGGATGCTGTTGAACTTTCTCTGGAGCTACCTCTAATCCGTAGGCATGCAGAGCAGCGAGCAGCTGAGGCTGTATTCTCAGCAGCTCGTCCCGTGTGGACGCTGCCACCAGGATATCATCCACGTAGTGGTAGCAGCGTGCATCAGGAAACTGCTTGCGAACTCCAGATAAAGCTTGAGCGATATACCACTGACAGATAATTGGGCTGTTCCTCATCCCTTGAGGGAGGACCTTCCATTGGTATCTCTTAGCAGGTTCAGCATTGTTAATGGCAGGCACAGTAAAGGCAAATTTTGGTTTGTCATTAGGATGCAAAGGAATTGTGAAAAAGCAATCCTTCAAATCAATGATCAGGATGTCC
Organism: Corvus moneduloides; assembly: GCF_009650955.1. Taxonomy (NCBI): domain Eukaryota; kingdom Metazoa; phylum Chordata; class Aves; order Passeriformes; family Corvidae; genus Corvus; species Corvus moneduloides. The sequence goes on from NC_045506.1 coordinate 822,788, forward strand.
CACCCCATAGGAATCATGGTAGGAGAGGGCATGCCAGGCTGCAATGCCCCCATACCTTCCATTACTGCATTAACTTTCCGGAGGTCCTGCAATAATCTCCATTTCCCTGATTTCTTCTTAATCACGAAAACAGGAGTGTTCCAGGGGCTAGTAGATTCAAGGTGCCCCTGTTGTAACTGTTCCTGAACCAGCTGATGAAGGGCATCTAACTTCTCTTTTGGTAGGGACCACTGCAGCTCAAAGATTGGTGTGTCGGTCAGCCACTGCAAAGGCAGAGTAGGATACTGTGTGCCTTTACACACAGTGACCCCTGCTAAAAATTTGTCCCAATCCATACCCCCCAAGCTGCCAACACGTCCCGCCCCCAAAGGTTAAGGGAAGTGGTAGCAACATAAGGCCGAATTGTAGCTGTGTGCCCCTCTGAGTCCTTCACCACCACAGGCCGTTTGCTTAAATAGCTCTGTGTGGTTCCTCCTAATCCTGCGATGGCCGATCCCACTGCGGGTAAAGGCCATGAGGGAGGCCATGCAGAGAAGGAGATGACAGTTACATCAGCACCCGTATCAATCAAACCTCGAAGCTGAGTCCGGGGAGGACGGGCGTTCGGCAGGATCAGGGTACATGTCATCTGTGGCCTTTGGTCAGAGATGTCTGCAGTCCAGAAGGCCTGCGGAAGTCCCATAGATCCACTGCCGTTATCTTTGTGAGTTTGTTGTTACATCCTGAGGACACAAGACTTAAAAGGCACTAATTTAGCAAGGCAGGTCTTTTCAGGAATAGTGACAGGGGGTTTTTGCGTGGAGACCATAGCGCAAATCTGACCTTTAAAGTCAGCATCAATAACTCCTGAGTGCACTAAGATTCCTTGAGGGGCAACGTCAGGTTTTCCCACCAGCATCGCACTGGATCCCTGGGCTAAGGGTTCATATGCATCCAAGGGAACCTTATAAATACCGCTAGAGTCTAAGACGACTGTGGCTGAGGTATGGATGTCAAAACCGTCTGATCCGTGGGTGCCGTCTGATCCCTGGGTGCCATCTCTAGGGTGGCTGGGTAGGCCTGTGCCTGTACCTGTGCCACTCTCTGGGGGAGAGACTGCATCGGAGAGCAATTCCCCCTCCTTGCACCCCGGCGGAAGTTTCCTGACAAAGGCCGACCATCGGCATGAGTCTGGGACCTACAATAGTCCGAGCAGTGCCCTGGCCTGCCACACCTCTTGCACTGGGGGATCGGTGTGTTATCTTTTTGGTTTGGCTTAGGCCGCTTCCGGTTTTTTGTGTGTTGGGGTTGCTTTGGTTCACAATCAGAAGATGCGTGAACAGGCTGCAGGAACACAGCCAAAGCAGACCTTTTCTGGCTTCCATATCCCACCTTAGAGCAGGCTTCGACCATGTCTGTTACCTCAGGATCCCCTGGTAAGGCATCTATAGTTTTTCTGCACTCCTCGTTTGCGTTATCTCTCACTAACTGCCTTAACAACAACTGTCTTAACCCATTATCGTCAGCAGCGACTTTCTCTACAAAAGAGAGGAATGACTCTGATTTCCCTTGAACTATTTCAGTATATTGCTTTCTAGGAGCAGCCATCTCCATGGTTTTCGACAGGGCCGTCATGCCGACGTGTTGAGCTTGCTGTAGGATGCTAGAGGGAAAAGGTACCCTGGAGATTGGGATCAGAGAAGGGACCAGCCCCCATAAGACCATCCGTCCCCACTGCACGTCTGGGGTCCTCAGCTGGGAGCTGCATATTCCCTAATGCAGTCCTGTCGGCCAGCTTTCTCCAGGTAGTCTCAAAAACTGCACATTGTACAGGTTGAAATAGGATTTGACCTAAGTGCCTGATATCAAATGGAGCAAGCAAATCTGTATTTATCACCCTTATTATCTGCATAACCTCAGCAGAACCAAGCCCATGTTGTGCAACCTTGGATTGCAGATCCTGTTCAACCTTCCAAGCAATTACCTCGTGCTTGTCATGCTCCCCGAACTTGGGAGAGCCTTATACACTGGGAAAGCTTGGATCTCCCCTTTTGGGGAGTCACTACCATCCTGAACTACTGGCACAGCCTCAGGATGCAGTGTAACAGCTTCCCGATTACTCTCAGGATCCTCAAATCTGTTTGGCATTCCCAGTGTTTCCAATAAATTCCAATCGCCCTCCTCCAGAGCCTGCATCTTAAGTGACTCCCAGAAACGATTGTAGTGGGTCGGACGCACTGTCACAGTGCAGTCTGGGAAGGTCCAGGGGCAAGATTGGAGCAGCCTTTTCCTTCGCTGCTCGGCTACAGCGGCTTTACGCCCCAGGGCCGGAACCTCCTCTGCCTCACTGCCTGACGATGAATCGTCGGGTATGAGCAGCTTTGAGGTGCCGTGAACGAACAGAGGTGGGTGGGGGGAAATCGCCTGACCAGAAGAGGAACCAACAGCAGAGGCTGGAGTCAGCTGTGCAGAGGGCTCCACCACAGCTGCTTTCGGGGATGCAATCTCGGGCGGTTTCGGCCGATCCGGCGCTGGGGCTGCTGCGGCCATCTCCTGTGCTGCGGTCACGCCCGGAGCCACTGCTGGCTGGGGCACGGCCTCCGCGACCACCGCTTCTTTCACTGGTCTCGGCTCCACTGGCAGCTCGGGCGCTGGCACAGTGCCGGTCGCTGACACCACGACCGCCACCGCCGCCACTGTTCCGGGTTCGGATCTTCTGCAGTAGTCACTTCCGGCACTGCTGCTTCCAAGTTCTCTGCATCTCTCACGGGTGGCGCGGGCCCAGTGAGCCCCGTGTGGTGGGGCATCTCCAGCAGCTGCAACAGCTGCTTTTGCAAGCTGAGCAGCTCCGCCAGCTGCCATGATACATTTGGCAGCTCTGTCAACAAAGGCAGATGCCATATTAAAAGGTCGACTGCTTGGTTCTGAGCTTGTGCAGAGCAGTCCGTCACTACAGAGGGCAGTGGGCCACATCCGGCATTCTCGGTGTAGCAGGCGCATGCGCAGCGCTGTCTGGCGCTACGCCAGCCAAAGGTGTCCATCCAGGCATTCTCAGCATAGCAGACGCCTGCACAGACAGGCTAGGAGCCGCCATGGGGGTCCAGGATGCAAGCCCACTGAAACGTGGCACTGAAAAAGCAGCGACCGCCACTGAGCTGAAAGGTGGGGCAGGCTGTACACCATCTCACTGCCCACACACCCCCACCAGTTGCTCTGCCAGTGTGGGGTCCTCGGGGGGCATGGGGTCCTGCAGCAGCACATGACGACCCGGTGCAGGCTCTGGGGCATTTGCCGCCCATGGAGCCAGGAGGGATTTTTCAGACTGGCCACCACACACACCTAGAGCCAGGTCAGTGGGGTCTCCTTCGGATATCTCTGTCACTTGCCAACGAAAAGGGCGAGCCAGCTCTGCTGCCACATTTGAACTCTATCAGCAGATTAAACAAACCCCACCACGTGCGTAGTAATTCTAGCACCAGCGGGTCCCCAGATGGGAACTCGTGCCAGAGTGCAGAGCCGAGTTCCTGCCACAGCCCGAAATCCAGGGCAGTGTCTCTGTTCGGGGAGATGCCATGTAGGGCAGCTTAGTCTAATAATTCACAGAGTGAGGTCTCAGAAATGGAGGTGTTCATTAAACCGAAAACACCTCTCCAGACTGATAACACAGGGTCAGTTTTTAAGCTGCTGTTCACCATTCTCTCAGTCCCGTCAGACATCCTGGTCTGGGGGCATGGGGGGAACAGCGTACCTCTAGAGAAATGCAGCTTGGCTCAAAGTGTGCAGGACACGTTGGGGTTCACCAAATGTTGCGGTATCCCGCAGTGGTAGGGAAGAAAAGAGAGATCCAACAGGCAGGAATTGTGCAGCAAGATTGATTTATTTATTATTTTACAAACTCTTTTATAGACTTTTTTCTTCATAGTCTAATTGGTCAAAGGATCAGCCACTCCCTGGGGTGATTGGCTAGAATCCTAAAACATCCATTGTCAAAATATTTTTCTACTGTACCATAAACAAAGCTTTGCAAGGTCACAGGTGTTCATAGCTTATAGAACTCTATGAATATCTTCCATGAGAGAGAAAAAGAAGCAAGAAAAATTCTTGCTAGCAGCATATTTGTATCCACACTTGTGGGGTTTCTCCCTGGCCTGAGCCTTCTCCACCATCTCCAAGCTCCGGCCAGATCTTCTGCCGCCTTCCCGGAACAGGGTGGATCTTTCCTCCTTGCAGATCCCTGGGCTGGGTTTGCAGCTCCTCCTCACGCAGGATCGCCGGGGCTTTTCCTCCCAGTTGGATTCCTGTGCTGTGGAGCTGCTCAAAACGGCCTCTTCTGTGAGGTTCTGCTGAGGGGATTTGTCCTCCCTGGTCTCCATCTGCAGCTCAGTGCCTGGGGGAGGAAGGACAAGGAGAGGATGGGATTTGCCTCCATGCCACAGGGAATGGGAAGGAGATCCCCCAGTCCATCCCCGGCAGGACGGTGTCGGCAGCGGGGTTGTCCTGCAGCCGGGGTGATGCTGGGTTGGGAGATGGAGCAGAAGAGAAGGGGAAAGGGGCAGTGACTTCCTCCTCACCTGCCTGGGTGTCCTGGGACATCTTCCTCTTCTTCACAGACTCTTCCTCCATCTGGCCAAGGCTTGGGAATGATAAATCCTGGTTTCAGGGGAAAAACAATTGGTTAGTGCCTTGGGTTGGGGGTTCCTCCTGCCCAAGTCCATCTCTAGAAGTCATCAGGCATTTTGGATTCATTAAAACCTCCAAGATATTAAGATCCAGACCCAAAAAACTCAAACACAAAGACACAGCCCCAAAACTCCCAAAACCTCAATATTCAGGAAAAACTCCTATGAAGTAGGAAAATTCTGCCCCCCAAAAACCAAACCACCAACATTTAGACAAATAAACTTCAGAAACACCAAGATTTTCTCCCTCACCCCAGAAAATTAGAAAATATCAAGATTCAGCCCAAAAGATCCAGATTCAAATGGAGAACTCCACAATTCCGCAAAAAAACCCTCCCGGGAGTTCCCTCTGTCTGGGCTTCTGGGGGTCCCGCATGTTTTTGGGGCTTTCCCTATCCAGGGTTCCTGCATCTCTGGATTACCGAGGGTCCCATGAATCACAGGGGTCTCCCCTTTCCGGGCTCCCCACTTCAGTGTCCAGGGGGTTCCCCTGCTCTCCAGCCTCCCCCTCCCTTCAGGCTGCCGGGGGTGCCCCAGCTCTGGGATTGCCCCTCTCTGCTCTTCCCACTCCGTGGGTCTCGGGCTTCCCCCAAACCTGGCTCTCCCAGGGGGTCCCCAAAACCGGTGTCCCCCTCACACCGTGCCACCACCAGGAGAGACCCTGACCCAGGGAGACCAACCCACACGTGGGGGGAGACCCCACATCCCCCCACCCATGGCCGGGGCTCTGCCGTGAGCCGCCAGCGGGAACCCCCCAAAAAACCCTCCCAGGGACTGCCCAAGGTATTTGGGGCAAGCTTCCCCTCCCTGATCCCCTGCGGAATGCGGGGGGGGGCGATGCTCCCAGGGTGGGAGGGCTGCAGATACGGGGAGCGCTGGACGCATGTGCTGCCTCCTCTTCCTCCTCCTGTTCCTGCTCCCACTCCTCCTCTATCTCTCCTCTTCCTCCCACTCCTCCTGCACTTCCTCCTTCTCCTCCTTCCATCCCTTCTCCCCCTCCTCCTTCATCCCTGCTCCTCCACCCCTGATCCTCCTCCCCCCAGGCCCAGCGCCCACCCTTGGCCCCCTCTCCCCAAACCCATCGCATCCCGTGGGAGGAGCAGGGATGGAGCTGGGGCCGGTCGGGCTGGGGCAGCGCTGGGCTCTTGGCTGCTCCCAGCCGCTGTGGGGGAAGCCAGGAAGGGGAAAAGAGGGAAGATTGTTGTGTGGAGAAAAAAGTTTCAGGTTTGTGGCCCCTCTCAGTGGGGACTTGGACCCCTTTGATCTCACCTCAGAAACCTGGAGATTCTGGAGGGGGAATGCAAAGATGGGTGGGAGATCCCAAGGGATTTTGGGAACAGGGTGAGGGGTTGTGGGAGCCACTTCCTGGGGGGGGAGTCAGGCTGGAGACCCCTGGGCTGGACTCCTGGTCTGGGCATTCCAGCTCCCATTTTCTGCTCTCTTCCTCCCTTTTTCCCACCTCTCTCAGTATTTTCCCGTTGTCCCCATCACACCCCTGAGACACTCATGTTTACCTGAGTCCTGCTAGCCCCCGGACACGTGAGCTCCCAGCACCGCCAGTACCACCAGTACGGCCCCAGCTGCCAGCACACGCCCCATGGCCAGTGCCGGGCAAGTGCCGCCAGCCCCAAAGCAGCCGTGCTGTGCCGTGGAGGGGTCCCCGCGGCCCTGCCCCATGCAGCACTGGGAGCACCAGTCCGGACCAGTGCGGAGCACGGGTGGGCGGCATCAGAACCCACGGAAGTGGGTCCCCCACATGCCATTTAGACCCCCCCCAACTGCTGGAAAGCATCAGGATCCTCCCAAAAAAGGAGTCACCTCCGCCCCCCAAAATGACCACAAAATCTCCCAAAACCGTTTATAACCCCCCAAAACTGGTGGAAAGCTGCAGGATCTACCCTAAAATGGGCTCCCCATGTCCTTTCCTGTGGGGCCACACTCCAAATGCAAAAGCCAGGTGTGTCCCCCCTTCCAGTAACACATCCCTCAGGACTGGAGGGTGCCCCAAAACCTCCTCAGGAACCGGATCCCCCAAACCTCTTCATCCCAACATGTGTCTGTGTCATTCCAGACCCCATCCCAGCCATCCTCCCTCTCCCAAATACAGCCCCGTTCTTACGGGGGCAGAGCTGCTTCTGGGGGCATCAGTGAGTGCAGGGGATCCTTTATCCCCCTCGTGCCGCTCCAAGCTGCCGAGGGCAAAGCCCTGGTTTCTAGGGCTGTCTCCCTCCCCAAATTTGTAGGGTGTAATACCCAAGTGCGGCAACCCCGTGCCGTGTGGCAGCAGCCGTTGTCAGGACACGGCCCCGGGAGCTGCGTTAATGCCCGGCCGTGCCCGGGAGCGACTGAGGGGAGGGGAGTTCATAAGGACCCCCCCGCGCCTCTCGCTGCGCATAAAAAGGTTTTTAATGTATGGGAGCGATTTTCCACGGTTTCTGGGCTCCATGGGGCCGAGGCGGCGGCAGCGGGACCCGCGGGGCCCGGCCCGTGGGGGCGGCCGGGGGTAAAAAGTGCGCGGCGACCCCAGCGCGGTGCCCGAGGGCTGAACGGAGCTGGTCGGGAACAACCCCCGGAACCCCCCCGGTGCCCGAGGGCTGAGCGGAGCTGGTCGGGAACAACTCCCGGAACCCCCCGGTGCCCGAGGGCTGAGCGGAGCTGCTCGGGAACACCCCACCCCGCTCGTCTCCGCCGCTCCAAGCCGCTTTCCCGGCTCCGGCTGCCGCCGCCGCCCGGCCCCGGCGCGGTCCCGCGGGGTCGCCGCTCGAGGCGCAGCTGGAGGGGCTCGATCCGGGCCGCGCCCCGCCCGTCCCTCGCTGCGGCTCCTTCAGTGACGCGGGGCGGCCGAGAGCCCTCGGGCCGGCTCCAGAAGCCCCAACTCCCCCCGTCTGCGGCTCTTTCGGTGACACGGGGTAGCCGAGAGCCCCCGCTGCTGCCCCGACGGTCCCTCGGTGCGGCTCTTTCAGTCACGGGCAGCGGCCACTCCCGGTGCGGGTTTCTTTTCTCATTTTTTTTATTCTGTTCTCTAGAGTTTATTTTATTCCCACCTCCCATCCCACGCCCCTCCGGTGCGGCTCCTTCCCCGCCGCCGCTGCTCTCCGCTCTCTCGGTGCAGCTCTTCAGTGACACGGGCCGGCGGGGACTCCTCGGGCGCCTCTTCCGAGCCCAGGCAGTGCCCATCCCGCCCCGCAGCTCTTCTACCACCGCCCCGCCAGTCCCTCGGGGCAGCTCTTTTACTGACACGGGGCCGCGGAGAGCCCGGGTTGCGGCTCTTTTATTGCATTTTAATCTATTCTCAATGTTTTATTCCATTCACACCTGCCACCCCCTCGGCGCTGCCCTTCTGGCCACATCCGACAGCGCCCGTCCCGCCGTGCGGCTCTTCAGTGACACCGGGCGCCGCGGACATCCCGGTGCAGTTTTTTATTCTATTTTACTCCGTTCTCTGGATTTTCTTCTATTCACCCCCCACTCGTCCCTCGGTGCAGCTCCTTCAGACGCGGGCGGCTCAGAGCCCTCGGTGCGGCTCTTTTAACACCGTCTTGCCTCTGGTGCAGCTTCTCTCGCCCCCTCAGACCGCCGTCTCACGGGGCCACTCCAACAGGGCTCCGCCCGCCGCCGCTCCCGGAGGCCTCCCCCCTGCTCCCCGGGGATCGGACACTGCAGGCAGTTCTTTCTCCTTCTCCTTCTCCTTCTCCTTCTCCTTCTCCTTCTCCTTCTCCTTCTCCTTCTCCTTCTCCTTCTCCTTTTTCTTCTCCTTCTTCTTTTTCTTCTTCTCCTTCTTCTCCTTCTTCTCCTTCTCCTTCTTCTTCATCTTCATCTTCTTCTTTGTCTTCTTCTTCTTCGTCTTCGTCTTCATCTTCTTCTTCGTCTTCTTCCTCTTCTTCCTCCTGCGGGGATTCAGCCCCCGCCGCCGCCCGGCTCCTTCTGCCGCTCCTGCCCGGCACGAAGCGGCGGTGCCGCTGACGGGGCCGGAGCGCGGCTGCCCCGCGACTGCCCCGCGCCTCAGGGCCGGGCCGGGGAGTGACCGCACGGCTGGGGAGGGACCCCCGCTGGCCAGGGCAGGGATTGACCCCACGTGGAGCTCAGCTGTCATCCTGAAATGAAGGAATCGAACGTGGGTGCTGGCACTTCTGTAACCTCAAGCTGTTACTCGATACTCGACACTTTAGTTCTGGCAACAGGAAGCCCTTCAGCAGCAATGTCTCTCCCAGCCACTGGTTTCTGGCTCACACCCAGCTCGGAGCTTGGACAAGAAACCCAAAGTCCCAGAAGAAAATGCTCTGCCGTCACTTTTTTTTCATAGTTATATTTTATTTTATACGTGTCTGTGATGACGTATTTAAGAAGGAAATCAAAGCCATGCACAGCTCTCCCGTGGGGTGGCGAGTCGCCGTGGCCAGGGCCATCCCGGCTCCACAAGCGGCCACGTGGCTACTGCCATCTCAGCATGGCCAGCGGCAAGCTTTGCCTGCTTGGCCACCTCTAGCCAGCTGTGCTGTGGGCAGAAGGGCAGGGGCAGCGGCAGTGGCTTCTTTTTTGTGCCCCGCTTGAAGAAAGACATTGAATGGCGCCGGTGCTGCGGTGGCCGGCACCGGACGCGCAGTGGCGGGGGGAGGGGGCTACGTGGCCAACAGCGGAGGCATGGCGAGCGATTCCCCAACGCAGAATTCGGACGAAATCGGCCTCTCGGCGCTGTGAAGTCCTGCAGAAGTCTTTGAACTGGTGGAATTTGTTGGTAATGGTACTTACGAGCAGCAGTTTTTTCCTTCTTCGAGAAAGAGGAGGAAGTGAGGACACGTGGTGGAAGACAGTGTGGCGGCACCAAGGTCAGTGGAAAGAAAGAGGGGCAGGAGGTGCTCCAAGTGTCAGAGTCGAGATCTCTCTGCAAGCCGTGGTGAGGACTGGGATAAAACAAACTGTCTCCCTATAATTCATGAAGTCCATGGGGGGATGCAGAGATCCTCTTGCAGCCCATGTGCAGAACAGGTGCTTGCACCAGAGCAGGTGGATGCCGGAGGAAGCTGTAATCCAGTGGGAGACCCGAACAGAGAGAGAGGGCCTTTTCTTCCAGAGACAGAGGAAGAGGGCCCTTGTTCCAGTCTAGAGCAGCTTATCCTTAAAGACTACACCCCATGGACTAAAATGATCCACACTATGCAGTTTTGGGAAGACTGTTTTGCCTGTGGGAGAGACTCACGTTACAGCAGGTCGGGCAGGACTGCTACTCGTGAAATTAGAACCACGCTGGAGAAGTTCATTAAGAACTGTCTCCCGTGGGAAGACCCCACAGCACAGCAGAAGAAAGAGACTCCCCTCCCTAAGCAAACTGAAGAAAGATTTCGGGTGAGGAACTGACCAAAACCCCCACGCCCTGTTTCCCTGCACTGTTGGTGGGAAGGAGGGAGGGGTTGAGGGGAAAAAAAGTGTTTTAAAGGCTTATTTTATTCCTCATTATCCTTCTCTGACTGCTAATAATAAATTTACTTTATCCCTTTAAGTTTGAGCCTGTTTAGCCCTTAGAGTGTTTTTTCTTAATCCTTATCTCAACCCATAAGCCCTTCGTTTTTTTCCCCTTCTCTGCTCAGCTGTATCAGAGGACAACAAGTGAATGGTTTTTCGTGGGTGCCTGGTGTGTGGCCAGTGTCAAACCACAACACCAAGGAGATCGATGGAAGTAATGAGGAATTTTTGAACTCTTTCCGCTGCTGTTTCCAGAAGGTCCCGGCCGGGTCCTGCCGGGAGGAGCCGGGGGCGGGGAGGGGCCTCAGGGCTTAACTGGGGGGAAAAGTTGAATTGGGGCAAGGAAACTTTAATGGTGGGGAGAAAATGTGAACGGAGGGGATTTGAATGGGAGGGGATGATTTGAACTGGGCAGAGAAAATGAAGTGGGGGAGGAGCCCCCCAGCCCTCGGCTGTGCCCCGAAGGTGCTGCCAGCGGTTCCCCTGCTCCCACCCCCCGGGCTGGGGGCGCGGAGCTGCCGCTGCTCCCTGGGAATGCCACGGGATAAAAACTCCACTCAAGCTTTTATGTTCCCAGTCATTCCCAATAAGATCCCAGTTGCCCCCAACATGGTCCCAGTTGTTCCCAGTCATGCCCTGTATGGTTCCTTTCACTCTCAGTCCCTCCCAGTAGAGTAAGGTAGGGCCCCAGTCACTTTCAGTATGAACCCAGTCACTCCCAGTCAGTCCCTCTATGATGCCTTTTGCCCCCATCATGGTCCCAGTTGCTCCCAGCATGATCCCAGTAACTCGCAGATACTCCCGGTACTATGCCAGTCACTCCATGTGTGACCCTGTCAGTCCCAGCATGATCCCAGTATGACCCCAGCATGGGCCCAGCTGCTCCCTTGTTGCCCCAGTTCTGGTCCCAGTGGGTTCTAGTTCCAGTTTGTCCCAGTCCATCCCAGTCTGTCACATTCTGTCCTGGTCCCTTCCCAGCAGCTGCTGCCATTTCCCGGATCCTGCCCCCTCCAACCTCCGGAGCTGCCGCTGGACATCCCCCCAGGATGCTGACGGGGGTCAGGGGCTTCGTGCTGGACTTTGTTTTCCTAGGCTGGGGCTCAGCCTCCACCTGTGGGAGAAGGTGAGGGGGGGGTCTCTGGGGGGCCATGTCCTCTTGGAGCCTGTGAGCCCCTCTCAGGCCTCCCCCAACCCCGGGGTCACTTCTTTCCCCCGGAGCTCCTGACCCAGCTCGTGCTCCCCCCTGGGAGGGGACTTTGGGCTTTTTCCTTGGGCCCCCCTGGAATCCCCATTCCTCTGCACTGGGACCCCCCTGCATCTCCTTCCCCAGCTCCGGGACCCCCCTGCACCCCCTGACCCTGCACCAACACCCCCCTGCACCCCCTTTCCAGGTATCCATCTCTCCCAGCCCCTGGATCCCCCTTTTCCCTGACCCCGGGGACCCCCGGACCCCCATTCGCGGCCATCCCAGGGCACCTCAGCCCCAGGCCTCCCTTTGCTGGGAAACCCGAACTGGGCACGGGGCTCTGCAGCCGCTCTGGGATTTGTGATCACCCAAAGGGAGAGGAGAGGAGAGAGAGGAGAGGAGAGGAGAGGAGAGGAGAGGAGAGGAGAGGAGAGGAGAGGAGAGGAGAGGAGAGGAGAGGAGAGGAGAGGAGAGGAGAGGAGAGGAGAGGAGAGGAGAGGAGAGGAGAGGAGAGGAGAGGAGAGGAGAGGAGAGGAGAGGAGAGGAGAGGAGAGGAGAGGAGAGGAGAGGAGAGGAGAGGAGAGGGAGAAGGAGATTCAGAATCAGGGATTGGACTCACAGCACCCAGTTCCGCTCTGCTGGGGTTGGGGACTGCAGGAAAAATTGGATCTGCTGCTCCCGGAGCTTTCCCCGCTTTGGGCCAAACCCAGCGGGTTCCAGGCAGAGTTTGGCCGCAGGGCCCAGGAGTTCAGCCCAGCCTGGCACAGGGGTCCTGCAGGGCGTGGGTGTGGAGGGTCCCAGGGGGGTCCAGGGGGATTCAGGGGGGTCCCAGGAGGGGATCCAGGTGAATTCCCTGCTTCCAGTGAGGGATCTGTATTTTAAGAGAGGTGGTTGATGGTGCTGTAAAGGAGCAAACTGCAGAAGAAGTCACAGAGAAGTCATTTAAGCAGGGACTACCCGTGGTTAATTCCTAAAACCAAAATAAGTCAGTATTTATTTTGAGGGAAAATGATTTCTAATGGCATTTTGAGGGTCAACAGGATAAATACACAGAAATAAATACAAAGAAAATACAGAGAGGTGAGACAGGAGTGGAGCTCTCTGGACTGATCCTGGGCAGAGCCCGGGAAGACCCTGCATGAATTTGGCTGCCTGAATGCAGCTCTTGCCCGGGCCCCAGGGGTGGCCCCCTCTGCGTGTCTCTCCCAGCACCACAGGGATGCTCCTGCCCCTTCCCTGGTGCCCCAGGGTCCTTCTGGGGCCACCCACACACCTCCCTGGGCCTCTGGAGGCCCCGTGGCACGGTGCAGACAGGGATGGAATCAAAGCTTCCTTGGAAGATGGAGGCAGGAGAATATTGCCCACGATCTTCTTTCCAGCTGCCCTCCACACTCCTGCAAATCCTGCTGGGACACTCAGGCTCTCCATTCTGGGGCTCTGCAGCTCCCGTGCAAACCCATCCATCACTGTGTCCCCTCTCGCATGGATATCAAGGAAATGACACAGCAATGTCCAGAAAACCTGAACTTGATTAACTTGACTGCTCTAAAAATCTGCAGCTGGGGGGTAATTGGAAGACTACGGGGTGAGAACCTTATGCCTCCAAAAAGGGTCAAGAGTTTGGAACTGGAACACTCAGGGAAACTTCAGCTTCTGGGGGAAAAGGTGGCTGGGAGCTCTGTGGCTGAGGATGGGGGGCTTCACTAACAATGGGAAAGGAGGGGAGAAGGGGTAAAAGGGGAGGTTTAGGAGCCCTAAACGTGGCGTGAGGGGGGTGGGTCATCCCCAAACTGAGCCGAGGGGAGCAGGGATTTGGGAGGACTATGGGAAAGGGGTGGGAGAGGGGGGATAAAAGGAGGGGGGACAGTGGGAAAGTGTCCCCACCACTTGAATCCCTGGAGCGATTCTTTGGGGCTTGCGGGGGAGGGGGGATGGATCCGCACTGGAGGGGTCCCCAAGCCCCCTGCCCATCCCTGGGGGGCTCATGGGGGATTCCCCCACCCAACACCCAGTGCTGCAGGGGGCGGGGGGGGGGGGTAAGAAATAAGGGACCGGGTGGGCACAGAGGAGGAGCGGGGGGAGGAAGAGGAAGAAGAGAAGAGGAGGAGCAGCAGGAAGAGGAGGAGCAGGACGAGGAGCCGAAGGAGACGCACGACGTTCGCTGCCCGCTCTCCGCCGCAGCCTCGGGAGCATCGTCTCCCCTACATCCCGCAGGTGAGCGGGGAGGGGAAGTTCGCCCCAAATATATCAGGTGGTCCCTGAGCGGTGCCCAGAGAGGGGAGAACCCCGGGATCCGCGGGACCCCCATCAGCCCAGAGGAAGGGAGACCCCCAGAACCCCAAAGTGGAGAGACCAAAGAGGGGGAAATCCTGGGATGGGTTTTCTGGGCTGAGTCGTGGTCGTTTGGAGATCTTTACAGACACAAAACCCCCAGTGACTTTCTGAGATGGACCTGGGCAGGAGGAACCCCCAGCCCAAGGCACTCATCCCTTGTTTCTCCCCCCAAACCAGGATTTGTCATTCCCAAGGCGTGGCCAGATGGAGGAGGAGGAAAAGCCCCGGAGATGCTGCACGAGGAGGGGCTGCAAACACAGCCCAGAGAGATGCAAGGAGGAAAGAGCCCCCCTGTGCCGGGAAGGCGGCCGGAGATCCAGGGGGAGCTCGGAGCTGGGGGAGAAGCCTCAGGGTGGGGAGAAGCCCCACAAGTGCTTGGAATGTGGGAAGAGCTTCAGCACGAGCTCCAGCCTTATCCATCCCTGCAAGATCCACAGTGGGGAACGACCCCGTGAATGTCGGGAATGTGGAAAGAGCTTCAGCCAGAGCATGGTCCTGATCGAGCACCAGGTGATCCACACAGGGGAACAGCTCTACACCTGCACGGAATGTGGGAAGAGCTTTGGGGGCAGCTCCATCCTGAGAAAGCACCGGCACACCTGCACCGGGGAGAGGCCCTGCGAGTGCCCCGAGTGCGGGAAGAGCTTCGTGCGCTGCTCCAGCTCCATCCCCCGTGGGAGGATCGGCGTTGGATGATCCCCAGTGACCCCCGTTGGGCAGAGCCCTGGTGACCCCCGTTGCGGGTGATCCCCGCTGGGTGGGGGGAAGGTATTGGACTCATCAGTTGCCAGGCAGACCCTCAGCGCCGAGTGCCCCGCACTGGACTCGGCCTCCCCGTGTCGCGCACTTCATTCCCAGTCCCTCCCAGTGCCACCACAGACCCTCTCAATCCCTTCCACTCGCTCTCAGTCCATTCCCAGGCCACTCCCAGACCTGCACCCTCTCTCCCAGTGCCTCCCACTGCATTTCCAGGCCCTCTCAGTGCTGCACCAGCCCTACACCCTCCCTCTCTCCATGCCTCACCAGCTGATCCCAGTGTCTCACAGCTCTCTCCCAGTGCCCCCCAGCATGTCCATCTCGCTGGTGCCTTTGAGCTCCCAACCTGGCCCTAGCTGCGTGCTCTGCTCCGAGATGGATTTCTACCCTTCAGACATCCAGGTGAGGTGGTTCCAGGGCCAGCAGGAGCTCTCAGGGCATGTGGTGGCCACTGACATCATCCCCTGTTGGGGTCCCTCCCCCGCCGTGTAGCCCTGGGAGAGGGGCCCTGAGGGCACAGACACGGGGCTTCCCTGTCCCTGCTCAGCCTCGTTCCCATTGGTTGGTTTGTGTTCCCTGCGCGGGCAGAAGGACCCTTGGTCCCGTGACTGGAACAGTTCCTCGGCAGAGCTCCGGCCATGCAGCTGGAGAAATAAACATCTCTGAAACAGCTATCAAGAATCTGTCTGTCCATATATATTTCCTTTCCATGGGACTCCTGGTTTGATATATGTATGTTGCAGTATCCCCACTGCAACAGTCCCCAGTGGGGACTGGACCCACCAGCTCCTGGTGCTGCTGGAAACTCCCCCTGGTGTGGGGTCACCTCCACTTGCCAGGTGGAGCATGTCAACCTGGAGCACCCCCTGAGCCAGCACTGGGGTACGGCCCGGCCCCCACAGCACCGGGGAGGGACTGGGGAGCCTGGGAGGGGGATTGCAGTGTGCTGGGTGTAACTGGGAGGGAGTTTGAGAGAGCCTGCTTTAAAATGGGAGAAATGCTTGGGGGTCTGACAGGGCTGGGAAGGGGTTTGAAGGATGTTGGGGAGGCTGGGATGGGGCTACAGGGGTCCTAATGGACACTGGGAGGGAGTTTGGGGGTGCTGGGTGTGGAGGGAGTTTGAGTGAGCCTGGAGGGGCTGGAAGAAGACTGGGGACAGAAAAACAGGGGTTGGGATGAGGTTGGTTGTGCAGGGAAGAGACCGGGAGGGGTCTTGGTGAGTCCTGGTGGGGCTGGGAAGGGACTGGGAAAGGGTTTGGGGGTCCTGAGAAGGCTGGGGAGGGACTGGGAAGAGGTTTCAGGGGGCCCTGGGTGGGCTGGAGGCGACTGGGAGGGTGCTTGGAGAGTCTCGAGGTGTCTCTGAGAGGTTTTGGGGGTTCTGACCCCTGCGGACCCCCCAGAGATGCCGCCAGACGCCGCCCGCAGCAAGATGCTGACGGGGATCGGGGACTTCGTGTTGGGCTTCGTCTTCCTGGCGCTGGGGCTCGGCTTCTACCTGAGCAAGAAGGTGAGGGGGGGTCCCGGCGTTCGTGTCCCCCCTCCCCCGGAGCTCTGTGCTCCCCCGGGGCCCCCCAGCCCGGTGTCACCCCCTTTGCTCTGCCCACAGAGCTCCTGAGCCGCCGGCGGCTGCAGCCCCTCCCCGTGGCCTCGGGCCCGGCCGGGACCCCCCGCTCCATCCCCGCGCTGATTTTGGGGGGGTCGTGTGTCCCCCCCAGCCCCGCTGTCACTCTGCCCCTGCCCGGCTGCTCCCAGTGTTCCCAATAAAACTTCCCAGTTCGCCCCGGTCCTGTTTATTGGGGGGCGGTGGGGAGGGACTTGGGGGTACCCCGCGAGGGGGGCCGAGATTTGGGGGGGGAGGGGGAGGAGAACCTGCCCCGGGATGGATCGGGAATGGGGACGTTCAGCCAATCAGAGCGCGCGGCGCTGGTGACTCACCAGTTGCCAGGCAGACCCGCAGCGCCCAGCGCTCCCCACCCGGACCCCACCTGCGCCCCCCCCTCGCCCCCAGCGCCCCCCGCCAGGGGAATTTGGGGAGGGGGCGCGTGGGGAGCTCCCAGGCCGGGCCCACAGCCCAGCCCTGCCCCAGCCCGACCTGTCCCGGGTCCATCCCGGCTCCTCCCGCGGGATGCGACCGCGTCCGGAAAAGAAGGGGCCAAGGGTGGGCGCTGGGCCCGGAGGGAGAAGGGATGGGGGGGGAGGAGGAAGAGGAGGAGGGGTGAGGAAGGAGCGGGAGAAGGGCCGGGGGGAAGAGCAGAAGGAGGCGGGATTAGGAAAGAGGAGGAGCGGGAGAAGGGAGTGGAGGAGGAGCCAGGGGAGGAGCGGGAGGAAGAAGTGGGAGAGGGGAAGAGGAGGAGCAGGAAACGGAGGAGGAACAGGAAGAAATTCTCGGTTCCGGCGTCCGTTGCGTCCGCAGCAGCTCCGGCCCTGGGATCATCGCCCTCATCCCGCATCCCGCAGGTGAGCGGGGAAGGGGAGCTCGCCCCAAATATATCGGAGAGTCCCCGGTGGGTTTTTTTTGGGGGGTGGATAGTTAGAGCCGAGAGGACTCCAAAGCTGAGCCGCAAATGCCACTTGGGCGGATAACGGGGGTCCACGACTGGTTGGGGTTTTTGCTGGGGGGAGGGAGGGGGAGATGGTTGCTGCCGGCAGAGCCCGGGCAGTGGATGGGGGGATGTGGGATCCCCAGATCATCCCTAAGCGGGATCCTGGAGAGGGGGGACTGCAGGAGCCACGGGACCCCCATCAGCCCAGGGAAGGGGAACCCACGAAACACCAAAGTGTGGCGATCAGAGAGGGGGAACTCCTGAGAGGCTTTTTTTGGCTGAATGTTGGTGGTTTGAAGAGTTTTACAGACACAAAATGCCCGGTGACTTCCTGAGATGGACCTGGGCAGGAGGAACCCCCAGCCCAACGGGCTCACCCCTCGTTTTTCCCCCAAACCAGGATTTGTCATTCCCAAGTTGTGGCTGGATGGAGGAGGAGGAAAAGCCCCGGAGATGCCGCACGAGGAGGGGCTGCAAACGCAGCCCAGAGAGATCCAAGGAGGAAAGAGCCCTCCTGTGCCGGGAAGGCGGCCGGAGATCCAGGGGGAGCTCGGAGCTGGGGGAGAAGCCTCAGGCCAGGGAGAAGCCTCAGGGTGGGGAGAAGCCCTACAAGTGCTTGGAATGTGGGAAGAGCTTCAGCCAGAGCTCCAACCTGATCCGGCACCAGGTTATCCATACTGGGGAAAAGCCCTACACCTGCTTGGAATGTGGGAAGAGCTTCAGCCAGAGCTCCCACCTGGTTCGGCACGAGGTGACCCACACTGGGGAAAAGCCCTATGAGTGTGGGGAATGTGGGAAGAGCTTCGGCTGCAACTCCGACCTCAACAAGCACCGCAAGATCCACAGTGGGAAACGACCCTACGAGTGTGGGGAGTGTGGGAAAAGCTTCAGCCAGAGCTCCAACCTTATCCGGCACCAGACAATCCACACTGGGGAACGGCCCTACAAGTGCTTGGAATGTGGGAAGAGCTTTAGACGCAACTCCAGCCTCAATGTCCACCGGCGCAGCCACACCGGCGAGAGGCCCTACGAGTGTTCTGAGTGTGGGAAGAGGTTTCAGACCACCACGAAACTCCTCCAACATCAGCCAACACACACAGAGGAGAGGCCCTTCCGCTGCGCTGATTGTGGGAAGGGCTTCAACCGCAACTCCCACCTTGTCAGCCATCGGCGCATGCACACCGGGGAAAAGCCCTACGAGTGCTTGGAGTGTGGGAAGAGCTTCAGCACGAGTTCTGACCTGATCCAGCACCAGAACATCCACACTGGGGAACGGCCCTATAAGTGTAGGGAATGTGGGAAGAGCTTCACCTGGAACTCCAACCTCAACAAGCACCTCAAGATTCACACTGGGGAACGGCCCTATGAGTGCGTGGAATGTGGGAAGAGGTTCAGGTGGAGGTCCCACCTCATCAGCCACCAGAATATCCACACCAGCAAACGTGAACGGCCCTACAAGTGTTTGGAATGTCGGAAGAGCTTCAGCAATAACTCTGACCTCATTAAGCACCAGAGGATCCACACTGGGGAACGACCCTATGAGTGTGGGGAGTGTGGGAAGAGCTTCAGCCAGAGCTCCAACCTCATCCGGCACCAGACAATCCACACCAGGGAACGGCCCTACAGGTGTTTGGAATGTGGGAAGGGCTTTAACCGCAACTCCCATCTCATCAGGCACCGGCGCATTCACACTGGGGAGAGGCCCTACGAGTGTCCCAAGTGTGGGAAGAGCTTCTCACAGAGCTCTCAGTTGACCCAACACCAACGGAGCCACCAGTAAGGGAAGCCCCGCTGTTGGGGAGGATGAAAGTTTGGTAAGAAAGTTTCACAGATATGTAGGCTTGGCAGAAAGATCTTTGAATGTAGAAACTGAGGATGAGATAGAAATGAAAGCAAGTTTTGATATAAAGTAAAAGATGTTTTGCTGAACCAGTGATCACTGAATAACTGAGACGGAAAAGGCTGGAGATGAGTTGAAAGGAGATTTTTATGATTAGGGACGAAGGTATGTGACTACAAACAAAGACATGTTTTTCACCAAGTAAATAAGTCTCAAGAAGAGCATAAGTAAATAGAAAACATGTTTTTACCAAAAAGAGAGATATGGCAGGCAAACAAGAAATGTTGATGTAGCAAGAAGAAGAAAGGTCTGAGAATTTCCCATTGTAAGCTTAAATTGTAACTTACTCTAGTGATTGGATAATAATGACTATAATATGGTCATGGTAGCAGCTATGATAGGCTATAGGCAAAGGTAAAAGTATTGTGTATGGTGCTTATTGGTTGTTATGTATTAAGATACTCAGCAAAGTATAAAATGCTTTGTAGCTTGAACAGAAGGTGGCTTCAGGTATGCCTACAGCTGTAGATGGCAGCTGTAGGGCTGGCTCTGGATACCCACTCCCTGAAATGCTGTAACTTTGCCTATGCAATAAACAGCTTTCAAGAGAGCCGCCTGAAGTCCAGACATTCTTCGTTGACACTTCTCCTATATCCCGCGAGTGCCCCGAGTGCGGGAAGAGCTTCGTGTGCTGCTCCAGCTCCATCCCCCGTGGGAGGATCGGCGTTGGATGATCCCCAGTGACCCCCGTTGGGCAGAGCCCTGGTGACCCCCGTTGCGGGTGATCCCCACTGGGTGGGGGGAAGGTGTTGGAGAGATTTCTTTGCCTTCTCCTTGTGCTGCTGGGATTTGGTTGGTAATAAACACCCTCCCTGTGCCCAGGCTGGGTCTGTTGTGCCCGTGCCGGTGTTTGCTGAGGGATCTCTCCCAGTCTTATCCCATCCCAGGAACCCTTGGTTAAATTTTCTCTCCCCTGTGCGGCTGCAGGGGGCAGGGACAGAGTGGCTTTGGTGGGTGCCTGGCATTGCTCCAGCATCGCCCCAGGCCATGGACATCCTTGGGATCCCAGTGTGCTGGTCCATTCCCCCCTCCTCCTTTCCAGGCTGCAGCGTGATCTGAGAAATGCTTGTTAGGCCTTGGCCTTGAAAACAGCACCTGGGCTCAGCTCTTTCCGAGCTTGTCAGAAATACTGTCTGCTCCCAGGAACTGCTAACGAGATCCTGCTTTCCTTATGACCAGCCCTGGAAAAGATTCCTCTTGCCTGAATGGCATAGCATTCCTGTTCTCCCACTTTCAGAGAAAGTGCTGGCCCAAACTGTGGCCGGGATGAAACATCGTTATGGCTGAAGCCCACTCTCTTGTGACCCTCTCAACAGAGGCCCAAAAGGAGGCCCTTTGAGCTCTCCTGGGCCACCGTGGGCTGTGACCAGCAATCTCCCTCTAAGGGGGCCTGTCAGAGCCAGCAAACGCTCAGGTTTGCTATGCCTGGAGCTCGCCGAACCACGACGTGTCCTGGGCCGATACCCTCAGTCCTCGAGGCCTGATCCTGTGCCCAGCAGGAGAGGAAAAAGGTTCCAAAGTGAGGATTTCACTGACCTCTGAGGGGAATTTTTCACAGGAACCTTGCTTGCTCTGACTGTTTCTGTCTGTGTGCGTGCCCCTGCGCATATGCTATAGCAAATCTGGGAGAAATACTGCTTTCTTAGGTGTTTAAGTACCTTGGATACCTAAGTTAGGCCTGTAGGTAAGGTTCAGTTATCGTTATAAACTCACTTAAATGCTGCTAAGTGTTGTTCTTTTGCGAGGTTCTTTAACATAAGTTATAAACTAAGTCCGGTGTTTTTAAGCGGTGTTTTTCTGTTACGCTGCTAAGTATCACTTGAAAGTTACAGCTGTAAATAAGGTTATTCCTCTGTTGAATTGTTAAGGTTAAAGTGTAAGTTCAGGTAGAAGTTAAAGTACTGCTGAGTGTTGCTAAGGTTTTGGGCCGTGTTCCTTTTTATCCTTGCCCGCACTGTCTTTTGTCCCATGCACCTGAACACCCACCCCACACCCCCACACCCCCCTAGAGAGTTCTCAGCTCATTTCTGTTTTGATTGCCTGGATTTTGTTTGGTTTTGTTGTTGGTTTGTTCTCCCTTGTTGTGCTGTAGCTGTCCTGTAGGTAGTAGAGTGAATCTTGCCAATGAACTTGTTGCGCTTTGTTGCTTAATGTTAAATCTGACTTTTGCTCATACCCTTGCCACTGGTTTTTCAAGCGATCTCAAACACTCTCATTCGTGACAGCACCACAGTGTCCCGCCCTCACCGAGGGCCCTGACCCGCGCCCGTGTCACAAAGGGCCACAGCCGGCACCCCAGCCACAGAGGGACAGACTGGAACCGGCACGGAGCCGCCCCGGACTTGTGGCCTTGTAGCCCCTGCCGTGCCCCGAGCCCTGGGAGGCTTCGGCCACGCTCGCACCCGACAGCCGCAGCCCGGCCCTGCGGAGCGCTGGGGCTGCAGCCCGGGCTGCTCGGGGCAGGAGGAATTGGCCGCACGGACGTGCCAGGGCCCTGTGGGCAGTGGCTCCATGTCCTGCGGGAGGCCGGGGCCGAGGGTGTCCCTCAGGGCTCTGCCGGGGCACCGGGGCTCGTCACTGCCTCGGTCAGTGGCACCCGGGGGCACCGAGCGCAGCTTCGGCACCTTTGCAGGGCACGGGGAGCTGAGCAGGGCGGGGGCAGCACGGAAACACCGAGTGCCTGCCCGGGACAGAGCCGGGAAAGCCGGGCTGGAAAGCCGGGAGAGGCTGCTCGGAGCTGGCCCGGGGACTTGGGCACCTGGGAGACAGAGCCGGGCTCTGAGCTGACACCCCAAGCCAAAAACCTGAGAAGTTACAGCAGGTTTTCCTAGACACTCTTCATTATTCTGTATTTTCTCAACGTGACTTTTTATGAGGGAACATTATCAGTGTTTTTTTGTATGTTTTTTCCACCCTTTATGTTGAGCTTTTGACAGGGTACCCTTCCTTCTTGGACCAGGGTAAAAGAGCAGAGGAGGCTGCTGTTCTGCTGAGTGCTTTATTTCATAGTCTAATAGCTTTCTTGAAGGCAGAGTTTGAAGTGGGTTACATGATAAAGGCAAACAGCAACAGCAGGCAAAAACAGCTGCTTCTTCTGTATGCTCTATATGCTCCATATGCTCCATATGCTCTATATGCTCTAGATTCTAGACTCTAGACTCTATATGCTTTATTTTCTAGACTCTATATTTTTTCTTACACAAGTTTGGATTATATTTGTTAATTGACCAGTAAGATTAACACACAATTCTAGTTTTTCTTTTCTTAACCTATCCTGGTCTAATTCTAACAATTGTAAGTTTTACACAAGTGTTACATAGGTATTACACAGATTTGGGTGTACATTTTCTCTCAGCTCTTATTGTTTATGTGAACACTCTATCTAAAAAATGTGAACAGTGTAATTCTATCTATATTTTGTCTAAAGTAAAGAATTCAGTGAAAAGGTAACACTGATGCAGCAAGAACTGTGTTTAAGGTCTCTGCTACAGCTTTTTCATGTTTAAGGCACTGTTCCGGTTTGGCCAAATTTAGAAATATATCCTCTGAGAGAAGGTACAACCACCCCTTCCCCCACCAGGTTCGGGAAAAAATAAACTTTCCTCAAAGGAAAGTGAAAGAGATAAAAACTATTTATTTAACAAACACATGGGAAAAGGATAATAATGCTAAATAATAAAATCTCTCGCTGTGGAGGAAAAACCTGGGAAAGTGTTCAAGTCCTCCCTTTGGTCTCCTCAGAGCTGGGGCTTGGCCCAGGGCCAGGCCCTCTGTGCCCGGTGGAAAGTCCTCCCGATGTGCTCTGATGTTAAAGCAATCAATCAGTCCAGTAGAAAAGGGAGAAAATCCGAAATTCCAGGGAAGGAAAAATTCAACTCTCAGTCTCTCTCCAGAGAAAAAGCAGCTGAACCCCTGGCCAAAAAACTGTCCTTGGGAAACAGCAAGCCGGGTGCTTCCTCGCTCCCCTGCCGCAGCTGGGAAACCAATTGCTATCTGTGTGTGACCTTGAACAAGCTGCAAACTGCTTTGAAAAAGTTTTGCTCAGTTTTTCCTTCTCCCTCTCAGGCTCAGTTTGGAGGCATAGAAAGGCACAAAAATTAATTTCTGAGCATAGGCAGCGATATGGGATATACATCATAAGGTGATGAGACAGGCACTTAGCATATATTTCTACTAAAAGTTAAAAAAAAATCTATATTTCTATTTCACTTTGGTGTGGCTTCATGTATCTCAGCTTGTCCAAAGGTTTTAATTCAACCCCTGTGCTTTGGCTTCCCTCTGGGCCTGAGTCCAGAGGAGCCTTCACTCCAACACCTTTAAAAAGAAATCAATCACTTTTTGTTACGTGTTAGGAAGGTCAGGGAGGGAAACATTGTGGGCAATGAGGGTTTTTTTATTCAATATATTTTCAAAAGTGAGATGTGCCAACTCCGGACTTTGACTCCTAGAGCAGTGTCTGGTTCCAGACTGCTCTGCTTTTCACCGTGAGATCTCAGTTCCTTCAAATCCAGCAGTCAGAGCCCTTGAAACACAGAAAAGTCAGGAATCAGGTGAAAGCATTTGGAGGGTTTGCTCTGTCCATACACTCCACATCTCCCCTGGTGTTCGTTCAGCCTCTCCACTCCTGTCCGACGTGCACATTGCTGTGTCCAGAGTTCAGTACATGCTTTTATCGATATATATATATATATATATATATACGTGATTATTGTATCCACAATTGCCTTGGAGTGAGTTCCTGTGATGGTACTTTCCGTGATCCTCTGCTCTGTGCCCAGAGCATGGTTATTGTGTCTTTGAGCGCCGGGAGCCCGGGACGGGCCGTGTGTGGGGCCGGGGCGGGGAGAGGCTCCTCGTTCGCTGCGCGGGCGTTTTGAAGCCTCGCTGCGCAGGATTTCCGGCGCTCTCTGTCCACCGAGGCTTTTTGCTTGGCTGAAAAGCTTTTTTGGCCCAGGCACAGAGAGGATTTTTTTCCTTGCCGCGGTTCGGAGACGCTGCAGCGGCGAGCCTCGGGGTGCCCGCAGGGAGCTGAGCAGCTGCTCTGTCGGAGCCCGGGGGCTCCGCGCCGGCGGGAGCGGAGCGGCGCCGCTGCAGCCCAAAGCCCCAGCGAGCCGGGCCGAGCCGGGAGAGAAAACAGCCCGGGGCTTCAGCGCCGCTGCTTCGCCTGCCGGGCCCGTGCCCGCGGAGCCGCCCTGGGCAGGAGCTCCGCGCCGGCCGAGCCCCGGGCTTTCACCGCCTTCGGGACAGCCCCGGGCTGGTTTTTCCCCCGAGGGAGAAGCCGGCGCCGTCCTGTACCGCGTGTGGAGAGCGGGGATTTCTCCGGCGTTTTGGGTCTTTTGTCCCAGGGGGTGTGTGGGGGTAAGGGCTGACAATTTAATATCTAGCAGTTATTTACTGGTTTTTCTTGCCTTGAGGGCATTCTGTTTGTTAACAAATCGCTGGAGTTTTCTTCGCTTTCATCTATTAATACCCATTTCCTATTGGTGGAAAGGGATTATTGGAACCCTGTAGAGGAGGCGACACTCACTCCAAAGTGTCCTCTTTTAAATCGTCTCTCAAACGGAGACACCCTACAAGTGCTTGGAACGTGGAATGAGCTTCAGCCAGAGCTGCCACCTGATCCAGCAGCAGGAGATCCAAACTAAGGAACATCCCTCCTAATGCTTGGAATGTGGGAAGAGCTTCCTGTGGAAGCCTGACCTGGTCACCCATCGCAGGATCGACGCCGGGGAACAGCACTACAAGTTCTTGGAATGTGGGCAGAGCTTCAGCAAGAACTCCCACTTCATCAAGGACCACAAGATCCGCACTGGAAAATGGCCCTTCGAGTGCTTGGAATGTGGGAAGAGCTCCAGCCAGAGCTCCCAGCTCGTCACCTGCCAGTACATCCACACTGGGGAGAGGCCCTGCGAGTGTCGCCAGTGTGGGAAGAGCTTCGTGCGCTGCTCCAGCTCCATCCCCCGTGGGAGGATCAGCGTTGGATGATCCCCAGTGACCCCCGTTGGGCAGAACCCTGGTGACCCCCGTTCCGGGTGATCCCCGCTGGGTGGGGGAAGGTGTTGGAGAGATTTCTTTGCCTTCTCCTTGTGCTGCTGTGATTTGGTTGGTAATAAATTCCCTCCCTGTGCCCAGGCTGGGTCTGTTGTGCCCGTGCCGGTGCTCGGGGTGGGATCTCTCCCGGTCCTTCTCTTGACTCCTGGGCTTTTCCTTGTATTTCCTCTCCCTGTGCAGTTGCAGAGGGCACAGTTGCTGCCAAGCAAAGAACGCCCTCAGCTGGGGCCTCATTTTTGGGCACACCTGAACATCTCCATCCCCATTTTGGGGTGCACCTGAGCTCCTGGATATCTGGGACTCCATTTTTGGGGCTTTATTGGGTTTGCTCGATCTGGTTTTGGTAGCAGGGGGACTATAGGGTGGATTCTGGGAGAAGGTTCTGGAAGCTTCCTCTATGTCCAGCAGTGCCAATCCATGGTGGCTCCAAAGATGGAGGTGCCAGATGCAGAGATCCCCGGGGATGCAGCGATCCACCCACAGCCCCTGGAGGAGCCCCCACCGGAGCAGGGGATGCCTGAGGAGAGGCTGTGACCCCGTGCGAGACCCGTGGACAGAGGGGCCCTGCTGGAGCAGCCTGTCCTTGCAGGACTGACCCCGGGGCAGAGTGACCCCCGGGGCTGCAGCAGTGTGAGGGGACTGCTGCCCGTGGGACGGACTCAGGCTGGAGAAGTTCCTGGAGAAGTGTCTGGTGGGAGGGAGCCCAGAGTGCAGCAGGGGAACGACTCCTGTCCCTGAGCAGCGGGAGAAGGCACCGGGGATGAACTGAGCATGGCCCCAATTCCCTGTGTCCTGCACTGCCGGGGTGGGAGGTGGAGCTGGAAGGAGGGAGGGGTGGGAGGAAGAAGTTTTTAAGGGTGTTCTTTCACTTCTCATTATCCTGCTCTGAGTTTGTTAGCAAGAAATTCAATTCATATCTCTAATTTCGAGCCTGTTTTGCCTGTGATGGTTTTTGATGAGGGAAAATCTCCTGGTCCTTATCTCAACTCAGGAGCCCTGAGTTAAATTTTTTGTCCCCTGTCCGGCTGCGGAGGGCAGGGAGAGAGCGGCTGTGGTGGGTGCCTGACATCGGGCCAGCGTCCCCCCACTCCAATGGGACATGTCCTTGTGTGGCCCTGGGCTATGGTGCCACTGTTGCTGTTGCTTTTGTCTTCCTTATGATTTTATCTTTTGCATGAAATGCTTGTGAAGTGCCCCCGCTGTCCCTTGTGTCCCCTGGGCACCGACAGCCCCGGGCCTTGCCCTGCTCCCCCTCCCACGTTCCATCCCGGCTGGCGGAGCCTTGGAGCTGCCGTGGGGCCGTGGGGCTGCCCCGGGGGCTGCGCCCCGAGCCGGGGCCCCTTCCCAGTGCTCCCAGTCTGCCCATCCAGCCTGGAGCAGCCAGCGAGGGCTTCAGCTGGGGCGGCAGAGAGGCGCTGCTGGGGGGTCCCACCTCCGCTTGGCTTGGGTTGTTCTTCCCAAGCTGGGCCCAAAAGACTTTGGGAGTTTTCTGCCAGCAACCTCTCCTCTCGCGCACTCAGCCAAAGGAGTTTGGGGCGGTTTTCCCTTTTTCGGGGAAATCAAAGCCATGCACTGATGCTCCGAATTAGGGGCGGGAGTAGCGAGGCTGCAGGGCTTCCCAAGGAGCCGGAGGCAGCCCACACGCAGGGCTGGGCAGGTCGGGCCGGGAGCAGCGGAGAGCTTTGTTTCTCTTCTCAGCTGAATGGCGGCTCGGGCCGGGCCCGTTCCAGGGCTGCTCCTCAGCTGCGGCTTTCCCCTCACGCAGCCCGGGGGGCGCTGGGAGCGCGGGGCGGGGCTGGGCCGTGTGCAGAGCCCGCCCCTCGCTCCGATTGGGCGGTGCTGCCGTCAGTCGTGGTTCTGGCGCGCTGATTGGTCGGAGCGGGGAGCAGCCCGGGCCCGGAGCCGCCGGCAGGGCGGCCGTGGCGCAGCAGAGGCGCCGTTGGCGGAGCGTCTGTGCGGGCCCGGGAGCGGCGGCGGCGGCCGGAGCCCGGTGAGGCGGCGGCGGAGCTCGGAGGCGGCCCCAGCGCAGGTGGGAGCCGCGCTCGGTTCTGGCGGGGCTCGGGGCTGGCTGCGGGCGGAGGGGGCGGCAGGGGGCTGTGGCGGGTTCGTTGTGCCGTGTGGGCGCCGTGTTCGCCCTGGCGTGAGGGCGCTGCGGGAGCGGCTGCCCGCGGTCTCCTTCCCGCTGCTGCCTCGGCAGGAGCCGGTGCCGGAGCAGCGCTGGCTCGTCCCGGCTGCTGTGGGTAGGACAGAGGTGGCTGCCCCGTGGCCGGGAGTGTGCGGGAAAGTTCCCGTGGCCAGAGGTTTGTGTCCCCAGAGGAGGCGGAGGAGTCGTGTAAAAGTAACTTTATTCGTGGACAAAGGGAGAGGCCACGGGGCATTTCCCGTGGGGTCTGTCCAAGTGTTGGAGGACGCAGCCTCCTTTTTATGCCGATTTGCCCGGCCGCATCTCCGTGTCCCTTTCCGCAGTGGCTGAGGTCCTTGGAAGGTACAGACTTCCCGATCCGCCTGCTGCATGTGCCCTTTAATGTGTCCCCCCACTTTGTAGAACATCCGATATTCATGGCTCTGTGAAGGCTTTGTTCTTCTTCTAGAAGTTCAGGAATTTAGCAGGACCTTGGCTGAGCAGCAGTTAGTGTCAATTAGTAACATTTTCTGAAATTTATGGTTTCTCCGGTTACTTCCTTATCTGCAAGTCCCTGGCCCTATCTGCAATGGGATTCACACCATCTGTTTGCAAAGAAAAGTTCGGGTTTTTTTCCTTTTAATCCCTTGTCTTCTTATTTTCTCAGTACTTCTCTTTACAAACTTTAAAAATGCCTTAATCTGTTCTTCGTGGGCCTTCTTTGGTTTTGGGATTATTCTCAGTGACCTCATTCTGTGTCCTTTTGTAGCCGTTTCTGGATCAGGAGGCCTGGCTGCCACCTGCATGCCCTTGATCCCCTGCTGAATGAGCTGCACTGAGCAAGGTGTGGTGCATGGTAAAAAGATGAGAGTTGCTGCAGCACCTGAGAGGAAAAACAGCATTGGTTTAACCCATGGTCTGCCAGGGAACCACGAAAATGTGTCCCATTCCCATTCTTTCCACGTTTGGAGTGGTACATGAGCTGCTTTCTTATTTCCTTTGTTCTCTGTTTCACCACTTTTCCTTGGCCATCTCTTTGCCAAGAGCACTTTGAGTCATTTAATTTTCCACAACCTCCTGGTCCTTCTGCTGGAAGAGAATCTGATGCCATCCCAGAGTGAAATGTGGCGTTGCTCATGGGAGTGGATTGGTGGGTGAGAAGGTCAGGAGCTGGAGCTGTGTGCTTGGTTATGATTTGGAGGACAGCTTGTAATCTAATGATGCATTGAAATGATCAGTGGGTTCTCTGGCACCTGGTATGAATTTGTTTGGGTTCCCAGGGGCTGCTCCATGGTGTTGTAGGATTTGTTCTGGTGGCCGTTCATCTTTTCCCCATTTTTGGGCGCTGCCAAAAATGCCAGGGATGCATCAATTGACCGCTTTTCTCTGATTAAATCATCACATCCTTGCATTCCCAAGTGATTTCGCTGAACTTGTGTCAGCAAAAGCAGCCCAGTGGTCAAACCCACCCTGTATAACACAGAGAGTGCCAGCAGATGTTGGAGTGGGGAGAGGGATGATTCCCCCCTGCCTTTTTGAGTGAAGTTCTCCCAACATTCTCCGTTTGCTGTTTTCCTTTTCAGCTTCAGGGATTTCTGTTGCAGAGTCAGAGATGCTCAGTGTGGGCTCTGCCTTTAGCGATGCAAATTCCGTCAGTGCAGGGAGGCAGAGCTTGGGGTGAGGGGCAGAGGGAATCAGCCCAATTCCTGTGGCAGGCAAGGAGAGCCTGGGACATTGTGCACACTTCCCGCAGCAGAGATAATTTGCATTTCTAAAGCTCCTCTGCTGGCTGCCTGGAATGAAGCTTCTCTTTCAGGGCAGCCATCAGATGAGTCCCATGTGGCCTCTGAGAGCCTCTTTTTCCTTTTTTAACAATTTTCTATTAACTGTTTATGAGTTTAAGGGTCACCTTTAAAGCTCTTCTGATTTGCAAAATGCAACCTAAGGCTGAACATCAAAAAGCCCATACCAGCCACTCACACACATACACAAGAAAACCCCAAAGCAGTAAAGATTTTTGCTACCTCTTCTGCTAAGACTAAAAATTTATTGTCACACCCCTGGCCCAAATCCAACGGACAATATAGAAGTAGGATTATTATGAAAAACCTTCCAATGGTGTAATCTGATCCCAGGCAGCCCAGAGTGTGAGTGTAACTGAGAGCCAGAGTGGAATTCTCCCGCTGTCTCGCGCAGCAGCTGTGGCGAGCGCAGGCACAGAAAGCTCTGAAGGTCGCCCGGTGCCAGCGAGGATTGGCCCCCAGTGCCTGGAGATGCCAGAGGAGGTGCCCAGCCAGACTATTCCAGCAGAGGATCTGTGGGCAGCCCCCGGGGCTTCCCCCGCTGTGGAGCCCTGGCTGCTGCTGCGGCCCCTTCTGTGCAGGGTCAGTGGCGGCCTCGCATGGTCCTCCTGCAGCCGGGGAGTGCAAATCCGCGGGGCTTCAGAGAGCTTGAGGCGAGGGTGAGGGGTCCCCCCGTGTTCAGCTGTGCTGGCGGCTGTTTCTGTGCTCGGGGACACTTGGAATGGGCCACGCCCTTGGCCACCAGTGGTGCTTCTTTGCACTCCTCAGGCAGGACCCGATGTCCTGGTTGGATGTTGTGGGCAGCAAAGTGCCAAGGCAGGGTCTGTTGCAGCCGAGCTTCCTGTGGAAGAGATTTCACAAGAGACAGGATTCTGGCCACAGACTGCTTGAAACAGACATCCCTGGTCTCCATCCCCTACTAGGTCGAGAATTACCAAGGTGAGGAATTGCAAATATCAATTCCAGGGAAGGTAATTGAATATCTGCCCTGGGTCTGGCTCTGCTTCTTGCCAAAACCAATGGCAGCAGCCGTACCCGTGGCATCTTGGTTTTTCTCAGCAGCTTCAGAAGATGTTTCTTTATTTCTCCATTCATTCTTTCTACCCGACCCAAACTCTGGGGCTGCCAGGGCGTTTGGAGGTGCCACTGTGTTCCTAAAGCAGCCAGAACAGCCTGAAGGATCTTTCCTGTAGAATGAGTTCCCCTGTCTGAGTCTATTGCTTCCACAATCCCATATCTTGGAATTGTTTGTTCCAAACATACCTTAAGAACTGATGCAGGGATTGCTGAAGCGGTCGGACAATGCTTCTGCCCCGCTGTGAGCTGCCATGCTGTTAGCAGAAGATATTTAAGCCTTCCCACTCGGGCATTTCAGTAAAATCCACCTGGCATTGTTGGAAAGGACGTACAACCCAAGGCCTCCCTCCCTGGCAAGTTTCTTTGTAACCTGGTCATTGGCTTGGCACAAGTCATGCAGCCTTCAACAGCTTGTTTTGCCAGAACACAAAGACCCAAGGCAGGACACCTTGAGGAATGCTTCTGCCAATCCTCCAGAGTTCCAGTGACTCCCTTCATGGAGTTGTTTTAATATTTGAGGGCCAAAGCTTTTGGTATCCATTGTTTAATGTCCTTTGTAAACCAGTTCTCGTCTCTTTCCTCTGCCCCACTGTTTTTAATTATCTCCAAATCCTCTGGGGGAAAAGACAGTTTGTCTGGCAGCGGTTGAGCCACTGGGAGCAAAGGGAGGGTCTTGGAGACCTCTGGCAAAAGTGCTGCTTTCCCAGCCTCTTCCTCTGCCAGTCCCTGACCTATTGGCTCCCCTGAGCAAACTGCCTGGTGTTCCCTAACATGGGTTATTGCCACCTGTGTTGGTAAATTCACCACCTCCAATAGATGAGTAATTAAACTTCCATGAGCGAATGTTTTTCTCCTGCAGGGTAACAAAGCTCTTCCCTCCCACAGTTTTCCAAACCCATGGACCACCCCCTGTGTGTACTCAGTCAGTTAATATGTTCCCTCTTTTCCCGGTATAATTCCCAGGCTCTCACAAGGGCACAAACTCCTCTGTCTGAGCTGACCTGTAACCTCCCCGCTTGCTCTAATTCCCTTCTCTTAACAGCAGCGTATCCTGTGACCCATTTCCCTTCTGCTGCCCTTGAAGACCATCCCTAAACACATTTTCTCCCTCAGGCCAGGGAATGTCTGGTAAATCTCTCCTAGCCCAGGTCTGGAGCTCTGTCACTTGGCTGCAGCCATGGGTTTCTTGCCAGCCTCCTGTGCAGGGCCGTTCAAACAGGAGGCTGGGTTCAACCCTTCCCCTGTCCTCAACTCTGAATCCTCCTGTTCCATCCAACAAGTTTCATTCTGTAAGAACCGAGCACTGCTCATCCATTTAGAGGCTCCTTTGGTTAACAAAGCTTTAACTTGATGCTAGGCTTGAACAATCAGAGATTGTGCTGCTGTCAGTTTTCAGGCCTCAGTTCCCATTAAAGCCGGGGCTGCACAATTCTGCAGACAATGAGGCCACTCTCTGGCCACTGGGTTAAATATTTGAGCCCAGGAATTCCTTTGGCATGGCCCTGTTTAACATCCACATGCAATTCAAATGGTTTTTCCCTGTCTGGGAGGGCCAGGGCAGGAGGCTCAGTTAATCTGCTTTTGAAGCCTTGAAACTTGTGCTTTCCTTCTGGTGTCCATGATGGGGTTTCTTGGCTGGCAGGAGAGGAGTGTTGTAGGGAGAGATGCCTGGCTCCAGAAGCGCTGCCTTTAGCAGGGCCTCAGTAAGAGGCTGTAACCCCTTCCTTGCCTCCCTTGGAACAGGGTATTGCTTTTAGACACCACTTGTCCTGGTTGCTTCAGAGGAATTTGGAGAGGCTCCATATCTGATTTTCCCTGTTTCCCTGGGGCTGCCCACACTTCTGGGTTCCCTTCAGCAGAGGCCTTCCCAGACATTTGACACCAAGGTACAGCAGCATTAGCCTCTGTATCTCCTTTTACAGTAGGAATTTGCATTCCCACTTCAGCCACCAAATCCCTTCCCAGTAAATTACAATCACAATTAGGAGCAAACAGAAATTGATGCATTTCAAACCCATCCCCCACATCTACTAATAGTGGTTGAATAAAACACCCCTGCTCATCTTTCCCACTTATTGCCTGAATAATGAAAGAACTTCTTGACAATTTCCCCCCTTAGGTCTCAGATTTGGAGTGGATTGAGAGGCCCCTGTGTCTATCAGGAGCGGCCTCGTCTCGATCCAGACGCGCCCTGAATGTTCTCAAGGGCTCTGGTGCGGTGGGTCCCTGGTGTGCTGGGAGCTCTGAGAGCCCTGACAATCCATGTCCATCGGGGTGGACTTGCTCGTGCTGAGGGTGCTGCTGTCTGTGCTTGCGGTGTCCTTGTGGCCTGCAGCTGGAGCCCTGATTCCTTGGCAGGGGCTGTTTGGGTGGGCTCTGCCGTGCCGAGGAGGGCAATGCCTGTGCCAGGTGCTTGTGGCCGCCGCCGTCCCCTGGGTGCTGGGGCCCCCTTGGGCCCTGCGGTTCATCCCTGGGGGGCTGTAGAAACTCTGCCATGGCCTTTGCCTTCACCTTGGCCTTTTGCTCATCCCTTCTTGCATTCCCCTGCTGAGCCTTTCTGGCCAAGTGCTGCAGGGGCTTCTTGTGCCTCTCCTGCAGCCCCCTCAGTGCCTGTGGGTGCTCATCCTCTGACAGCTGCTGAGCTTTCTGCAAAATCACTTGTTTTTGCAGTGACCCAAACAAGATCCTTAAAAGAAAATCCTGATCCTACAATCCACATTTCCCAGATGTTCCTTCCTCTCCTCCTTGTGCTCACCCTCCCCTCCACATCCCGTATCCCAGAGCTGGTCCCCATCCTGCTGCAGTGTCCAAACGCAGCCCCCTAGCGGGCAGGGCTGGCAGCTCCATGGGGCTGGACAGCGGCCGGGGCGTTTGGGGGCCGGGGGCCACTGCTGGCCCTGCCCAGGGTGTGGTGGGGTCAGGCAGTGCCCGGCGCTGAGCCCTGGCTGCCCCAAAGGCCCAGCTCGGCCCAGCAGCTCCCCACAGGCCCCCAGCCTGTGCTCCCGGTCCCGCACCTCTGTGCCTGGTCCTGCCGCTCCCAACCACAGAGAAACCCCCTGAAATCCTGACCTCCTTGTTTTCCCTGTCCTGGAAAGCAGGGATTGAAGGACCTGCAGCTGGTAAATTTTGAGGATAAGGTGGTGGAAGGTGTTGTAAAAAATCCCAATCCTCATTTTTTTTCTCTTCCTCATCTTTTCCATCTTCCTTTTTCTTACCGCATGGATTCCTCCTGCCGCTGTCTGCCTTAACTGTGTTCCTGCACACTCCCCTTCAACCAAGACTTTCCCAGCACACCAATACCATCCATCCCCTGTTGCTGAGACCCCTTCTCAGCTTCCCTTAGTGTCCCCCCTGGGTGTCTATGTCCTTAATTATCTCTGGGAGAATGTGCAGGCTACCCAACATTCTCCCCTTTTGTATAACATCCGATATTCACAGCTCTGTTCAGGCTTTGTTGTTCTTCTGGAAGTTGAGGAATTGAGCAGGACCTTGGCTGAGCAGCAGTGTGTGTCAATCAGTACCATATTCTGAAACTGATGGTTTCTCCTGTCACTTCCTTATGTACAAGTCCCTGGCCCTGTCTCCGAGCAGATTCACACCATATGTTTGTAAAGACACATTCCTCCTATTCCTTTCAACACGACTGAAAAGGAGGGGAGAAGCCATAAAAGGGCATTTAGGACACCCAAAGTGAGTGAGAGAGGAGGGTGGATGTAGTGGTTTGGCCCAAAATACTCATTACTTACTTATTTACCTTCTGTGAGATAGGAATTAGGAGAATGCAAAACAGGCACAAAACTTAAAAGAATATAAGGAAGTTTATTAACAGACCTAAAAGAAAGAAAAAAAGTCAGGCCACACCTTCAGAACACTTCTCCTCCCCCCACCTTTCTCCCTTCTCCCACTGACAATGTAAAAAGACAACCCTTGAGATTTTCAGTCTGTTTACCACCTCTATAATAATCTTTTTCTGTTCACTCTTTCTCCTCCCTCAGGGTTTCAGCTCTTCCTTCTTCACTGACTTCGGTGTCTTTATGGCGTTGACTCGGGAGGGGATTGATGTCTGCAGGCTTCATCTGTTCTGTGGGAAACTTACAGCACTAAAAGGGTTAATCTCACCCGGGCCATGCAGCTGGAGTTCGCTTATTGCTGTTGGTCACATGAGCCCCGGCCCCACCAGGGGCTGCCTGCAGGGAGCAGGGCTGCGGGTGGGGGGGGGGCGGGAGGGGGCATGGATGGAACAGGGCCACACAGCTCCAGGATGGCTGTGGCCCAGCCTGGACCCGCTGGACTGCATGGGCCCCCTCCACCAGTTACCTGTCCCAAGGCCAGAAGCAAGAGAGAGCTTTCCTGGGGTTTGTTCATTCTTAAATGTGGATCTCAGAAGTGTGTCAAGCTCCTTAAGTGGCTTAAAAAGTTGCCAATATTCAAACTAGCCAGTTGATAGGTTCTGTCAGGTCATAGAGGAAAGCTGTAAGCACCTCTTTGCAAGAGAATAACTTCTGTAGCTATGCTAACCCATGACAGTGGGTCATTCCCAAATTGAGCTGGCTGGAGCTGGGATTTGGGGGAATTATAGAAAGGGGTAGGAGAGGGGGATAGGGTGAGGGGACACAGCAGGAAAGGGTTTCCCATTGCCGTCCCTTCATGTCCCCATCAGTTGATCCCTGGAGTGATTCCCCAGGGCTCTGGGAGGGGATGGACCTGCAATGGGAGGGTACCCACCCCTCTTGTCCATCCCCGGGGAACTTTTGGGGGATGTTCCCCCCAGCCAGCAGCCGGTGCTGCAGCAGCTGAGGGGTAGACGGGGATAGGAAAGGGGGGTCCAGAGTGGGCATGGAGAAGGAATGGGAGGAAGAGGAGGGAGAGAGGAGGAATGGGAGGAAGAGGAGGGAGAGAGGAGGAGGAGGAGCAGGAAGAGGAGTAGAAGGAGAAGCACAAGGTTCCATCCCACAGGTGACCGGAAGGGACCAAATACATCAGAGAGTCCTCAAGAGGGGTTATTTTTTGTGAAGAGTGTTTGGAGTTTGCAGATTCGAGAATTGAGACCCAAATATCTTTGTGGGTCACTAAAAGGGCTTGGTTTTTTGGGGGGGAAGTTTGGATCCTGCAAGACCCCAAAGCTGAGTTGCAGATCCTCCTTTGGGAGGATATTTGGTGTCATCAGGTACTGGCAGGGGAAGGACATCAGTCTTGGGGATGCCCCAGGAGAGCAATGAAAGGGAACCCCAAGACCTCTGGAGTGGGAAAAGTGGATAGGGGTGATCCCAGAGCTGGGGGATCCCAGGCAGCCTGAAGGGGGGAAGGGGAAAAACCTGGAGTGGGGGGACCCCTGGGGTCTGTGGAACCCTGGAGCAGAGAGTCAGGGGAGAAGGGATCATTGGGACCCTCAAAACCCCCTGGATCATCTGTAAGCAAGACCCGAGAATGGGGGGACTCCAGGGGGGCCACAGGACCCCCATCAGCCCAGGGAAGGGAAACCCCCAAAACCTCAGAGTGGACAGGGGCAGATCTCCTATGAGGGTTTTTTTGGGGCCTGATCTTGGTGCTTCGAAGATTTTTATGGACACAAAACACCCAGGTACTTCCTGAGATGGACCTGGGCAGGAGGAACCCCCAACCCAAGACACTCACCCCTTGTTTTTCCCCCAAACCAGGATTTGTCATTCCCAAGGCGTGGCCAGATGGAGGAGGAGGAAAAGCCCCAGAGATCCCACATGAGGAAGGGCTGCAAACCCAGCCCAGGGAGCTGCAAGGAGGAAAGAGCCCCCCTGTGCCAGGAACGTGGCCGGAGATCCAGGGGGAGCTCAGAGCTGGGGGAGAAGCCTCAGGCCAGAGAGAAGCCCTACAAGTGCTTGGAATGTGGGAAGGGCTTTAGCCAGAGATCCAACCTGATCCGGCACCAGAGGATCCACACTGGGGAACAGCCCTATGAGTGTGGGAAATATGGGAAGAGCTTCAGCCAGAGCTCTGCCCTGATCCAGCACCAGATGATCCACACTGGGGAACGTCCGTATGAGTGCAGGGAATGTGGGAAGAGCTTCAGCCGGAGCTCTGACCTGATCCAGCACCAGATGATCCACACTGGGGAACGGCCCTACGAGTGTGGGGAATGTAGGAAGAGCTTCAGCCGGCGCTCCAGCCTGCACAGCCACCAGAAGATACACACTGGGGAACGGCCCTACAAATGCTTGGAATGTGGGAAGAGCTTCAGCCAGAGCTCAAATCTCATCAAACACAGCAAAATCCACACTAGGGAATCGCCCTACAAGTGCTTGGAATGTGGGAAGAGCTTCATCCGGAGCTGCAATCTCATCAAGCACTGCAAGATCCACACTGGGGAATTGCCCTATAAGTGCTTGGAATGTGGGAAGAGCTT
Organism: Corvus moneduloides; assembly: GCF_009650955.1. Lineage (NCBI taxonomy): Eukaryota > Metazoa > Chordata > Aves > Passeriformes > Corvidae > Corvus > Corvus moneduloides. Next base: position 859,056 of record NC_045506.1, read on the forward strand.
CATCCGGAGCTCTAATCTCATCAAGCACTGCAAGATCCACACTGGGGAATCGCCCTACAAGTGCTTGGAATGTGGGAAGAGCTTCATCCGGAGCTCCAACCTCATCAAGCACCGCAAGATCCACACCAGGGAACAGGAACAGTGCTATGAGTGCTTGGAATGTGGGAAGAGCTTCTGCTGGAGCTCCCAGCTCATCATCCACCAGCGCATCCATACTGGGGAGAGGCCCTACGAGTGTCCTGAGTGTGGGAAGAGGTTTCGGAGCAGCTCCCATCTCCTCAAACATCAGCCAATACACACAGAGGAGAGGCCTTTCCGCTGCTCCGACTGTGGGAAGGGCTTCAAGCACAGCTCCACCCTCTTCAGCCACCGGCGCATCCACACAGGGGAGAGGCCCTACGAGTGTCCCCAGTGTGGGAAGAGGTTTCGGACCAGCTCACATTTCTTCCTACATCAGGCAGTACACACAGGGGAGAGGCCCTTCCGCTGTCCTGACTGTGGGAAACGTTTCAAGCAAAACTCATACCTCGTCATCCACCGACGCATCCACACAGGGGAGAGACCCTATGAGTGTCCTGAGTGTGGGAAGAGGTTTCGGAGCAGCTCACATCTCCTCCTCCATCAGCCAATACACACAGGGGAGAGGCCCTTCCGCTGCCCTGACTGTGGGAAGGGCTTCAAGCAAAACTCCCATCTCATCAGCCACCGGCGCATCCACACCGGGGAAAGGCCCTATGAGTGTCCCCAGTGTGGGAAGAGCTTCTCCAGGAGTTCTCACTTGACCCAGCACCAACGGAGGCATCGCTAAGGGAAGCCCTGCGTGTGCCCTGAGTATGGGAAGAGCTTTGTGCGTTGCTCCAGCTCCATCCCTGATGGGAGGATCAGCATTGGATGATCCCCAGTGACTCCCATTGGGCAGGGCCTTGGTGATCCATGGTCCCAGTAATCTGTGTAGGGGAGACACCTGGGTGGTGGGTTCCACATCTTCCTGGCTCCTCATGGACACCTGGATGAACGCAGGGGCAGGAACATCCATTGGGACACAGACTGACATTGGCAATTCATTGGGAAGAGCGTATTTCTTGACTTTCAACCCCATAAAATCTCACCTTTTGTTTTCAGTTATTTCTTTTGGTGGCATCAAGGAATTCTGGTTGGTCTTGGAGGTCTTTTCCAACCGAAACAATTCCATGATTCTAATTCTCTCTGGCCCATGGGAGTTGTCTTGGGGATGTTTATTTATCCCCTGCTATTTCTGGGGGTTTTTTGTGTCCGCGGTGGTTACTGGTCCTCCCTCCCATCCCCCGGCTTCGGGAGTATCACAATGGGTGAGAGCTAGCCTGGGATTTCCTGCAAGAGTTGGGGGGCAAGGATAGTTGTCTCTTCCAGTGGGGCAATCAGCTGGATGGCCATGCAGCCACAAGATACTGTTGCCTTGTGGTTTTGCCTGTTTCTATTTGGTTTTTACCTTTGGCACTGTGACTGGGCTTACAGGCTTGCTTCTCTGGTTCTCTGCTGCTTGGGAGCCCAAAGACAGCACGTTCCACGTGGGGACCTGGGACTGGGAGCGCCACGTCCCCTGCTAGGGGCTGCCCCCTCTGTGCTGCCTGACCCAGGCGCCAGCCATAGCAGCTGAGCTACCCGGGGGAGCGATTCCCCGTTCAGCCCCTCTGTTCTCTGCCGCTGCTTCAGGGCTTCTCACTACCCTGTAACCGAACGCTCAGACACCCTGTGGCTTCGGGCACGGCCCCAGAGTTTCTGATACCTTTTGTTTTACAATCCCAGGTGTGCTGGCATCTGCCCTTCCAGCGCTGCTCCGAGGTTCCTGCTGCAGCCCATTTCACCATCCGGAGGGACACCGGGCCCGCCTGCCCCGGGAGGTTGTAAAGGAAGCCCCTTTTCCGTCCCTCCCGCCAGCCCGGCCGCCATCACCGCGTGCAGAGGCGGCCGAGCTTGCGCCACAGCGCCCCCTGCAGGTGCGGGGAATCCCCGCAGCCACCCTGCCCGGCCGGGAGCCGCCAGCGTCACCGAGGGGAACGGGAGAGGCCGGCACTGGGTTTGTGCTTCTGTTTGCTGTTGTTGCTGTTGTGTTTGGTTGGTTGCCTTGGTATTCATTTAAGGGCTGGCAAAGAGCTGTTATTCTTTTTCTCATACCTTTGCCTGAAAGCCCCTTAATTTCAAAGTTACAATAATTCAGAGGGAAGGGAGTCATATTCTCCGTTCCAAGGGAGGTTCCCTCCTTCCTTGGCAGACACCTGTCTTTCAAACCAAGACAGATTTTGGCACCCAATGTGGAGCCTGAGGGCATTGAGAGAAATGGGGAAAAAAGGAATAACAGTTTCTGGGTAGCCTACTTTTTTGTGTGCTGAATACAGAAACCTCATTAGGCAGCACCATGTGGCCTAGCCTACCCCAGTTCAGGTGGCAGGTGGTCGTGGCTACATTTTTCCTATTTGCAGTTCCTTATCTAAACATGAATCCTAAGACTAAGGCTACTGTGGCTGTTATCCAATTTGCACAATGGGTCAATAGGGTGAGGAATTCATGGATTTTTAACTTTCTCTTGAAGGCAGACACATGGATACATGGCTATCACACACTTAAGTGTATGCTTTTGGGGTTGTGTAATAATGGCACCCATTGTGAGGAAGTAACACCGGGGAAGGTTTTCTCCCGACCCTTCACCCATTTCTTTGGGCCTACCCCAACAGCTTTCAAAGGGGTCAAATATTCTCTAGATGCTAACCATGTCATACAGTAGCTGGTATTGCTGATATGCCTATTCTATTTAGCCTTCAGCGATAAGGTGAGACTGCTGTGGGTAACCACTCTAACATCTACCCCAGTGACTAGGGATGCTGCCCCAGAGCCTGACGCTGCCCTACAGCCTGACACTGCCCAACAGCGCACATCAGAAATGAACCACCTGGATTGGATGGGCATATTGGAGGAGAATATATGAGAGATGCTGAGGGAAAACATTTCCCCAGCTGGTGGGAAACCCTCTCCCTGCCTCAAAGAGGGAGAGTCTGACAGTGCAGCAGTGGAACCCACAGATGTCACAACCATCCAGGCTCCAGCTGAACCACGAACACAGTCACAGCCAGCAGCAGTCACCCTTGTGCGGAGAAGGAAGTATAAGAACAAATCAGTGCGCCCAGTTAATGATGATGCGGAACCGGGGCCCTTGCAACCAGCAGGGGAGTCAGAACCTGAAATCATCACCGAGTCCCTGTCATATGACAGCCTCCGTAATCTGCAAAAAGACATTGTGCAACAAGGGCGCTAGGCTTATGTGACCTGGTTACTTTGGGTTTGGGACTTCATGGGTACAGGCATGCAACTGGATAGTGGTGAGGCAAGGTATTTGGGGTCCTTGACCCAGGATCAGATACTTGAATATCAGATATTGATCAGATATTCGTGAGGGAGCCAGGGCCCCTTTCTCTCTGGGAGTGGCTTTTAATGAGTGTAAGAGAGAGGTTTGTTCACAGAGACAGAATGCGGGATCACCATTGCAGAATGCCCTGGGGGACCATTGAGGAAGGGATCCAACAGCTGAGAGAAGTGACAATACTAGAGGAACTCTCTGGGAGGGACAGACAGCACAATAATGACCCTGACAGGGTCAGGTGCACAGGGCAAGTAGAGTGGAACCTGGCAAATCTAGGGCCATCCCAATACACCACCTTCATTGCAACAATTAATGCTGAGGACAACTGATAGACAGTGGGTTCTGTTGCCAGCAGGCTCAGAAATTATGAGAGTATGGTCAATGGCCCAATGCAGGCTCACGTCTCTGCTTTGGTCAAGGACCTCAAAGTAGAGTTTAAAGATGAGATTAGGGAGGTGAGGGAGGAGGTGAGGAAGAACAGTTCCCATGTGGCACCAGTGCAAGACACAGGCCCCAACGTCAGAGCCCAATGTCCCCCAGCTAGGCAGAGGGGGTACACCCCATGAGCTGAGCTGTGGTTCTTCCTTGGTGACCATGGGGAAGACATGAGAAGGTGGGATGGGAAACTCACTTCTGTCCTGGCAGTGTGGGTGTGTCAACTCAAGGAGGAAAACATTAACTGAGGGAGTTCCGCTAAGGTGAAAGTAGCCTCAGCCTCCCGTGACCGAGCTGCCAGGTATTACAGAAGGGAGGATGATATGTCGGATCCCCTTGAAGGAACCTCTAGCATGTATGCCCAGGGAAAGAATGATAACCAGGGCTAGAGGGGCCTGCCTCTAGCCAGGTAGATGCATGGAAGAATTGTGTCATTTGGACTCTGGATCTGATGGCCTGGCACCTCAGAGCCACAAAAATATGAAGTGTTGGTTGATATGGTGCATAGTGCACCCTAATGCCATCAGGACCTGCGGGTACAGAATCCATTTCTATTGCTGCGGTGATGGGGAGATTGCAGCAGTTGACCCTGTTGGAAGCTGAGGTGAGCTTGACTGGGAAGGAGTGGCAGAAACATGAATGGTCCAGAGACCCCATGCATTCTGAGCATAGACTTCCTCCAGAGTGGGTATTTCAAAGACCCAAAAGGACTCAGGTGGGCTTTTGGAATAGCTGCTGTGGAGGCAGAGGGCATTAGGCAATTGAACACCTTGCCTGGACTATCAGAAAGTCCTTCTGCAGTTGAACTTCTGAATGTGGAGGAAAAATGAGTACCGATGGCCGCTTCGACAGTGCACCACTGGCAGTATCAGATGAATCGAGATGCCATGATCCCCATCCACAAGACAGTTCACGAGTTGGAGAGTCAAGGGGTGGTCAGCAAGGCCCATTCACTCTTCATCAAGCATGTTTCTCCATTCCTCTGGCAGCAGAGTGCAGGCCTCAGTTTGCCTTCACCTGGAGGGGCGTGCAGTACACCTGGAACCGACTGCCCCAGGGGTGGAAGCACAGTCCCACCATCTGCCGTGGACTGATCCAGGCTGCACTGGAAAAGGGTGAGGCCCCAGAACATCTGCAGTACATTGATGACATCATTGTGTGGGGGAACACCGCAGCCGGAGTGTTTGAGAAAGGAGAGAAAATAATCCAAATTCTGGAAGCTGGCTTTGCCATCAAAAAGAGCCAAGTTAAGGGACCCGCTCAAGAGATCCAGTTCCTGGAAGTGAAGTGGCAAGATGGACAGCGTCAGATTCCCACCAAGGTCATCAATAAGATCACAGCAGTGTCTCCACCAACCAACAAGAAGGAAACACAAGCTTTCCTAGGTGCCATAGGCTTTTGGAAAATGCACATTCCCGAGTACAGCCAGATTGTGAACCCTCTCTACCTGGTGACCTGCAAGAACAATTTCCATTGGGGCCCTGAACAGCAACAAGCTTTTGCTCACATCAAGCAGGAAATCGTGCATGCTGTAGCCCTTGGCCCAGTCAGGACAGGAGCAGAGGTGAAGAACGTGCTCTATTCTGCAGCTGGGAACAATGGTCTGTCCTGGAGCCTTTGGCAGAATGTGCCTGGTGAGACTCTGGGCCGACCACTGGGATTCTGGAGCTTATGTTACAGATGGTCTGAAGCCAACTACACCCCAACAGAGAAGGAAATCTTGGAAGCTTATGAAGGAGTCCAAGCCGCCTCAGAGGTAATCGGCACTGAAGCACAGCTCCTCCTGGCATCCCGACTACCGGTGCTGGGGTGGATGTTGAAAGGAAAGGTTCCCTCTACCCGCCACGCCACCAATGCCACATGGAGCAAATGGATTGCTCTCATCACACAGCATGCCTGTATTGGGAACCTGAATCACCCTGGGATCTTGGAAATAACTGCAAATTGGCCCGAAGGTGAAAATTTTGGTCTGACCGATGAAGAGGAGCAGGAACAGGTGCTGAGGAAGCTCCAACCAACCGTCACAAGAAGAAACATGCCATGCTCTTTTCACCAGTGGTTCCTGTTGCATCATAGGGACAAACTGAAAATGGAAAGCAGCCATATGGAGCCCCACGTGACAGGTCACAGAAGATACTGAAGGAGAGGGTGGATCGAGCCAACTTGCTGAACTCAAAGCCATCCAGTTGGCCCTGGGCATTGCCAAAAGAGAGAAGTGGCCAAAGCTCTACCTTTACACCAATTTGTGGATGGTAGCCAATGCTCTGTGGGCTTGGCTGGAAAGGTGGAAAAAAAACAACTGACAGCATAGGGCAAGACCAACCTGGGCTGCTCCCAGATTGGCAAAGACTGCCACTCAAGTAGAGAAGCTACCTGTGAAAGTCCGTCATGTGGACACCCATGTCTCCAGGAGTTGGGCTAATGAAGAACATCATAACAACAAGCAGGTAGATCAGGCTGCAGAAATAGAGGTGTCACTGATAGATTTGGACTGGCAACACAAGGGAGAGTTGTTCCTAGCTTGATGGGCCCATGATGCCTCAGGTTATCAGGGCAGAGATGCCACCTATAGGTGGGCATGAGACTGAGGGGTGGATCTAACTGTGGGCAGTATCTCCCAGGTTATCCATGACTGTGAGACATGCGCTGCGATCAAGCAGGCCAAGCGGGTGAAGCCCCTGTGGTGCGGTGGGTGATGGTCCAAATACAAGGATGGGGAGGCCTGGCAGATTGATTACATCACACTGCCTCAAACCCGCCAAGGCAAGCGCTATGTGCTCACAGTGGTAGAAGCCACCACAGGATGGCTGGAGACCTACCCTGTGCCTCACACTACTGCCCGGAACACCATCCTGGGCCTTGAAAAGCAAGTCCTTTGGAGGCATGGTACCCCTGAGAGAACTGAATCTGACAGTGGGACTCATTTTAAGAATGGCCTTATTAACACCTGGGCTAGAGAACATGGCATAGAGTGGGTGTACCATATCCCTTACCATGCACCAGCAGCTGGGAAAGTTGAGTGGTGTAAAGGATTGCTTAAAACCACCTTGAAGGCACTTGGTGGAGGGACTTTCAGATGTATTTAGCAAAGGCCACATGGTTAGTTAACACCCGAAGCTCCACCAACAGAGCAGGCCTTGCCCAATCTGAACCCGTGTCCAACGGACGGGGATGAGGTTCCAGTGGTACACATGAAAGCTATGCTGGGAAAAACTGTTTGGATTAATTCTGCCTGAAGCAAAGACAGTCCCCCCCCCGTGGGGTTGTCTTCGCTCAGGGACCAGGATGCACCTGGTGGGTGATGCAAAAGGATGGAGAGACCTGATGCCTACCTCAAGGGGACCTTAGTTTGGGGTGAATTGTCCATGACACTGTGCCTGTATTCATATCTGCAGGTATATATGTATATAATTAAGATAATGTATGTATGTCTAGAGTTCAAGAGTCTAAGTTTGATGTAGAATGGTGGTATGGGGAAAAAACTGGGGTGGATAATGTTTTGGGTTTGGTTTTTTCAGTGAATTTTTCCCCATTGTGCTACCTGGAATAAGGACAATGTGTTGCCTAAGGGCCAAATGGGGGCAAGTAGGAGACAAAAGATGTAGCTGGGTGTCGCAACATTCCATTGAAATGGCTTGGGCTGGGGGTGGGTTGCAGGTGATACTGAGGGGAAAAAAAGGTGAATGGGCTACCCTGGAGGTTTTGGCTGGGTTTTGGGCAGTCCAGTTTCTGGGTTTGGGGGAGGAAGGAGCTGTTTGCCTGTTTCCCTGCTGCCTGGCCTTTTGGAGCTCAGAACGAGCGCATGTGGTGCCAAAACATTGGGACTGGCTCCTGTTGGACCCTCTGCCCAAGGTGCATTGCCGTGGCCACTCCTGTGTATTGGACTCCAGGATCCCAGTCTGCTGCGGTTTTCCTGCACTGTAAATCTGCTTAATTTTTTTGTTTGTTTCCTGGCCATTTGGGGAAGATCTGGAGCCAGTGCGTGGGTTGTCCCTGTGTGGGCCACCTCTGTGCAGCAGCCTGGCAAGCATGACCAGCTGCTGCCCGTGATGCCCCGTCTCAGCCAAGCCACCAGTGCCGTGTGCTCCCCGAGCTCACTCTGGAGCGCCCCCTGCAGCTGCGGGGGAACCATCGCACCTGCCCTGCTCACCGGGAGCCGCCAGCGCCCCTGCCGGCTGTGGGCAGAACTGCACCCGAGGGGAAAGTGCTTAAAGAGCTGGAAGAGACTGTTTTCTGGGTTTTTTCTTTTGTTTGTTGTTGCTGCCATTGTTTGTTTGCCTTGTCATACATACTAGTACACAACTATTATGTCTTTTCTCATATCTTTGCCTGAAAGCCTCGTAATTTCAAGGTTATAATAATTTGGTGGAAAGGGGTCATATTTTCCATTCCAAGAGAGGTTCCCTCCTTCTTTGGCAGACACCTGTCCTTCAAATCAGGACACCTTGGCACTGGCAGCCCCAGCCCTTGCCCTGCTCGCCCTCCAACATTCCATCCCAGCTGGCAGAGCCTTGGAACTGCCTTGGGGGCCATGGGGCTGCTTTGGGGGCTGCGCCCCAAGCCAGGGCCCCTTCCCAGTGCTCCCAGTCTGCCCATCCAGCCTGGAGCAGCCAGCGAGAGCTTCTGCTGGGACAGCAGAGAGGTGCTGCTGGGGGGTCCCAGCTCCGCTTGGTTTGGTTTGTTCTCTCCAACCTGAGGAGAAACTATTTTTGAGGCTCCTGCCTACCCCTGGAGGGATCCTGCTCTTCTCTCCCTTCTCTCGAGTACTTTTCAATTTTTTCCTAACTGCATTCGCCCTTTGCTTGGCACTCATGGGGCTGTGTCTCCTCTCTGCCTCCCTGAAGGAGAAGAGGAAGGTGGAAGGAGCTGGAATGTGCCCATCACCCTGCCTCAGGTGGGCTTGAGTGGGCTTGGCAGTGCTGGACCCCACGACTTTTAGAAACATTTTCCAACCTCAACAATTCCACAGTTCTTGCTGTGGAAACCTGATTTTTTTCCATTGCAAATCAGCACATTGCACAGAGGGCATCAAAGATGGAGCCGCCTCTTTGCACAACCCAAATTTTGGGTTGGTTTGGCTTTTTTTATTTTTAGAGGTGTCTTGTTTGGGAGCCTTTTGATTCTTGGAAAAACCATGGCTCAACTCAAGCTAGCACAGGCTCCTCGATGGGTCCCATTCCTTGAGAGGAACAACTTTTCCCTGGTTTCCTTCGGCAGAAGCTGTGTCAGGTTTCAGTTTTGCCCGTCTGGCCCTGCTGGGTGCTGGGGGCGGCTCTGTGGAGCTCCCCCCACCTGAGGGCAGGCTGGGCCAGGCCAGCGACCCCTGCCCAGGCTCCGAGGGTCCAGCCAGCGGGGTCGGGGCCAGCCGAACTTCCCGCTGATCCCAGCATGGAGATTGTTTATGCCAACCTGGATCTCTGTCCCCAGGAGCGCTGGGGGAAGCGGCTGTTGCGCCCCGAGCCAGGCAGTGAGTGTGGGGTGGGTTTGGGAGGGGGCTTTGGGGGGGCTGTGGCTGTGTAAAGCTCTGGGTCCTGCAGGGAGGGAAAGGGGCTGGGAGGTGGGATAAGATCCCGACTGGGGTTTGGGATCCCGGCAGAGGGTTTGGGTTTGAATTTCTTGCATGCACCAGGCACCACTTCACTCCACGGTTTAATTAAATGGGATTAATTGCTCAAGTTAATTCATTCCCTGGGATTCTTCCCCATGGGATGCCTCCCTCAGGATTCTTCCCCCGGGATCCTCCCCCGAGGATGCCTCCTCTGCGATTCCTTCCCAGGATTCCTCCCCCTGGGAATGAGTTGGGCTCACATTCACACTTGCTGCCACGGAGTTAAACACTGCACGGTTCTTCCACCGCCCTCCTCCTCCTCCCTCCTGTGCAGCCGCTTCAGCTCAGCCCTGCCGGGATCAAAGCTCGGCTTTGCAGGATGAATTTTAAGCCCTGACATCGCCCAGTGCAGCCCTTTGAGCCTCATCCCTGTGTGGAGAGGCTGAACTGGGAAAACTGAGCTCCACACCAAACATGATTTCCAGGGGCTGGTTCTTCGAAAGGGTCCGTGCTTGGAGTAAAAGCCCCAGATCTGCCACAATTCCGCTGTTCGAAGGAGAGCTGGGATGCTGAAGGGCTATTGGTGCCTTTAGATACCCTGATCCAAGTCTGGATGCTCCTGGTCAATCTTCTCTGCACTTGTGGCGGTTCCTGCTTTGTTTCTTTCTGCTGCTCCTTGTGCCCCGTGCTTTTTCCTGCTGACTCCATTTTCGGTTTCCCTATGGAGAAAAGCAGCAGAAGAATCGGAACTGTTTAGATTGGCAAAGAGCTTGAAGATCACAAAGCCCAACCACTAATTAAACATTTTAATTCCTGCCACGGAGTAATTCCACTGGGAAAAACCCACCAATGCTTGAACCCTGGGGGCTGCTGTTGTGGTGAGCCCTGGTTCCTGCCATGGTGTCCTGGACCCAGTTGGACAAAGAATCCAATGGTTTGATTCCTCTGAAGTCCAGGAACCATAAAATGGCTTCCCGCCCCAATATGGCTGCCCTCAGGCAGCTTGGCGGGAAAATCCGTTGGCCCTGGCGGGAAAGACGTGCAAACTTGTACATCTGTAATGGCCGCCGCACTCTCCTCCCTGGTTGACACCATCAATTCCCTACTGGCCCTCATTCACTGTCCCCGCCTACCCCACTCCCCATTAGCTGCGTTGTACATGTCCCCGCCTTTGTTACACCCGCCACATGCAGTGTCATTGGGTGTGTTATGTTCACTGCGCCCTGAGCAGAGGGGTATAAAACCCCCTGTCAGAGGTTATTTGGGGCTCTTCTCGGCTCTCCTCAGTTCTTCTCCAGTAAACCCATTCTTGCTCCCCCGAGAAATGTCCCCTCGCCTGCTTCTTCTCTCCTCACACCTTACCCACCAGTGACTGAAGCGAGCCTAGCTTAGACCTTGCTCAGCCTCCCGCATCCTGTCGGTACCCGTCCTCTGCGACTGCTGCTGGCTAGGTGACTGCCTGGTGTTGACCCCCTGAGCTAGCCACTTGGTCCTTGTTGAGGCAGGCTGCTGGGCTCCAAGCTGCTTTTGGAGACAAAACAGCCCAAATCTGCAGAGTTTTGACTTGCTGGGTGTGGGGCTGGGTGGTCTCCTGTCACCTCTGTCCCCTGCAGCGCCAGGATGTCCTCAGTGGCACCATGTGGTGCTTGGGGCCAGCTGGACCGGGAATCTCCTGCTCGGAGTGGCCGTGGTGACGCTGGGCTGCTCATGTGAGCACGGCCATGGGGACATGGGGACAGCCCTGACAGTGGGGAGGGGTCCCAGGGGTTTGTGTGGGGGAAAATCTCTCGGCTGTGGCACGGACAGGGTTTGAGAGCCCAGGGCTGAGGTCAGGGTCACACAGCACCTGGATAAAATGAGCCCCATGCCCAGTGCTGGCACCCCCAGCACCCCTAAACCATCCTGGGCAGGCGGGAGGGAGACTCCAATGTCTGCTGGTTCTTGAGGAGACACCCAGAGGGGCAGAGCTGGGGGAAAATCCCCCCAAATAAATGCCTGTGAGCTGTTCCCGCACAGTGAGTGCCCGTGGTGGGCAGGGGGTGCTGAGCAGCCCCTCACCCTGGGGTCAGGCCCCTCTAGGCTGAACAGCTTGGGAGTCACAGATCGAGGGGCAGGGTTAGGCAGAGGCTTCAGGGCTCTGTGGACCTCCAATGTGATGGCACTTGAGAAACGGTGACACCTTGGCAGGGCTGGAGGGGCCACATCCTGTCACCAGTGCAAAGCCACAGCTGGGTGGGGTAGCTCTGAGCAGGGGGGGAGCTCAGGGATGCTGAGCCCGGCCCCCAAAAGGAGCTGGGGTCTGCTCTGTGTTGGGACTCTGAGGTCAGTTCTCACCTCTCACAAGCTCCTCAGGCCAAGGTTTGGAGAGAGCTGGGATGAGGGAAGGGAATGTCAGAATCCACCCTGGGGCTGCATGCAGGTGGATCTTGGTGAGCACTGTGCTGAGGGAGCCAGGTCCTGTTCCCTGCTCAGCCTTCCTTCCGTTGTAGTTCTCCACCAGCAGTGGAGTGGAAAGCCCAGGAAGCGGAAAAAACGGGAGGGTAGGAGACGGCAACAGCAGCCTGGAGAATTTCATCTTGGAGCTCAGGGAAATTCTCTGCCCATCACAGCAGCCAGGTAACAGCCCTGAGGCGCCTCTGCTCCAAAAGCTTTCCCAAAATCTCATGGCATGCCCAGATCAGAGCGCCAACCAGTTCACAGTTCAGGGTGTCCCCAGGGAGAAAATGGGAATGAAACCCTGGTGGTTCTCTGGGTGTGCAGGGGACGAGACGGCAACGTGGTGACCTGAGCTGGCTCTGATCCCGTTTTCCAGGGGCTGAGGGATGCAGGATCTGCCCCCAGAGCTGGATGCTGGGAAGGATCAAGTGCTACTGGGTCTCCCCTGGATACAGCCCTTGGAGCAGGAGCCGAGAGGACTGCGGGGATCGGGGGCCACGCTGCTGCTGCTGTGATATCGGGATGAGCTGGTGAAGGGAATGATGGGGGTAAGAAGGTGGGAAGGACACGGGGCTGCCCCTGGTGGCACTCGGGAAGGGAGAGGGGATTCCCAGAATCCTGGGCTCAGCATCCCCCTCCCCCACCATGTCCAAGCACCCCCGGGTGCCTGTGGCAGAGCATGGGGAACATGGTTGGGGCTCAGTCCTGGGATGAGGACAGAGCCTGTTTTGGGGTGAGCATCCATGGCCTGTGAGCGTCACCACTTCTTCCCCGAGGCAGGAATTCCTACATGAAACCCTGCAGAAACCCGCGCTCTCCTTGTGGGTCAGGCTCTGGGTGCCCGCGGCCGGGACGGGCTGGACGTGGGTGTACGGCTCCCGCCAGGACCGGGATCGGGGAGTGCCAGGGGCAGCTGGGGGCCAAGGGAAGGCAGCCTAGTGTCCCCCAAGTGACCCCCAGGGGTGACCCGGACTCCCTCCTGCACCTGAAGGTTCCAGCTGGACCTCAGGGAGAGACCTGGACTCTGTGGGATGATCAGAGGCAGCACCATCACCCCTGAGAACTGCGACTTGGATTCACAGTGGATCTGCCGGAGAGAAGCCACCAAACTCTGACCCAGAGGATGGGAGAGGTGCTCAGGCGAGATGTAGGAGTTTAAGAGATGGTCCGAAGATGCCTCATCTGCCTCACGATCATCTCCAAGGACAGAGACTCAACACAGGAGTCCTGGCCTGGCTGAGGTGGGGTGTCTGCCAAGTGTTGCCTGCAGGTGTGCCCGCTGGGAACTGGTACGCATTCCTGAAACTAGTGCAGGTCCCAATGGACTGCGCTATTCTTGCTGCCCAGGCGGGAAGGACTGCGCTGAAGCGGAAAGGAATGTCCTGTACACCTGTCCTGTAGCTGTTTCCCAAAGCAACAGGCCTCATAACAACGGCTGGAGGTTTCCCCACCTCTTGGGAAAAGGAGGGAGATGTGGAGATACAGCTAGAAAGCAGAAGTGAGAGCACTGCTAAATTCATGTCAGCTAATGCTGCTGGGCTGCAAATCATGGCAAGCAGTACTGCCTATGAAAGGCATGCTTGGTATGTACCTGTGATAGTTAGTGCTAGCTTTTAGTTTTGCAATGTTATTACGAAACATAGATATGGTCTTGGCCAGTTGCGCCTCGTTTCTAAAAAGGGCTATAAAGGGACTTTCTGAAATAACTGAGACGACATCTCCCCACGGAAAGAAGACGAATCTATTGGCAGAAGGCCACGAGGACTTTGTCTCATCCGTTGGTAGCTATTACCCCCCCTTTCTTCTTCTCTACTCTTTTACTTTGTTTTCTTTATCTCTCTCTCTCTTTTTCTCCTCTATCGCATTATTGTGTTGTGGGCACTTAATAAAGGTGCACTGTTTTGATTAAAACTGAAATCCCTTGTGTCCTTTTACACTCTGAGATCTATAAACGAACCATCACGACCCCCACTTGCATTAGCGGATCGTGACATTAAACTGGCATCACGGACAGGATTTCTGACAGACAGAAGGGGTTGCAAGGTTGTGTGTAGTCTGTAATAGGGGAAGGATGTTTCGCTCCAGCCGCACCCAGCCTGACACCCCGAAAAGGGTGAGCGGTGTCTAGAAAGCAAGGGGGGTGACTCGAATTTCCCGCAAACTGCACACGCCTGGGTGAAAAGCACCCCATACTCAGCTGAGGGCTCTGTCTTCAGATTTTTCACAAAAAGATCTCTTAGTGTAAAAGGGGGAACTGTGTTTTTTTTGTTGGGTGTGTGTGAATTTGGACTGCTTGGTGTAGCGAAGAGACAACCATAAGTAACTGAAGGAGGACCTCCCAGGCAGATTTGGTCTCTTCACCCACCCAGGGAAGCGAAGGGAGACACAGTGAAGCTGTTTGTGTCAGTGTATAATTAAGTTTTACCTCCCTGTAGTGGTTTTGATCCCTTCATAAAATGACTGAAAACCCCAGTGCAAAAGATAAAGCAGCATTTTATGCTCTGCTAGCAAAACACAATGCCCAGCCCTCTCCGGAAGGGGAAGCATGGGCTCAAAATAACTAGTTTAATTTGGAGAGTGTGACTGATAGAATATGTTCATTACAACATGAAACAAAGTTTAAATTTGGCTGAAATAAAACCATAATCTGCTCCGTTTTGGGAGCATGCCTTACGGCAGCTATAGATCACCGCTTTAAGCGATGCAGTTAAGAAAAAGCAATCATAGATTCCCTTCAAAACCTAGTGGAAATTTTACAGAAACAATTAGATGAAGAAAGGAATGAAAATCATTTGCTGTGGGCTGCTTTAAAAGAGGAATATTCTAAGAATTCAAAGAATGCTGACTCACCAAAAGAGACAGAGGAAAAGGAAATTCTCACATTAATCAAATATACCCCCAGGAAGAACTAGTGCTAGTGAAAAATTGTAGGGAAAACTGCTGCCCTCGTATGAGACCTCTGATTAAAACAGAATATAATTATAGCAATGATGAAGATTTTGAACCACATATCACCACTAAACAAATACCATACACTGCTGTTGAATTGGCTAGGTTAAAAAAGGAGCATGGGTGGCTCCCCCACGAATCTGAGACGGAATATGTTTTCCAAGTGTCTCTCACCGGAGGAGACCAAATCCTATTAACTGAACAGGAGGCCAGTGGATACTGGGGACATGGAGTTTTCTTAACAACAGGAGACAAATGTAACACATGGTCCCTGACTCAGCGTGCAGCTTTCTGGGCCGGGGGACTCAATCCTTTAGAAAGGGGAGACCCTTTAGCTATAGTTGGTACCCCTGATCAACTTGTAGAAA
Source organism: Corvus moneduloides (assembly GCF_009650955.1). Lineage (NCBI taxonomy): Eukaryota > Metazoa > Chordata > Aves > Passeriformes > Corvidae > Corvus > Corvus moneduloides. The sequence continues at coordinate 874,186 of NC_045506.1, forward strand.
GCGTCCACAAAGCCGCCTGTCTGCAAATGATCCATGAAAGGAAATTAACTCCTGGATATGAATCCCCAATGCAATTACCTGTGAAGCCTGAACTGATGACCCCTTTAATTCGAGGCCTTCCAGAATCACTCAATTGTCCTTCAAAAAACCATAGCGGCTGTAGGTCCTGTAGAGAGGTTGGATGGATTCCTTGGAAACTTGAGCGACCAAACTGCATCTACCGATCCTGGGTTTACTCCATATTCAACCCCCTCTCAGCCACCAGGTTCACAATTGAATTCACCTGCCGGTGATCGCAAAGTTTGGACATGGAGTGAGGTTGCAGAAGATCCGATTAATTACAGTAGAAAATATGGACCTATAAAAATCCCAGAGGAAAAATCAGACAAAACAAAAGGTGTCAGGTACATTAGGGCTCCTCATAGTGAAAAGCCAGAGAATGTAAAACAGATCCCTAAGCGTCAGCATTGGTGGTTATTAGGTATCAAAAAGGGGGTCCCCAGAGATATGATGGATGGCTTACCCCTTGATAAATTGAGTAAGGTAGTGTCTAACTGGCACTGCTGAAAACCCATTCTACCGAATCCGTCACTTCAACCCAGTGCACCCCTCCTCCCTCAGAATGTGGGCAGTGAGTCAAACCCACTTCTCCCTCAAAGTCCGGCCAATGAGCCAAAACAGATTCTTCCTCAAAACCAGGTGTAGAAGGATTCCTTGTGGAACCGGGGCATATGATACCCTTGGAAAAATTGGACAACCCAGGGTTGCTGAGGAAAAACCCCTGAACTGGCCCCTGGCTGCAGGCAAGCCTGGAAGACAGCTGGAGCGGGAGCGTCCTGGCAAAAAAGTTGAGTAAAGCCGAGTGAGTCCTCGCAGGTAAGAAGCTATGGAATACAAGGCTGGCACTCGTCTCCTAGCCAGTATCCTCTCTAAGAGAGGCGAGACTGTAAAAGATCGAGATCTTTATGCCCTAATTATGTGGGCCTGGGAACAACGGTTTTTGAAATGCATTTTGCTTTTGTTCTCAACTGAAGAGTGGTGGGAAGTTGGAAACAGACTGTGGCTGTCCACAATTGAGGGTGAAAAGGAAGGTAAAGAAGCTAAAGCTCTCGGATTAACATGGAGAGCCGTGACTAATACCCTTGCAGAAATGAAAGCAGAGAGGAAGGTGGCTGCGGCTGGGGGGTGGCAGCCCTGGAAAGGAAAGGGAGGGAGGTCTCACGGAGCAGCGGCCGGAGGCCAGGGCAGAGTTCAGGGTTGCGTGATTCTTTGGGCTGACCGCGGGTCGACCGATGAAGGGACCAGCAGCACCTGTATGCTCGCTGCGGGAGCTGCTGGACATGACGAGGAAGGAAGTTATCCCTCAGAAGTCTGAGGGAGAAATGGCCGCAAAGGCGGAAGTTCAGGCTTCCAACCCTGGGGGCGGGGCACAGGCGAGCAGAGGAGAAACGAGCGGTCCTAGCTTCTGGCCGAAAACGGCAGCGCGCCACCCCCCTCTGCCGGACAGTGGATCATCGTCCGACTGTGAAGCAGCCTCTACGGCTTTGTCACCTGCGGAGGCAGAGCCAGCCAGGGCTGCCGGGGGTCAGCCCCAAGAGGAGGAGAAGCACCAAGAGATGATGCATGAATTAATGAAGAAGCTTGCTGAATTGTCTACTCGTCAGGACACGCTGGAGTCTAAGGCTCGTGAAACCACACCATCAGCACCATGGCGTCCCATGGACCCACCGGTCAAGACAGCCACCAGAACTCCTACATTCCTGTTGGGAGAACCGGGCACAGGGCATATGGCCCCTCCCTTCCCGCAAGAGGAGGTGCAGCCATTGCCTCCATCAGCCTCGATGGTGAGGATTGATCCATTGTGAAGGAGATGGAATGGAGTTGTCCGTGATGCAATTATTGAAGGAGATTGGCAAGCCATAGATGCCCTAGCCTGCCCTGTACTGATACAAGGGGACACTGCAAAGTGGGAACCCCATGACTGGAAGATCTTGCAGCAAGCCAAGCAAACGGTCACCACGCACGGCCTCCAGTCCGAAGCTACACGGAGCATCCTGCAGTTTATCTTTACAGCAGATGTCCTGTGTCCAAATGATTGCGTCAGCATCGCACAATTGTTATTAACCCCTTCACAGTTCCTGCTCTGGGAACGAATGTGGAAGCGGCTAGCACAAGGAGAAGCTAGCAAATACCAAGGTGATACACAAGACCCACTGTATGCGATCCAAGCCGACATGCTAACTGGGAGTGGGGCTTTTGGAGTGACAGTGGCACAGCTGACCATGCCCGCAATCATTCATCAGTTGTCACAGACTCTTGCCCACAAAGCCTTGTTATCAGTACCTGAAAAGAAGAAGTCTCCCCCGTATGCAGCAATCCGACAGGGGCTGTCAGAGCCATATGGTCAGTTCATTGACCGTCTGTCAGCAGCCTTGAAGGACACAACTGAGCTCTCTGAAGAGCTCCAAGAGCAAATGTTCCGAACACTTGCCTTTGAAAATGCTAATAGGCAAACTAAGACAATTCTCACCACGCTGCCCCAGGGAGCAGGAGTAGACAAGATGCTCGTGCGTGCTACCCGTGTGGAGCAGTTGTCTCAAACAGCTGCATTTACCACAACGCTGCAGAATGTCCTGCAACAACAGGGACAAGTCATCGCCGCAGCACTGACCGGAGGGGCGCAAAGAAAAAAGGGGGCGAAGGCTGCTGGCCCACCTCCTGGTCCCCGGACGGGTGGAGTAGCCTGTTTCCGATGCGGTGAAGAGGGGCACCTGAGGCACACTTGCCATAAAACAGTGTGGTGCTACAACTGCAATTCTGGCACCCATGCCACCATAGCATGCCACTGTGCGGGAAATGGCCAGCGCAGTGCGGTGGGGCCACGTGCCAGGACACAAGTGAGCACCCCAAAGAGCCATGAGTCAAGTGCAACCCCGGTGGTTTCCTTCAACAGAACCAGCCAGCCACCCAAGGGAGCCTCGGAGTGGACATGGCAACCTCAATGGAAGTCACGCTGACGAACCACCAGGTCACCCTGATCCTGACCACAGCCAAGGGCCCCCTGTCATCAGATGGCCCTCGTCTGGGTGGCCTACTCGTGGGGCAGTCATCAACCAGCTGGCAGGGAGTAGTGTTGCTCCCTGGAGTCATCGACGCCGATTACACCAGCGAAATTAAAATCATGGCCTACGTGCTGCAGCCACCCGTGACTATCCCACAGGGCAGTCACATTGCCCAAATAGTCCCCATTCCCGTAATGACCAATGGGGGAATCAGCAACAGCAGTGTCTGTGGAGACCATGCTTTTGGGTCCTCTGGGTTTGATGTTTTGGGCATTGAACCTGGCCCAGAGACCTCAGCAGCAAGTGATCCTGTGAAGAGGGGCAGAAGCCATCAAAATACAACTGCTTTTCGACACAGGGGCTGACGTTACCATCATTAACCAGGTGGTGTGGCCACCTGGTTGGGGACTGGAAAAACCAGCAGCCACACTGGTAGGGGTGGGAGGAATGCAAATCCTCCAGGTAAGTGCAACCCCAATCACCCTAGAGTTTGAGGATAATCAAACCATTGTGTGTTGCCCCTATGTTATGAAGCTGCCTCAGACCCTGCAAGGCCTGACTGGACGTGACATCCTCGCGCAGCTAGGCCTTGTGCTCACCACAGACTGGCATTTATGCTGACGGCTGCTGCCAGTCAGCCACCCATACGGGCTCTCACCTGGTTAACAGATGACCCTGTCTGGGTCAAACAGTGGCCGGTAACAGACGAAAGACTGAAGACAGTAGAACAGCTTGTTGCAGAACAGCTAGCAGCAGGACACATCAAGCCTTCAGTCAGCCCATGGAACACCCCCATCTTTGTGATCCCAAAGAAATCAGGAAAATGGCACCTCCTTCATGACCTTCGACAAGTGAATGCGCACATGCAGACTATGGGGGCGCTGCAACCTGGGCTACCGACTCCTACAATGATTCCAGAGGGATGGAAAATCACTGTAATTGACTTAAAAGACTGCTTTTTCACAATCCCACTGCATCCAAAGGATACAGAATGTTTTGCCTTTACAGTGCCCACAAAGAATCGCAGTGAGCCTACTAAGTGCTATGAGTGGGTTGTCCTACCCCAGAGGATGAAAAATTTCCCTACGCTGTGTCAGCTACAGTTGACTGGGCGCTACGTCCGATTCAACGACGTTATGCAGAAGCACTCATCTGCTGTTACATGGATGACATCCTGATAGCTACTGCTAAAGAGTTGCCAGATAAAGAGATGCAATGGATCAGAGAGCAACTGCATGAGACTGGATTAGAGATCACCTCCAAGAAGATCCAGCGGACTGCACCATGGAAGTACCTGGGCTGGCTCATATCAGAATCGCAAATTAGACCCCAAGAGATCGAGCTAAACACAGAAATCTCCACGCTCCATGATGCGCAACGGCTGTTAGGAGATCTGCAATGGGTCTGCAGAGTCGCGGGAATCACGAACACCGACCTCGCCCCCTTCCTGCCATGGCTGCATGGGACAAACGCTGCCAAGCCTCGAGAATGCTCTCTGGACCAAGCAGCAGCTCTCGCCAAGGTCGCAGATAAGCTGCGGCACGCATGGGTGTCACACAGAGAAGAAAGAGTTCCGCTTGCCATCCTCATCACCCTGATCAGCGCAGCAGGTTCACATGCCATCATCCATCAATGGCAAAAGAAAAAGGGGGAGGACATCCGGATTCTCGAATGGATCTTCCCACCGACTCAGACACACTTCAGACTGCAGTCCAGGGTAGAGATGGTGGCGCTTTTAATAAGAGTCACGACCAAATGGTGGAGTTGGACGGCAGAGAGGCAGAGGACATCAGTATACCGGTCCGGACAGGGGACTTGAAATGGATGCTACACCATGCGGAGGCACTGCAAGAAGCTCTGCTCGGATTCACCGGCGTGGTCCATAACAAGCGCCCACAGGGAAGGCTGGCACAGTTGCTGGGGCGCTATGAGTGGCTGGACCGCCCGCTGAACAGAAGGGGCAGGATAGCCCGAGAAGCTATGAGAGCAGTCAGTCCCATTGCTAAATACACAAGGTCCAAAACAGATAAAGGGGGGGAGGAAGAACTTGTGTTAGAAGCACCTCTGAGACAGGCTGTGGGAAATCAAGGAGCCATTTATATAAAGGCACCATTTTCTCTCGGAGAATTACAGCAGTGGAAAAACTCAATTGGGAAGTACAGGGACAACCCAGAGAGAGTAGCTATGCGTGTAGAAATGGCCATAAAATCCCAAACCCCAGACTGGGGTGATCTAAATGTTATGCTAGATGAATTATTGGATAAAACAGAGAGAGAAATGGTCAACAAAGCTGCTATATCTGCTCTAGAAACTCAAATTGCAACTGGAAGTCTTCAAGGGTCAGTTAATGATATCTATCCCCTAGCGAACCCTAACTGGGATCCTAATGTCCCGAACAGATGGAAAAGCTGAAGTGATACCAAAAATGGGTGGTTGTTGGGTTAAAATGTGCCGTTCCTAAAGCAGTGAATTGGGCTAGGTTATATGAAATCACACAAAATCCAAATGAGACCCCCACAGAGTTTCTAAATAGGCTTAAAGAGGCTGCACAAAAATACACTACCTTAGACCCTGACTCACCTGAGCAGCAGATCCACCTGGCTTACCTGTTTATAGGTCAATCTGCTAATGACATAAAGAAAAAGCTGCAAAAGATAGATGGGCCACCGGACATAAGTAAATTGTTGAATGTAGCCTGGAAGGTATACCAGAACAGAGACTTAGCAGACAAAGATAAACATCATAAACCCCACTACAAGAAGAGGTATGATAAGGAAAAGTCATCTGACACATCAAAAAGGGGTCCCCCTTTTCCCCTATCTGAGGACCAATGCGCAATTTGCAAAAAACGGGGGCACTGGAAAAATGAGTGTCCATCACGAGCAGAAAAGAAGCCCCCAGTTTCGGAACTAACTGTAAATACGGACTGACGGGGACCGAAGGTAACTACCCCAGCAGAGCCTTCGGTTGTAGCTAAGCTGGGGAATGATGATGGTGAATTTCTGGTTGATACAGGGGCAACATATTCTGTGTTAAATACTTTAAAAGGTAAACTGAGTCAAGACACTGTGGATGTGATTGGAGCTACAGGGGTAAGTGAAACAAGGCCTTTTTTCCAACCTTTAAAATTTAAATTGGGAAAACACTGGGTCACTCACCAGTTCCTGTATATGCCAAATTCCCCAATGCCATTGTTAGGCAGAGATTTATTGGAAAAGTTGGAAGCAGAAATTAAGTTTTCAAAGGAAGGGGGAGTGAAAGTTATAATCCCAGAATCTAAAATTATCGAAGCAGCTGCTATACTTGTACAGGAATGCCATGGAAAAATTCCCAAAGAAGTTGAAGAGGCTGTCATTCAAATAGTGTGGGCCAATGATTCTCCTGGGAGTTCCAAAAAAGCTGAACCTGTGAGTATCACACTCAAAGCAGGGGCTACACCAGTAAGACAAAGACAATATCCTCTGATATTAGAAGCTCGTAAGGGATTGGTACCTGTGATTGAAAAGTTTCTCAAATTTGGGTTGTTAGTGGAATGTGAATCCAGGTACAACACACCAATCTTGCCAGTAAAGAAAGCTGATGGTAAAAGCTACAGGTTGGTACAGGATTTGAGGGAAATCAACAAGATAACAGAGGACATACACCCAGTGGTAGCGAATCCTTACACACTTTTGAAAACACTAACAAATGAATTAAGGTGGTTCACTGTTTTAGATCTCAAGGATGCGTTTTTCTGCATTCCTGTGCATAAGAATAGCCAAGAACTCTTTGCTTTTGAGTGGGAGAATCCAGAAACAGGGAGGAAGACCCAGCTCACCTGGACAGTTTTACCACAAGGATTCAAAAACAGCCCAACCATATTCGAAAACCAGCTGTCAAAGGAGCTTGAGGACTGGAGGAAACAAGAACCAGGAGGAGCGGTTCTCCAGTATGTTGATGACATCTTGATAGTGGCCAAGACACGAGATGACTGCATCGAGCTCACTGTAAGTCTGTTGAACTTTTTGGGCCAAAGTGGGTATCGAGTCTCGAAAGAGAAGGCACAGGTTGCCAGGGAAACAGAAGTATACCTGGGCCTGGAAATTTTCCGTGGACATCGCCAACTCAGCAGAGAGTGGAAGGAAGCCATCTGTCGACTTCCAGAGCCCCATACCGTAAGGGAGATGCAGGCCTTCCTGGGAATGGTAGGTTGGTGTCGCCTGTGGATATCAAACTACGGTATACTGGTGAGACCTTTATATGAAGTCCTTAAAGCAGCTGAAAAGGGGACAATCATGTGGACAGAGAATGCCAGGGCTGCATTTAAACAGCTGAAACATTCCTTGATGTCAGCCCCAGCTCTGGGACTGCCGGACTTGACTAAACCTTTTGAACTCTTTACATATGAGCTCTGGGGGAGCACCTTGGAGACCAGCGAAGAGCTGTGGCCTATTTCTCAAAACAACTAGACAATGTAGCCCAGGGTTGGCCAGGATGCTTGAAAGCTGTGGCAGCAACAGTCCTTCTGATACAGGAGGCCCGTAAATTCACCCTTGGGCAGCACATTGTTGTGTATGTACCCCATGCAGTGATAAATGTGCTGGAGCAAAAGGGGGGACACTGGCTCTCCCCTAGCAGGATGCTCGAATACCAATCTGTGTTGTTAGAACAGGATGGTGTTACTCTAAAGACAACTTCTGTGGTAAACCCTGCGATGTTTTTATCATCCACATTACTTGACAGTGTGCCTGAGCATGATTGTTTGCAGACAATAGAGGAAACTTATTCCAGCAGACCAGACCTGAAAGATGTTCCTTTGAAAGATCCAGACTGGGAATTGTACACTGATGGGAGCAGCTTCATGAGAAATGGTAGGAGGATGACCGGTTACACCATAACCACCTCAGATAAAATCATTGAGGCAAAAGCCTTGCCTCCAGATGTATCATCACAGAAAGCTGAACTCATTGCACTAACGAGAGCTCTAGAACTGAGTGAGGGGAAGAAGGTGAACATATGGACTTATTTCAAATATGCCTTCAGTGTTGTTCATGCCCACGGAGCTATTTGGAAGGAACGAGGCCTGCTGACTGCTCAAGGTAATGAGGTTAAGCATGCTAAACAAATTCTTGCACTTTTACGGAGCATTTGGAAGCCTACAGAAGTGGCTGTCATGCATTGCAAGGGTCATCAAAAAGGGAAAACAGCCCCCGAACTGGGAAATTGTTTTGCTGATGAAACAGCCAGGGGGATTGCAGAAAAAGGCATTTTTGCAGTGGTACCACAGAAAGATTTGTCATCATTTACCCCAAAATACGATCAGAGGGATCACAAATTAATTAAGTTCCTTAAGGCTGAAATCAAAGAAGGTGGGTGAGCTGTTACCCCAGTAGGACAAGTCGTAGTTCCACCCCTGATCCTTCAGGAAATAGCCCAACGAGAGCATGAAAGTACCCACTGGGGAACAGAAAATCTTTTAAAACATTTGAGGAAAGTAGTGATAGGGAGAGAATGACTGATATTGTACAATCTGTAACAAGCAAGTGTGAAACCTGCTGTAAAAACAACCCTGACACAAGCAAGAGAGTTGTGTTAGGAGTGACAAAGACAGGAGATCTCCCAGGAGATTATTGGCAAATAGATTTTGCTGAGATGCCACACAAAGAGGGATGCAGGTATATACTGGTACTGGTTGACACCTTCAGTGGATGGCCTGAGGCTTTCCCCTGTCACACCAACACAGCAAAAGAAGTAGTGAAAGCTTTGCTTAATCATATAATACCAAGATTTGGGGTTCCTTTGGGAATGTCATCAGGTAGGGGACCACATTTTGTTGCAACAGTGGTTGGGGAAGTTAGCAGGATTTTGGGACTTACCTGGGACCTGCACACACCATACAGGCCCCAGGCAAGTGGCAAAGTTGAACGCATGAACGGGACCCTCAAAACCCAGATTTGCAAGATTTGTCAAGAGACATCCATGACGTGGGTTCAAGCCCTGCCTATAGCCTTGCTGAGAGTCCGCATACAGCCAAGGAGAAGGGACAACATCAGTCCCTATGAAATATTATATGGCAGGCCATACCAGGTTCCACATATCCCAGGGGAAATTCATATGAGAGGTAAAAATGATTTGCAGAAATATTTAATGGCTCTGAGTTCCACTTTGCAGAAGCTCCAGTGATTTGTTGTGTTATCCAAACCAATAAGATTGGACACAGCTGCTCATCCGTTCCAGCCTGGAGACTGGGTCTACATCAAGTGCTGGGACAGCGACCCCTTGCAAGCCAAGTGGAAGGGACCATTCCAAGTTTTGCTGACCACTTCTACTGCGGTCAAGGTTGCAGGCAAGGGACCGTGGATTCACTACTCCAGGGTGAAGAAAGCTTCTGCTCCTGAAAGCACCAAGAAGACAGAGACTGATACAAATCAGAAAGATGCAGTCTAAACTGTTTTTTACATGTTTGCTGTTTGCCCAACTGGTAACCATGGTTCAGGGTTCACCCCATGATTTGCATAAGACTGTGGTCCAAAATGTTTCCAAAATTCTTAATAAGTGCAATTGCTAGATCTGTACTCAGTTACCACCCCTAGATGGGAGGGGTCACTGGCCATTGATTGGTATTTTAATAGAAGAATTAAGAAAAATTTAGATTAAATTCGGAAAAGAACTCAAATTCTACATGAAGTAGCTTCTAGAAATAACACCTTAAAATTTGATCATATTTTTGATACCCTCACCTCATGGTTACCAAACTGGGCCTGGGTAAAAGAAATATTAATCATAGCTGTAATTGTAGTTATTATCTGTGTAATTGCCTGTGGAGCAGCTGGTTGTGTAAACCGGTTCTGCAGGTAAAAATAGAGTAGAATAGAGACTAGACAAGATAGAGTTTTGTTAGTCTCTAAAAGGGGGGAAATGATGCCATGAAGATTTTTGCCTTTTCTTTTATACCCCTGTTTTACCTTTTTACAACTTCTGTACTCCTAGTGCTTTTTGCCTACATTCTTAGACTTGTTTGTCAAGCTAAGAGACTAAACATTTTAGAAGCTTCGTAGCTAGGGATTAGTGTGCCCCAGACCCCAAGGTCCTCTCCAGAACACATTCTGTAAACCAAGATAGAACCATCCAGGGGAAGGTTCCTTGGGGAGGGGGGCTCACTTGAGCCTCTCATTGGGGAATCTTTGATAGATCTGCTAATTAGTAACACCTATAATGTTATACCCAATGTTGGGGGGGGGGAGGAGGACACAGAGAGAGACTAGGCGGGGTGCATCTTGATGCATGTGACCTGGACGTGTACACCTAAGGATCCTTAAAAATAAACACCAAGATAAAATCCCTTTTCCCCTTCTAACTGTGTATGACTTTTGATTTTAAGACCAGGAAAAGGCATCAGTAGAACGGCCAGTACTAGGGCGCACAGTGTTCACGGATGTGGAGAGGAAGGCAAAGCGGGCCACCTGTGTGTGGAAAGAGAACAACCACTGGAAGACTCATGTCATAGCAGGAGAACCGGCTGACAGCTTGCAAACACTCAAACTGCGCGCCATGATATGGGCCTTACAACAGTGGTTGAAGGAACTGGTGAATGTAGTCAGTGATTCCTTATATGTCGTTGGAGTAGCCCAACGGATCCATGATGCAGAAATCCGGCGTACCAGCGACAAACATTCGGGAAGACTGCTTATCACATTGCGGCATACCCTGCAACAACGGACACACCCCTACTGTATCCTGCATGTTCGAAGCCACCAGTGGAACATCGGGCTGGGAGAAGGCAATGCCCGTGCAGACGAGGCAGTGACCTGTGCCCCCATAGTGCATCTCCCACCTGCGAGCACTTTTGAGCAAGCCAGATGTAGCCATGATTTGTTCCACCAAAACGCAAAATCCCTGCAGAGACAGTTTAGGATCCCACTGATAGAAGCAAAAGGCATAGTGTGGGCTTGTCCCCGCTGTAGCCATCATGGCCCCTGATTGGGTGTGGGAGTTAACCCCAAGGGTTTAAAAGCCCTCGAGCTCTGGCAAATGGACGTCACTCACATCTCTGAGTTTGGCTGACAGTGCTATGTCCATGTAACAATTGACACTTTTCACACTTCCTGTGGGCTACCACTCAGACAGGAGAGAAGGCATTGCATATGGAGTGGCATCTGCTCTCGTGCTTCGCAGTAATGGGGGTACCCAAAAAGATCAAAACAGACAATGGGCCAGCATACACCAGCGGTCACCTAGCTAGATTTATGCAGCAATGGGGGATAGAACATATCACGGGGATCCCACACTCGCCCACCGGTCAGGCAGTTGTAGAGAGAGTCCATCGTACACTAAAAGAATATCTGGGCTGACAGAAAGGGGGAGAGATGGAACCAAGTAAACGGTTAAGCAAGGTGCTGTTCACATTGAACTTCCTCTTTCTGGCCGGGGATAGAGAGGAAGCCTCCAGTGGCAATCCATCATCAGACAGTTGGTAGGGGAATCGAGCAGGCCCTTCCGGGAATAAGTGTTTTGTACCGTAACCCTCAAATGGGGTTGTGGGGAGGTCCCAGCCCAGTGTTATTTAACGGTCGAGGATATATGTGTGTCTCCTCCCCAGAGGGACTGCTGTGGGTGTCCAGCAAGTGGTGCCGTGCTACGCATGCAGGACCCCAAAGCAAGAAGGCGCAGTCAGCATCGGCTCCTGAGGAAAGTAACGCCACTACTACAACAGCTGGAACTCTGAGACCCCCGTCCCTAGAAGCCGTGGGAGAGGTTGCAGACGTGGCTGAGTGAGGGGGCTGAGAACTTGCCAGGTCCACCACTCTCTGTAGTGGGGGAAATAGCGAGACCCTGTGGTGAATGTAGCGGCTGCCCTGGGTGGTTGCTAGTGACTTGCGGTGGTTGTCGGTGGACCCTCTAGATACACAAGCTAACGTTAGAAAGCGGGTGGTATACGTGCCTGCCTTGTGCAGACCATGATCAAAGGCGGAACCAAGAAGGGGAGTTGCGTAAATTCTTGGGTATAGCACCAGACACAGAGGTAGAGTGGGGAATTGTTTTGACTGTCTTGAGACAAGGGCATTGGCAGACATCTTCGATCGGCTGTCTGCCCATTTAGACCAATGAAGGCAGTACAGAGTGTAGCAGTGTTAGGGCGAGAGTGTAGCACACAGGTTCATGTCCCGAGGCAGCATGCGGTGGCCCCTGAGCGCTGGGAAGCGACAAAGCAGCGCTGGGCCCGCAAACATTCTGAGGGGTTTGCTTCTCGTAAGCACCCTAACCAGGTCCCACACAATGTTGACAGCAATCCAAAAGAGACAAAACATGTGGGTCACCCTAGCTGATTTAATGGGGCAAGACTCTATGTGTCTGAGCCTGGCCACGCCAGGGGACCCATTTCGCACCTGCTTAATTGGGGTCCCATACTTTAACTTGCAAGACTTCCGAGAGATGCTAGACAACAGCTCCCTGATAGGGAATGCCACAGGCAATGGCAATTGTTCAGGGCTGATCAGACTCAAGCCTGTGCAGCAGCGTGCCTGCTGGCAAGCTGCATTCCTGAAAAGCATCAATGTCACCATGGGGACACCAGAAGAGTTAGATCTACTGGGTTCCACAAACCAAACTGGTGATGGTTACATGACATTCGAGCCACCCACTACCAGTCAATTGTTAATAAGCCCCTTTGGGCCACTGTTGACCCTCTTTCAGACTGGTTTCTGAGAAACTATGAGTCTGAGGCAATTTACTACCAAATCAACCTCACAGGTCAAGCCCCGTAATGCCTCCCCAGTGGTACATTCTTAATATGTGGGGACCGTGTGTGGAATGGGGTTCTTGCCAGCCCACATGGGGGGACTGTGCTACTTAGGGAAACTCACCCTGTTCCATCCAAACCTGCATCAACTCTTAAATACCACCCACCGCACTGAAACCAGGGTGCGCTGTTCAGTCCATGAGCTCAAATGTGAAAGGATGTAAGAGCCCATCTTTTGGAGTCATAGTACACTCTGGAGTAGGTGACTGATTTCTTTTTGCACTCACTGGAGACCTCTGTGCCCTTTCCTTCCATGTGACTCCCTGGGCGTGTATTATTCCAAATCCACATTTCAAATCAGTCCATATGTTCACCCTTTTTCCTTCAGTGATTTCTAGGAAAGGTCATTCATTCTGCTTTTTGTGCTGCTGTGTTCAAAGGTAAAGCCTGGGCTTCTATGATCTGGGTCGAGGTTCCCACTGCACACCCAGCTGCCCGTTTCCCATCCATACCACGCTGCTCCCTCCCACCAGGGTGCACAGGAGGCTTCAGCTGACAGGCGGGTTCTGGTTTCTCTCCTTGCAGCCAGGCTCTGCTAATTCTGAGGCTGCTCTGGGCTCTGCTGGGGCTCAGCCCCGGGCACGGCTGGGCCCGCTCTCCCCTCACAGGGCTCTGACAGCTTTGCATCAGACAAGCCCCTTGGGAGCACAGCGACGGAGCTTTCTGCTTTTGCAGATGAATGAGACTCTTGTGCAGGCCAAGAGATTGCAGTCAGGGACACACATCCCACTGGCAAGAACCCAAACTCTGCACAGTCCCAGCTGAACGCCTGGATCTGCACAGGATGTTCTGTCTGTCCCACTCTTCCTTCCTTTTGGGCTGGAATTGTGCCATTGCACTTTCTTCCTCCTCTGGAAGTGCCACGAGTGGGCCCAACCTGGCGAGTGGGCTGTGTTCCTGAGGCAGTGCAGTGTGGAGCTGATGGATGAAGAATTGCCCTTCTCCAGTGCCAAACCAGAGCAAAAAGCCCTAAGTGGGACTTTGCATCTTTAAGAACCCCCTGACAATTTCCAAGGGAATGTGCAGCTCATTGGCAGGGTGAGAAGGAAGGGCATCTTCTCAGTGAGTTGGGGTGGGACAGAGTTTAGATTGCCAGTCCTGCTCGGAGCTGGCAGAGCACAATCAATTTCCTATTGCTTCAACCACAATTTAAAATAACAATGTTGGAAACAAAGCCCAAAATCTTTAAAAAAGGGCTGCTGAGGTCAGTAAGATGGATCAATGCCATCAGCATATTTACAAATACCTGAGTTGTCTTTTGGAAAAGATCAGTTACCTCTTAATCCAGAGTTACAAAAGATTTTTCACACCACATTTGGGTTTTGGTTTTATGTTTCATAATATTTTCTGTTTGGTTTTTTTTTTATTTTTCTATTAATTTAAACAGAAAACACATCCTAAATGATGGAGCAACACTGCTGAACACGGGGACACGCAGAGGGACCAGAAGCAGCTGCCTTTGTCCACCTGCAGCTCCAAGGCCCGATCTCTGAGCAGACAGGGCTAGCAGAGACTCGCAGGCTCCCTGTTTGCTGTGCTGCCCCACTTGTGAGCGGCCCAGCTCTGCATGAGGCACAGGGAGAACAAGGGGCAGCTCCCTGCCAGCCCCGCAGCCCAGGCACCCCTCGGGCCCCGGGGCTTGGGGCACTGTCAGCACCCGCTGCTCCAGCGCCCGCTCCTGCTGGCACTGACAGCAACACCCAAACTGTGCCTGATCCCGAGGGAGCAGCAGCAGGGCCTGGATCTGATCCCTGACTCTGGGGCAGGGCTGGACAAATGACCCCCACAGCAGCAGCAGCAGCAGCAGCAGCAAATGGAGCTGACTTTCAGCACAGCCCCTGCCGCTGTTCCCTCCCGTTGGCAGCGGTGTCACAGCAGCCTGGGGCACCTGGGAGCCCTCAGTGCCAGCAGGGACTGGAGATGGCAGCCCTGGGCTCCTGGAGGGTGTGCAAGGAGCAGAGGTGGGCACTCCCTGTCCATGTGGAGCTTCCAGATGGAAAAGGCTGCTGTGAGCAGGCAGCTCCAAGGGCAGAGAAAGGAGGGTCTCAAGCACTGGATCTGTGCGAGGGTCTCGAGCACTGGATCTGTGCCAGTGCCACAGCCCTGGGCAGCAGCCACCGAGCCCCGGGGGCACAGAGGGCACAGCAAGAGGGACAGAAGCAGTCAAGTGCAGAGACGGGGAAGGGCGAGAGCTGGGAGCAGGAACAGCTGCTTCATTGCACTCTTGGAGAAAGCTCTTGGCTGTTTCAAAGCGCTGAAAGGCGTGAAGGGCACAGAGGAGGCCACAGCAAACAATGCTCCTGTTTTCACAGCCTCCCCTCTCCGTGTGCCAGAAGGAATTGGATGAACTGTATTCTTCTCTCCGAGTCATCTCGTTCAGCATGAGCAGCTCAGCACCAGGAGCTGAAGGAGCTGAAGCCTTAGGCCACAAGAGCTGAGCAAGAGGAGTCTTTTGGGCAAAGTAATGCTGCTACCATGGACCTGGCTGAATCCTGGAATTACAGAATCCTTCCTGTTGGAAAAGACCTCTGAGCTCATCGAGTCCAACCATTAACCCAGCACTGTCAAGCCCAGCACTAAACCAGGTCCCTGAAGTGCCAAGGCCTGAACAAGAGGCCTGACTGAGGCCTGAACAACAGGCCCTGAGCCAAAGGTGACCTCTGGATGAACCTTCCAACCAAAGGATATCTTTGTATCTGCTCATTAACGAAATTTGCATGATCATTAGCGGTGTGATAGATGTATCTGCTCATTAGTGAAACATGTATTGACCTTTCTGTGTTTAGAAGGCAGACGAGGCCATAAAATCCAACATCAGGCCTTGTTTGGGGCTGTATGGTCAAAGTCAGCTCCCTTGGCTCCTCCTTGAGCCCTGGCCAGGCTTAGGAGGAAGCCAAGAGGAGGATGAAAGCAGATGTTCCCGCACTGGAAGTGCTGTCAGTTTGTTTCTCCAGCACTGTCAAAGCTGGGCCCTCTCCCAGCGGGGTTGGAGCCTCAGCTGTGGCTGGAGGCAGCTGCAGGAATTCCCAGTGTCCGCGAGTGGCTCTCCAGTCCTTGGCTGGGACAGCTTCTCCCAGCTGATGGGTGGCTCTGGGTGATGGTAAAGTCTGAGGGGAACTGGGGCTGGATCTTGGTTAATCACTGCAGGCAATCTTTGGCAGTGATGATTGGGGGCATTGCTGAGCTGCTCCTTCTGTGATTCTTTGCTAATGATTATGTGCTTTGCTGAGCTTATGCTTTTGTGACTTTTTGCAGATTTGCATTTTATAAATTGCACAATTCCTTTGGTTGGTGTCTGTGTCTTTGGTGCTGACCCTGCCCACCAGCAAAACAGGGCCCCATCCTGCCTAAGTGTTACCTGGGAAGACAAAAACCCTCACTCCAAATGTCCCCCCTTCCTCCTTGTTCCCCCCACTTTATACACTGGCCATGATGTCCTGTGGTCTGGGATATCCCTGGGGTCAGTTGGGGTCACCTGTCCTGGCTGTGACCCCTGCCAAGCTCCCCCGCACCCCCAGGCCCTCCCCAGCGTGGCCGGACGAGGGGCAGGAAAGGCCTTGGCTCTGTGCAAGCTCAGCAAGAACAAAACCATCTCAGTGTGAGCAACGCTGTGCTCAGCACAGAGCCAAACACAGTCCCAGAGAAAGGGCTGGCAAGGAAATTCCCTCTGGCCCAGCCCACAGCAGCACCCCATGGCCACCCAACATCACCACGGCTCCACGGGTTCCTTTCCATGGCCCCGGCCCTGGCCACGAGACCTTGGGCTGGTGGCCACGGCAGCCGCCTGTGGCCCAGGGCTCTGTGCCCGTGTCCATGGCAGCAGTGCCCGGCCACGGGCCCTGAGTGCAGGTGACCGTGCCAATGCCCGTGGCAGCAGGGCCAAGCGTTGGTGTCCATAGCACCAAAGTGAGGAACAGGTCCCTGTGGCCGCTGCCGTGGCACCTGAGGGCATCAGCGAGTGTCACTGCAATTGTAGCTGGCACCAGCCCCGGCACCGCTCTGTCCTGAGGGCTGCCATGGCAGCTGAGGGCAGCCACAGCTCTGCGGGCAAGTGGCCACGGAGCCTGACTGCAGCAATGGGTCCTGGGGGGGTTTCCAAGGGAACTGGAACTGATGAGGGTTGCCATGGCATCCAACCCCCTGGGATGTCACACAGCCACCCTGGGATGTCACACAGCCAACCTGTGATGTCACAGCCTGCTCTGTGATGTCACAAGCACTCAGTGTTCTCATAGTCTGCTTTACGATGTCAGACCTATGAACTGTGATATCACAGCCATATCTGCGATGTCACAGCTCTCTCTGTGATGTCACATAGCCACCCTGTGATTTCATAGCAACTCTGTGATGTCACACCACCTGTGATGTCACAGTCCTCTCTGTGACATCACACAGCTGCTCCGTGATGTCACAGCTGACTCTATGATGTCATAAAGCCACCCTGTGATGTCACAACCCACTCTGTGATGTCACAGCCCATTCTGGGATGTCACATGACCACTCTGTGATGTCACACAAGCACCCTGTGATGTCACAGTCCTGTCTGTGATGTCACAACTCTGCACTGTGATGTCACACCAGCACCCTGTGATGTCACAATTGCTCTGTGATGTCATAGTCTGCTAGATGATATCTGACGTCTACCCTGTGATGTCAGAGCCCACTCACTGATGTCACAGCACCACTCTGTGATGTCACAGAGCTGCTCCATGATGTCACAGTAGACTCTCTGATGTCATACAGCCACCCTGTGATGTCACAACCCACTCTGTGATGTCACAGCCTCATCTGGGATGGCCCAGCCCTCTCTGTGATGTCACACCAATACCCTGTGAGGTCGCAGCCCACTCTGTGATGTCACACAGCCCCTTTCTGACATCACAGCTGTTCTGTGGGTCTGTGACACAGGCACAGAGGTGTTACCAAAACTTCAGCGAAACAAAACCTCCTTAGCACCAGTGCAGCACGAAGCAGCAGCATTCTTTATTGGGCCGGATGCACAAGGGGAGAGCCCCTCCCAAAGTCATGTGTGCCGAGTTCAGGAATGTTCCTGTTTGCAGACTGTGTTTCACAGACACATTCCCAGATTATCCCACAATAAACACACACACGATAATCATTTCCCCAAAATCATTGCATATTTCCCCCACCCCTTTGCACATCCATTCTTCTGCCCTGGGGGTCTCTTTGGGGTCCCTGGTGGTCGCTGACCCCAAAGCCAGCCCTGACTGCCCGGTGAACTGGTGAAAGTTGGCACACCTGGGCTGGTTGCTGCCTACAGAATCAGCCTTGTGCGGTTCCATGGCCAGTGGCTTTTGGAGAAGAAGCATTGTATGAACCCACCAGGTGCAAACCATTTTTCATCTGGCAAATTTCCCCCCCCTTGGAGGGTTGTGAAGCTTCTCTTCCCTTCAAGCCTTCGTAAGCCTCACTCTACTCCTTTACTCACATCCCACGAGTTCCTCAGCTGCTTTCACAACCATGTTCTTTACACAGCTCAAAGCAAGTGTCATAAGCACAAGTATTGCTGTGATCCCAGTTAGACTTTGTGGCCAACCATCAGTCAGGGAAAATCCAAGTCCTTTAAATATTTTATCCAAACAGTTACTTTATAACCTTCCCCTTAATTCCCTGCTGGATGGAGCAACTGATTTTATCCTCTCTACCCAACCATCCAATCCAGCATCACATTTGGAATGTGCACACAACAAGTGTTGCTGTTTCAGTTCAAGAATCCACATACTCCCTGTTCATGTAGCAGCAATAGGGCTAAAGCCAATCTGCTCTGGAAGGTCATTTTAGCTGTGGCTGGCAATTGTTCCTTTATTTCAGCAAACCCCAAAGGAGCTGCATTCGCTAAAGTTCCATTTGCAGAGCCCAATGGTGTGTGGCTGGTCTGTTCCTAAAGGCAGATCTTTGTGGAGCAGAGATGGATTCTAAAATCCATCCCGCTGGAGTTCCCGCACTGGGATGTTTCCAAGTTCCATCCCCTTTAACCTTTCCCCACAGTCGGGTTCCCGGTGGTGACTCCTTGCATGAGGGACGGAACATTAATACCCCCAGTGTCCATGGTGCTCCTGATTCTCCCAGGGGCAAACGTGTGCCCCAAATTCCATCACTTCCCACCCATCCTGGGGCTCCTAAGGATCTGACCGTGTCCTGCTGACACTCTGTGCCTCTCCAAGGCTCGTTGTTTGTTGGCTCAGCCCAGGTGTCCCTGAGAAAGGCAGAATCATTTCTACAAACACACCCCAGTCTTAGAGCCTGGGCCACAGCCAGGAGCCGCTGGACCTCAGCATTCCAAACAGCTCAAGTGTCTGTCCCAGGGCAATCCCACTTTTCTTTGGTCCTGGGATCCTTTGGCCTTGACCTTGTTAAATCAGGATATTTTATACCCACCTGTAAGGGGTCCTGTGGGAGGCCTGGGCTCCCTTCCCAGCCCAGACACCCCTGAACTGGCTGGAAACATTCCCAGTGTCCTGTCTGAGGGCGATTCCATACTGCTGGAATTTGACAGCCCCAGGGGGTATCAGTGCAATCTGTCAGCTGATAAATATTTCCTGAGGTAATTTCCAGATCCGCTTTGGAAATGTTACAATTCTCAGCAGTATTGTTCTGATGTGTCCATGGTAAGGAATATTCTCCTTCCATCCCTGTCCAGGTGCCCTGGGTGCTATTTCCTTCCCACACGCGTTCCCAGATTTTTGTCAAATTGCTGACTGAAGCTCCCCACGGAACTGGATTTTCTGCAGAGGTTGGTGTTGGCAAACAAGCTGTTACAGGGGTTACATTCTGTAATCTGCCAAAATCTTGCACTGACTTTGAAAACTGCATTTCCCTTCCCAGAAGTCGGGAACATCGTTTCTATTATTATTATAGATACACAATTATTGATCATCTTCATCCAGATCCAATAAATAGTATCCCCTTAGAAAATCATACTCAATACCTAAAACAATAGGATTTATGTAAAAACCCCAAGCTCCACGGTGTCAGTCAGTCTTGTTTCTGCTGTGTTTAATGTGTGCTCGCTGGCTTTACCCGCATGTGATGAACCCCGAGTTTGATTCCTTCTACCTTGAGTGCAGGGTAGGTTACCAGGAGGACTTGATATGGTCCCTTCCACTTTGGTTGGATTGTTCCAGATTTCCAGGTTCTGATGCACACTGGATCTCCTGGCTGGAAAGGATGTACAGGCGAGTTCAGCCCCAATGATCTGTTGAGAACCATGCACCTTTTAAGGCTTACAAGAGTTAGTCCCAGTGCTATTAAATATTCATTTCAGCAAAACTTCTGAGACTTCCCTTGTCTTGTTGGTGCCACATGGGAAAGCTTCTGACCATCCAGAAAAAGGATCCACCAATACCAAAATGTGCCAGTCCCCCTTCTGCCTGGGCAGTTCTGCAAAATCAGTTTGCCAAAATCACCTGGTGATTCCCATTTAACGAGCCCTGGAGGCAGCCTTCTTCCTTCAAAACCAATCCCATCTTTCTCAACAACTGATCTATTTTTTTTTGCCATTTTTGTGCTTACTAGATGCCTTTGTAAACTGGCCACCATATTCTCCATTTCCTAATGTGTTTCCTGATGTTTTAGTTCCATTATACATTAATTGTGGAGCTACAATTACCTGCCCACACGGGGTTACCAATCACCTGCTGGCATTTTCCGTAGCTGCTGCTGCTGCTGGGGCTGACTGCCTGTCCTGATCACTAGAATCTGGTTTCTGTTGCAGAACATTCCCGTTTTTGCTAGGTATTAGTGCAAGGAGAGCTTTTTCAGCACCCTCTTGAGCTGTTTGGTCAGCCAATGGATTCCCTGTATTAACTGGGGAGTCTCCAAACCGATGGGCTTTACAAGGGCAGCAGGGCCACTTCTTTTGGCTTTGGCACACTCTGCAGCAGGCGACTGATTTCTTTTTGTACTCAGTGGAGACCTCTGTGCCCTTCCCTTCCATGTGGCTCCCTGGGCGTGTATTATTCCAAACCCATAGTTCAAATCAGTCCATATGTTCACCCTTTTTCCTTCAGTGATTTCTAGGAAAGGTCATTCATTCTGCTTTTTGTGCTGCTGTGTTCAAAGGTAAAGCCTGGGCTTCTATGATCTGGGTCGAGGTTCCCACTGCACACCCAGCTGCCCGTTTCCCATCCGTACCACACTGCTCCCACCAGGGTGCGGGTCCAGTGCTGGCTCCTGGATGGGATTGCTCTCAAGGTCCCAGAGTCTGCCAGAACACACTTGTTCCATGGATCCCAGGCAGTCATGGCACAAAGACTCCAACCCTTCTCTTAGAAGGGACTCGAACACTTCCCTGTTCCAACCTTGGGGACCTTGAACCAAACCCTGCAAAGCTTTTGCTGCACCTTACAGGCAGGTCAACAGTTTACACCAGGAAAGGAAAAAGAAAAGGAAAAGGAAAAGGAAAAGGAAAAGGAAAAGGAAAAGGTGCCTTTAGCTGAGCAGGGCTTTTTCTTTGATTTCCTTTGGAGCAGGGATCGAAGGCTCTCCCCAGAATCCTTCAGTGCTGCCTGCAGGTGCTGCCATCCCTCAGATGTGTTGGAATTCCAGAGGATGAGGCCACGGGGTGTCCCAATGGTGCCTTGGTTCCATGGGCTCCGCAGTGTAACCATGGTGTCCTTGGTTCTGCAGTGTCACAATGGACCCTTCATTCCATGAGGCCCCACAGTGTGGCAATGGTCCCTTGAGTCCATGAGGCCCCACAAGGTCCCAATGGTCCCTTGGTTCCATGGCCCCGCACTCTCACAATGCTCTCCTTGGCTGCACAAGGTCCCGTAGTGTCACAAGGGTCTCCTTGGTGCAGAGACCAGGGCAGAAAGATTCCCCAAGGCCCCACAGTGTCACAAGGATCTCTTTGGATCTGCAGTGTCAGAACTGACCCTTGGTTACACGAGATCCTCCTGTGTCCCAAGGACTCGTTGGTTCCACATGGCCTGATTCTCTAACACTTCAAAGATGGTGTTGGACAGTTTCTATTTTCCCGCAGTTTGGTGACGAAAGGAGCATGCTGGGCAGAGCACAGAGATGCTGCTGCTGTCTGCTCAGGGGAAAGGCCCAACAAGGCTGAGGGGCTGGGAGGCTGCTGGAAGGGCCATGCCCCACATGGTGCAGCTTTCCTGGGAGGGAGGGAACGGCAGCAGAGACACGCACTGCCCCACAGAGCAGCTGGGCACGGGGACACTGGGCATGAGAAGGAGGAAATGTCCCTCCCAGGGCAGCGCTGGGGCAGGAGAAGCACCCAGAGGGAGGATGAGCTCAGGGCATGTGTGTGTGCCCAAGGCACAGAGGGTGAGGCTGGGCACAGCTCAGGCCAGGGCTGGCAGTGGCAGGGCAGAGCTGGCAGGGCAGTGAGATGGGAGTGTGCAGCCTGCAGGGACACAGCAGCAGCTGTGGGACAGCACAGAACAAGCTGTGCTGGCCGTGGCCAAGGGCCCTGGCAGGGCTGGCAGTGCCCAGGAGAAGCCAAGTCTTGGTGCCCTGGGGCACAGCAGCGTCTGTGCCACCAAAGGCTGTAAGGAGACACCTTGTCCTGAGGCCCTGGGGCCTCCTGGTCACAGCCCCAGCAAGGCTGGGCACTGTCAGCACCTTGCCCTGCCCTCAGCATTCCCCCACATCCCAGTGGCCTCAGGGATCTGCTGGAAGGAGTCCCTGGGGAGCCTTGGTCAGGAATGGCCCTGGGGGCTCCTGAATGCTCCCAGGGACTGCAGGGTTTTCAAAGGACTTTGGCTTTGGCTTTTGCCTGGGAGTCTCTGAGAGCTTTGTGCAATCCTGGCCCCCAATTATCTGCTCTAATGAGTCCCTGGAGATTCTTTGTCAGTAACAACACTCAGTGGGGCTCATTAATGCTTTGAGATACTCAAGGGTAATTAAAGTACCTCTTTTTGACACTGAGTCTCTGAGAGGTTTCTGCAGTCATGGTCCCCAGTTATCTGCTTTATTCAGTCCCTTGAGAGCCTTGATCATTAACAACAGTTCATTAATGCTTCAAGGTACTTCTGTTTTTTCTAAGGTACTTTCCTTTTTCCACACTTGAGTCTCTGTCTCCAGAGACCATTGAGTCATCATCTCCAATCCTCTGCTTTAATCAGTCCCTTGAGAGCTTTGTACTGACACACATGTATTGGCAGCCACTGAAGAATTCCCTGCAGCCGCCCCAGCAAAGGGGGAACCTTTGGTGCCCGGCCAGGCCGTGCCATGCCCAGCTCTGGCAGCATCCCCCTGCCTCTGGACTCACCTGCACACTGGCCGTGGAGCGTGTCTTTGGAGAAGGTGCCACAATCAAAGTCCATCATCTTCAGCTGCCGCTGGCCAGCTCCAGGAAGAGGTTGTCGTCCTTGAGCTCGTCCTTGGTGGCTCCAGCAGCAGCAGCCCCACCTGCTACAGCTCTCCAGGGGCTCCTTCTCCTTCCCTGGGGCCACACCAGGCTCTCAGCGTTCTGCCCAGGGCCCAGCCATCAATGAAGCAGACAAGCAAAACCAGGGGGGATGGTGGCCACCAGTGCTTTTATCTTCTTCCTTTTTATTCCTTTTTTTTTGTTGTTGTTGCTTTCTGTCTTTCATCTTTCTTTCTTGTTTGCTTTTTTTCTTTCTATTTTTCTTTTATTTTTTCTTGTTTCTTTCTTCTTTTTTTTTTTTGTTGCTTTCTTCTTTCTTTCTTTTGGTTTTTTTTTTCATTTTTCTTGCTCCTTTCACCTTATTGAGTATTTTCTTTTTTTCTCCTCTCCTTTTTGATTTTCTTGTTGATTTCTGTCTTTTCATTTCCTCCCTCTCTTCCTTTCCTGCTTTCTCTCTTTCATTTTTATATCTTTTTGCTTTCTTTTCTGTTTCTGTTTCTTCTTGCTTTCTTTGTTTCTTCTTTTCTTTTTTCTTCTTTTTTATTTTTGATTCCTGTCTTGGATTTTCTCCCTTTCTTTTATTCTTTCTTTCTATCACCTTTTTGCTTTCTCTTTTTCTGCTTCTTGTTTCTTTCTTTCTTCTTTTCTTTTATTCTGCTTTTCTTTTTTCTTTTCTTATTTCTTTCCCTCTTCTTTCATTTACTTTCTATCTTTCTTCATTTTTAAATGTTTCTTCTTTCTTATTTTTTCTTTTTTTAAATTTTCTGTTGCTCTCTTCTTTTTTTTTTTCTTCATTTTTCTTCTTGGTTTCACGTTATTGAGTCTTTTTTTCATCTTTTCTATTTCTTCACTTTGTTCATTTTCTTGTTGATTTCTTTCAGTTTTCTTTCTTTCCTTCTTTATTTCTTCATTTTTTAATCACTTTTCTTTCTTTTCCTTTTTTGATTTTTGTTGCTTTTTCTCCTTCTTCTTTCTTTTTTTTGCTTTCTTCCTTTTTTTTTACTTGTTTTCCTTGTGCTGCTTTTTCTGTACTTTTAAAATCTTTATTCCTTGTTCCTTTCATTTTTTTTCCCTTTTCTTGTTGGCTCACGTTACTGAGTCTTTCTTTCTTCCTTCAATTTTTTAATCTTTCTTTTCCTTTTTTTTTTGGTTTTTTTGTTGCTTTCTTCTTTCTTTCTTTTTTTGCTCTCTTTCTTTTTCATTTATTTTTTCTTGTGTCTTTCTTTGTTGTTCTTTTTTTTCCTTCCTTGTTTCATTCTTTCCTCTTTTTTTTTCTTTTTTTTCCTTTTCCTGATATATTCTTGTTGGTTTCATGTTATTTAGTCTTTGTTTCATTATTTTTCTTTTCTGTTTTCTTCTCTTTTTTCATTTTTTGGTTGATTTCTGTCCTTTGATTTTCTTCCTTTCTTTCTTTCCTTTCTTTCATTTTAGTTATCTTTTTGCTTGCTTGCTTTCTTCATTCTTTGTTTTCTTTCGATTCTTTCTTTTTTTTTCTTGTTGCTTTTTTTCCATTTTTCTTCCTGGTTTCATGTTATTGAGTCTTTCTTTCTTTCTTTCTTTCTTTCTTCCTTCCTCCCTTCCTCCCTCCCTCCCTCCCTCCCTCCCTCCCTCCCTTCCTTTTCCTTCCTTCCTTCCTTCCTTCCTTCCTTCCTTCCTTCCTTCCTTCCTTCCTTCCTTCCTTCCTTCCTTCCTTCCTCCCTTCCTTCCTCCCTTCCTTCCTTCCTTCCTTCCTTCCTTCCTTCCTTCCTTCCTTCCTTCCTTCCTTCCTTCCTCCCTTCCTTCCTCCCTTCCTTCCTTCCTTCCTTCCTCCCTTCCTTCCTCCCTTCCTCCCTTCCTTCCTCCCTTCCTTCCTCCCTTCCTTCCTCCCTTCCTTCCTCCCTTCCTTCCTTCCTCCCTTCCTCCCTTCCTCCCTTCCTTCCTCCCTCCCTCCCTCCCTTCCTTCCTCCTTTCCTTCCTCCCTCCCTCCCTCCCTTCCTTCCTTTTCCTCCCTTCCTCCCTTCCTTCCTCCCTCCCTCCCTTCCTCCTTTCCTTCCTCCCTCCCTCCCTTCCTTCCTTTTCCTCCTTTCCTCCCTTCCTTCCTCCTTTCCTTCCTCCCTCCCTCCCTCCCTTCCTTTTCCTTCCTTCCTTCCGAATTCCTTCCTTCCTTCCGAATTCCTTCCTTCCTTCCTTCCTTCCTTCCTTCCTTCCTTCTTCCTTCCTTCTTCCTTCCTTCCTTCCTCCTTCCTTCCTTCCTTCCTCCTTCCTTCCTTCCTTCCTTCCTTCCTTCCTTCCTTCCTTCCGAATTCCTTCCTTCCTTCCTTCCTTCCTTCCTTCCTTCCTTCCTTCCTTCCTTCCTTCCTTCCTTCCTTCCTTCCTTCCTTCCTTCCTTCCTTCCTTCCTTCCTTCCTTCCGAATTCCTTCCTTCCTTCCTTCCGAATTCCTTCCTTCCGAATTCCTTCCTTCCGAATTCCTTCCTTCCTTTCTCCCTTCCTTCCTCCCTCCCTCCCTTCCTTCCTCCTTTCCTTCCTCCCTCCCTCCCTCCCTCCCTTCCTTCCTTTTCCTCCCTTCCTCCCTTCCTTCCTCCCTCCCTCCCTCCCTTCCTTCCTTTTCCTTCCTTCCTTCCTTCCTTCCTTCCTTCCTTCCTTCCTTCCTTCCTTCCTTCCTTCCTTCCTTCCGAATTCCTTCCTTCCGAATTCCTTCCTTCCTTTCTCCCTTCCTTCCTCCCTCCCTCCCTCCCTCCCTTCCTTCCTCCTTTCCTTCCTCCCTCCCTCCCTCCCTTCCTTCCTTTTCCTCCCTTCCTCCCTTCCTTCCTCCCTCCCTCCCTCCCTTCCTTCCTTTTCCTTCCTTCCTTCCTTCCTTCCTTCCTTCCTTCCTTCCTTCCTTCCTTCCTTCCTTCCTTCCTTCCTTCCGAATTCCTTCCTTCCGAATTCCTTCCTTCCGAATTCCTTCCTTCCTTCCTTCCGAATTCCTTCCTTCCTTCCTCCCTCCCTCCCTCCCTTCCTTCCTTCCTTCCTTCCTTCCTCCCTCCCTCCCCACCTCCCTCCCGTCGGTCCTTCCTTTTCCTTCCTTCCTTCCTTCCTCCCTCCCTCCCTTCCTTCCTTTTCCTTCCTTCCTTCCTTCCTTCCTTCCTTCCGAATTCCTTCCTTCCGAATTCCTTCCTTCCGAATTCCTTCCTTCCGAATTCCTTCCTTCCTTCCTTCCGAATTCCTTCCGAATTCCTTCCGAATTCCTTCCTCCCTCCCTCCCTCCCTTCCTTCTTTCCTTCCTCCCTCCCTCCCTCCCTCCCTTCCTCCCTTCCTTCCTCCCTCCCTCCCTTCCTTCCTTTTCCTTCCTTCCTTCCTTCCTTCCTTCCTTCCTTCCTTCCTTCCTTCCTAATTCCTTCCTTCCGAATTCCTTCCTTCCTTCCCCCACAAGCCACTTCTCACCCCACTGAACGGGTGCAAAGCAGCAGGATTCCCTCCCAATTGGGTCCTCTCACCCTCCCAAAATGTGGGGACTTCACCTCAGCCCCAAAAATTGCGGGGGGTTTGCGGCACCTTCCCCAAATTCACTGCAACCTCCCAAAAACCACTTAGAGGCCCCAAAATTGTCAAAAAGCTGAAGGAGCCTCCCCAAAAGCGGCTCCTGGATTTCCTCCCTGGTGTGCCCCACTCCAAGGGGCCAAACCACCCCATCAATCCCAAACTTCATCCCACCCCCACGATGCCACCCCCATCCCATCCCATCCCATCCCATCCCATCCCTCCTGGACACCAATTCCCCTTCTGTGGCTCCTGACTCCCCACAGCTGGGCCTTGGGGCTGACAGATCGAGCCATTTGGGGCTGCCATCGACACATTGGGGCTGGCATTGAGTTTATTGGAGGCACCTGCTCAATCCCTCCATCCCAAATGGGAGCTTGGAACCTCTCCTGAGCCCTTGCTGTGCCCATGGGCTCACCTCAAGTCCCAAAATGAGAGCCAGGGCCCCACAGCCCATTCAGAACCTCTCAACATTGCCACGAAACAGCAGCATCCTTCCCAAAATGGGCTCCCCGGCTCCCTGACAATAGGTCCCCCCTTCCAAGTACCAGAGCCCCCCTCTCAGAACCCCTCCCGAAGCATTGGGGGGACCCCAAAACTGCCTCAGGAACAGGACATAGCCTGACATCCCTTCAGGAATGTGGGATACCCCAGAACCCACTGAGGAACGGGGTCCCCCCGGCCTCATCATGCCCAGCCTTCAGCTGTCTCAGGCAGAGCCCATCCCGCCCTCAGCAGCCCCAGCCCAGCCCAGCCCAGCCCTCGTGGGCAGGAAGCCCCAATGGCCGAGCCGGCCTGGGACACTTGCAGGGATGCGGGGGCAGCCGCAGCTTCTCAGGCCAGCCTGTGCCAGGCCCTGAGTGCCCTGCCAGGGAACCATTGCTGCCCCACATCCCATCTCAGCCTGCCCTCGGGCACTGGGAAGCCGTTTCCTAGGGCCCGTCCCTGCAGGCCCTTGGCAAGAGTCTCTCTCCCCTGACACTTTACTATGCCGTAAATCCAGTCCCTCCGGATGGGAGAGAATTTACTGAAAGTCCTTCCAAGGAGTTTGAGAGATAAACCGAGACATCTCCTCTAGTTTCAATGCTTTCAGATAGTTGTTTATTAAGTCTTATCAGAGGAACAGAGCCACTAGCGTGACCCAGGTACAGCATAGAAGGAAGAAAAGTAGGAGTGAGACTACCTATCAAGATTTACTGTACTAGTTTGAAAACAAACTAGTGGGAGACATCAAGTCAGAATAACAATTTAATAGGGAAATAAAAGGAGGGGGGAAGAAAAAATAAAGGTGGATAACACTGGGTTAAACTAACAGAGTTAGGATACAACGTGGCACCCTGTTAGTCAGGGTGGTGGTAGCAGTCTGGTAGAATGGTGGCTGCAGTCCTCCTGAAGCGGCGATCCTGTAGAAAAAAGGGTCTGCTCCTCCTCAGAAGGTCCAGTGGTGGCTATGTAGCTCCTGTCCTCTGGAAATCCAGTGGAAAGGGTTGTCTCTGGTGCTCAGAGTCTCAGATTATATCCACGATGGGATGCTTGGTTCCTCCCTCTGGGTGGAGCATCTCACAATGGGGTAATGAGTCATGAGGCCAAGTGTTGATTAGGCTCATTAACAGAAGATAGTCCGGAGGGAGTTATCTCTGAGTCATGGGGCAGGACAATGATGGGCCATTAACAGCAAGATAGTCTGGGGGGAGGAGGCAAGGAAACACTGCCCCACCTGATTTCAACGGCTGATGGGGATGGTAATAGAATACACTGCAACCCAGGACATTTACACAGCCTTTTAAAGATATTGTAACCAATAGTTACTAAAAATGTACATTATTTTCACTTTCCTACCAATTATTTGGAAACACGACTAGGAACTGCGGAATTTTCCATCTAATCATTCCAAACTACCTTTACTGCAGAATATGGAGTAGTAGAGGAAGGAGAAGAAGGTCTAGAGAACAACAACAATCCTCCATTTTGACATTTTTTACTCTTATCTATGTACTAAAAAGAGAAGCCTAAAACCTCTAAATTTTTCACCGTGACCATCTTACATAGTAGTCTATCACCTAATTCACACCGCTGTATTTTCTAGTTGTTGTTTGACTGTTGATAATTTTTTCCAAGGTTTGAAGCTAAAACAGTGTTGTTCAGGGGGGTAAGAACCCTTAAAAACAGGCAGAGAAATATTCTTGGCACTCTGGGCTCCTACGTCACCCAGCAATTGCTGCTTGTCCCTGCTGCTGGGCCCAAGCTGGAAGTTGATTTTCTGCCACTGGCCCAGGCCCAGCCCTGAGCCAGGGCCAGGACCTTGCCCTGGAGCTCTGCGGGCGCTGCGTTTGTGCGGCTGCAGTGCAGCAGACGCAGCTCGGAGCTGCCCTTTGTGTCCCTGCCGGCAGCTGGCAGAGCTGGCGGGGCCGGGCCAGGGCCGGGCCAGCCCCGGCCTTCCCGGCTCTGGGACACAGCGGCGGCAGCCCCAGCCTTTCATCCCTGCACACGCTCCCACACAAGCCTCCAGAGCCGCGGCCACGCAACGCAACTGACCGGCCGCTGACCCCCCAGCCTGGCCTGATGGCCATTCCTCTGCCCACACCTCGGCCAAGCTCCCCTTGGCCACCTCCTGAGCCACAGTGCCACAGACAAGTGGCACATACAGGTACAGAGCTCTGCCCAGAGCTGGCAGGGAACGTTCATTAAACATAAAACCACCAAGAAAAAGAGAACTCCCCCCAGCAGAGCTGTTCCCTCCTGCAGTAGTTACACCTGCACACCCACAGCACCTGAGACTGCAAGCAATGAGCATTCCCTGGGCACATCTGCAGCCAAAGCAGCTTGAGGACAGCCTTGCAGCAGGACTGCTCTCAGCTGAGCCAAAAAGGCCCCTCTGACAGCTCTATGATTCACCCCAAACCAGGCCAAGAGACACTTCCCAGACAAAGTCCAAGAAAGTTTTTGCACAGTCCATTGTGACCTGCACTAATTTCCTCGGGAATGCGTACCAGTTCCCAGTGGGCACACCTGTAGGCAACACTTGGCAGACATCCCACCTCAGCCAGGCCAGGACTGCTGTGCTCATTCTCTGTCCTCGGAGATGATTGTGAGGCAGATGAGGGATCTTCGGACCGTTTCTTACACCACCCCGTGACTCACGATTGTCGTCAGGAGCGCTCCATCAGCACGATTTCGTAGTGTTGTTGTGAAGTCTTCAAGACTCGTCAATGTTGGTAGCATATCCCAGAAAAGGATAGAGAAAATAAGAAAAGAGAAAGAAAAGGAAAAAGAAGGAAAAAGAAGGAATAAGTAATTTTTAATTAAAATACACATGTAATTTTTTAATCACGTCTTATTTTAATACTTGTGTAGTTCGTCTCGTGTCAATAACCTTAGGGGTGTCCACAGTGGATGGGATATTGACCAAATTGTGCACATCTATTATAGATGTCAATTGTGTTAACCGTTTTAACATTCTGCAATTCATGATGTATAAAATTGCTGATAAAACAAACCCAATCAAAACTAAAATCAAGAGAACAATGATGGGATGACACAATTTGTTCAGGACACCTGTAGCAGTAGGTGACCACCCAAAAGGAGTATCCCACCAGCTGTGTCCAGCATCTTTCTTTCCTCTTTCTAGAATACTATGTATTTCTTTCACATTGTGATGAACAGTTACCAAGGTTTTCTGTCCGTTTTTCTTGATCTTTTCCAAAATTTCAATGAAATCATGGTGAAGCAACAATTGCTTTACCAAAGTAAGGTTCATTCCAATAGGGGTAGGCAATAATTGGTGGATCAGTGTGTAATTGGACTGTAAAAGATGATAAGAAGTAAGTGGGGCTAAATAAGAGAAATCACATCCTGTGATTTTATTAAAGTTACACACACAAAAATTTGGATGATTTTTAGCATCTACTACTAAATTTTCTATAAATACCTTATCACAAGCAGTTCTTAAGCATGCACAGCCATTGCCTATATACACACTATATACACAAGCACTGTTTCAGGAATCTTGTTAGGATGAATTTCAAAATTACAGATATTTTGTTCTGTGTCCAAACAAATGTCTTGAGCTCTAATTGCATTACTTTCACAGATGAACACTTGTTGTTCCTGGACAATACAAGTTTCCAAATGAACAGTTTGCCACTTCTCACCAATTTGACGGGCCCATTCTCTGTGCTGGAAAGGGCAGAGAACAGCTCTATCATGGTTCAGCCCCAATGCAACGATGGGGAATATCAAATGCACTGAAGCATTACGTATGGTTAGTACA
Organism: Corvus moneduloides; assembly: GCF_009650955.1. Lineage (NCBI taxonomy): Eukaryota > Metazoa > Chordata > Aves > Passeriformes > Corvidae > Corvus > Corvus moneduloides. Next base: position 905,147 of record NC_045506.1, read on the forward strand.
AAGGCTGTGGCTGTGTTTGTGAGGGGATCGTAGGTAAAATTCACTAAATTCCACCAGGATTGGAATTCTCTTTCAAAATCAGTGGCACCGTCCCAGATTATTTTCTGAATTTCAGTAGGAAAAGTGCCTTCTTTGCCTTCTCTTATAATTGAGGCAGCAACTGACTGCATCCACAATTGAGCCTGGATGCAGCTGAGAGCCAAAGAAATGTTGTTTTGTGTAGCACCGAGCATGTCAATTATCAATCTGTGGTCATTCACATTTACCTTTTCCCAATTTGGTAATATGGTTGATAACAACCACTGATAGCTTCCCAAGGCTAATAGGGATGACTGCAGTGGTTGTTGTATTTTAGTCAAATCTGTAGTTGTGGCAGCCAATTTATTCATTAGTACATCTGAATCAATACTGTTTAAGATTCCAATCCTGTTCCCACAACACCAGTTATGCCTCTTTGCGTTCGTTTCTTAGAAGGGTTCCGCTTTTGCAGCCAGGTTGTCCACCCCTCGAAGGAAGTTTGCAGGAAAGGTGAACAAGCTGGCTGAATTTCTGAGACATTGTTTTGCATCAGCAACTTGACTTGTTTAAGGGACCATGCTGGATTGAACAGTATTTGTTGTTGGCCTGTTTTTGTGATTATACATGGTCCAATTTCAAAAATTCTTGGGCTTAGCACGACCGGTGGTTGGGTGGCAGGTATTGCAACATTGACTTCGAGTTCCCCCCAGTATTTTGTATTGTTTTTACCACACATGACTTTATGGGAAAATTGTACAGCAATTAAGTTTAGCCAACAATCTTGGTTTTGAATTTCACAAAACAAAACACAACCGTGAGGTCCAATGCTATAACTGTGTATAGGTTCGGTAAATGATCCATCAGTTAATCTATATCGTATTGTAACATCGTCACCTCGGGTTACCATAAAGGGAGGAAAAATGTTATTCTTGTCATCCAACCCAAGGAGGGTGCTTATATCATGATATGTGATTACTGCACTCAGTATGGGCTTTGCTACAGCGTTGATTTTGAATTTATAAGTTAAACCTTTCAGACTTGGCTGATCTGCTGGGTTATTTTGCCAATTGCATGTTACATAGGCAGGTTTGGTTAAGGTAAAGTTATACCAGCAGTCAGTTGGTTTGTTTTTGCAAAGCTTCGTGATTTCAACATTGTTGGTACTGGGGTCTAAGGTGTAGTTACCGACATTCTTCTGACAACAACACAGGATGAAGGGGGTTTGTTTGTCACACACCCACTCCATTGTATGGCAGAGTTTGGCCGTAATGTTGGGGTGCAAATCACTTTTCCCATCTGGTTTTAGAAAATTTCCAGCAATTGCAATGGTGGAAGCTTTCTCGTAGAGAGATCCTTCTACTTTTCTGCAACCTACCTTAATTTTTTCACCAATTGTTCCATTTAGGATTCTAGTCCAATCCTTCAAGTCCCATCCCCATTCACTTGGACGGTATACCTCAAGAGTCGTGGAGTACTGCAGTGGCTGGGTTCGGGCAATGATCTCTGGGATGGGATCCTAGAGCACTGGTGTACCTAATGGTAGCTTCCGACCATGGCCACTCAGCTGGTTTTTGGCCCTGGTGTTGTGGTAGGATGCAGAAAAGTATCACTAGTCTTATCATGGTTTATGTGGTCTTCTTCATGTCCCTCGGAGTTCTTCTGTGAAAAGTAAACACAACAGAGTCTGCCACCAAAAGGCAGAAAATTAGAATGATGGAATTATGCAGCGTGTATGTATCCGATGCTCTCTCCCTAGGGCATCAGAGGCTACCCATGCATATTTATTCAGAGGGGTTTTTTGCACTAGTGGTACTTCTCCTACAGTAGGGAGGTCTACCAAAACAGGTTGTCCAGGGTAGTGTGCAGGATTCTTAGGATCATTTGGTCCCTGTAGTGAAGGAATTATGCTTGGAGCTATTGGGCAAAAGGCAGTGATTTTGGGACACCCGTTTACCCCCCATCTATCATTCACACCTTTCACAGCTTCCCATAGCTGAACATCCCAATTTCCCTCCTGTGGTTTCAAAAGTCGTTTCAGGAGACCATTGGTCCTTTCTACAATGCTGTTAGCTTGAGGGTAGTAAGGGGTGTGAAAAGTCCATTTAATCCCTTCACCTTTTGCCCAGTTCTGTACAACTTTGGCAGTAAAATGAGACCCATTATCAGACTGAATTTCTTGTGGTTTTGGGAAGGTTCCAAACCATCCCTGCAATGCTTTGACAGTGTTATCTCCTGTAGCTCTTTTAAAGGCATCAGCCTGGACTAACCCAGATCTAATCTCTACTCCTACTAGCACAAAGTGTTTACCTCCTGACCCGTTAAAGGGGCCGATATAATCTACCTGCCACACGTCCCATAAGCCTTTACCCTTTCTTAAATGCAGAGGGTCGTCTTCCAAAGGGTGTCTTTCAGGCCATATGCGGCATTGTTCACAGGCTGATATGCATGTTTTACACATTTCTCTGGTAACAGACCAACCACGAGCAAGGGCTTCTTTGTACAAATCTTTTGCACCTGTGTGTTGTCTTTTTACGTGCAACCATTCTAAGAAGTGCTCCCAGTCCTCTGGAATCTGATCTTTTTCACAGGACTTAGTCTTGTTAATTCATCAGCTTTATTGTTCACTCTCCTGCTGCATTTCCATCTGTCTGGTGAGAGGCTACCCACCCCATGGCAAAATTCCCTTGACTTGAAATATTTGGAATTTCTTTCCACTTCTCCTTTTGCCATACTGGGATTCTGTTAACTTCCCAATCATTTTGCTGCCAAAAAGGAAGCCACTCAGTCCATCCCTTAAACACAGCATAGGAATCGGTGTAGATACAGACAGGAGAAATATTCTGTGCCTCACATTGGAAAACACTCCAAACAGCTATCAGCTCACCAGCTTGGGCGCTGCCTTCCCCCTCTGTGATAATTCCTTCACCTGAGGAGGTGTGGAGGGCTACAGCCTTATATTTCCACACCTTTCCTTCTTGCTTGGCAGAAATATCTGTAAACCAAGAACTTGCTGACTGTTCAGGGGAAAAAGGAGGGGCTACTTTAATGACTGAGGCAGATTTGTCTTGGCTGCTACTGTCATGGGTTAGCAAGCATAGTCCCGGAAGTGATATTCTTGCAAAGGAGTGCTTACAGCTTTCCCCATTACCTGACAGAACCTATCAGCTGGCCAGTTTGAATATGGACAATTCTTTAAGCCACTTAAAGTTGTGACCGCCTCTGTAATCCACACTTAAGAATAGACAAACTCCCCCCCAAGCTCTCTCTCTCTCGTTTCCAGTGCTGGGACAGGTGGCTGCGGGGCCTGAGGGGGGGCTGGTGGGCCCGGCCCGGCCCTGCTCGGGCCAGGCCGGGCCGGGCCACGGCTCCAGGATGACCCCCCCCCAGCAGGGCTGTGGGCAGCCAGAGCGGCTTGGAACCGTCCTGCCCCTCCACTGCGGCCAAGATTTCAGCAAAAGCGGCACCGGCACTGCTGTCCGGCGGAGGTCAGGTGACCAACAGCGATAAGGGACATTCCAGCTGCAGGGCCGAGGTGAGATTAACCCTTTTATTGCTGTGACGAGCTGAAAACCTGAGGGAAGAGAAAGAGGAGATGCTTAAAGCTGAAATTCTGTTGTGAAGCTATGATATGTCAGAGTATCCCGTTGTAATTTCATGAAGATATGGGGGGTGGAGTGTTCAGCTCGTAAGCAAAAGCACCTGCGCTGAGATAAACAGATGCTGATGCAGCTGTAATTTCATGAGAAGTTTGGACAGGGAGGGATGGAAGCGATGAGGACTTTTGCTCCAAATGGGAAAGGAGAAAACCTCAGTTCCTAGAGATGCTCCCAGAGATAGTCCTAAAGATGAAAATGAGGAAGACCCTTTGCTCCCAGGGAAGGAGAAGGGCCTCTGTTCTTAGAGATGAAATGCTCCCAGAGATGGGTGAAGAGAACTTTTGTTTCTGAACAGTTCAACCTTAAAATTGTACCCCAAAAAACTTCAAGAGTGGACCCTCGAAAGCAGTTGCAGGAAAAGCTGCAAGTCGGGGGGAGGGACTCACGTGCGAGCAGAGAGACTCCTCTTCCTAAATGGACTGAACAAAATTATTTGGAAGTGGGCAACTGTCTCATTGTGATAATGTTTTCATAGCACGAGCAAGAAGAGACTCCTCTTTCTAAATGGACTGAACAAGGTTATTATGGAAGTGGTAAACAGACTGAACATCTTAAGGGTTGTCTTTTTACATTGTCAGTGGGAGAAGGGAGGAAGGTGGGGGGAGGAGGAGAGTTCTGAAGGTGTGGTACAATATTTTTTCCCTTCTTTTAAGTCTGTTAATAAACTTCTTTATATTCTTTCAAGTTTGGTGCCTGCTTTGCATTTCTCCTAATTCTTATCTCACAGAAGATAAACAGTAATGAGTATTTTGGACCAAACCACTACAGCTACCCAAGTTTTCAGCTTCTTGGATTGCCAGAGCTTTTACAGCTCCTTCAGTTATTGAGAAGACGCTACAATCATGTTCAATCTGAGCGTACCACTCCCTTACTGAGGCCCTCTGGGCCACCCCGTCAGGTGGGGGGGTCCCAGTAGAGACTGCCTTAATAACTTTGAAAGGGCCTCTCAAAACAATTGGTTGTTGTCGTGCAATCTTCTCCACTTCTATGAGAGCTGAGCTAACTACAAACAATCCTTTCTCCCAGGTAGTGTACCTTTTTTTCAGCATCTTTGAAGCCACGGGAGTAAAAACCAACAGGCCTCATCTGACCCTCAGGACCCCGCTGCCATATGTGTACTGACAGCCCTGAGGAGGCAAATCCCCATTTCACCTGAAAAGCATCTGTAGGATGAATAGGGCCCAGGGCTTGGTGAGCTGTTGCTTCAAAAACCAACAATTGCAATGCTTCTTCTTGAGAAGCAGTCCATTCCCATTTTACCCCTTTTCTCACCAAGTTATAAAGAGGGCTAGCAATTACGGAAAAATCTGGGATGTGTTTTCTCCAGAACACTAATAATCCTAAAGCATGTTGGAGATCTTTTTTGGATTCAGGCATTTTAATCTAATCTAAAGAGTTTAGGGTATCAGGTGGGATACATGTCATACCGCCTTTCCACCAAATTCCCAAAAATTTTCACTTTATGTGAAGGGTTTGGATTTTTTCTGAGGGCATTTGCAAATCAAGGCTTTCTAAGTGGGAAATTCTTTTCTGTTGGGTATTTCTCACTTCTTCTATTTCATCTCCTCCCACAAGGATATCATCAATGTATTGATGAACAGCCTCATTGTCAGCTTTGGGTATTTTTTCTAACTCTTGGGCTAAAGCGTGATGAGCCAGGGTGGGGGAATGTTTGTACCCTTGGGGAAGCCTAGTGAAAGTGTGTTGCTGTCCTTCCCATGTGAAAGCAGAACAGTCCATATCTTCCGGCTGTAAAGGTATCATAATAAACATGTCTTTGACATCTATAGTTGCCATGATTGAATGAGCCTTTTTTGAATCAATGTTATTAATTCTGCTAGATTTGGGACAGCTGCTGTGAGAGGGTCTGTGTTGGCATTTAGCCTGCGAAAATCTATTGTCAGCCTCCACTTCCCATTAGGCTTTCTCACTGGCCACACTGGAGAATTGAAAGGAGAATGAGTATTAACTATTACTCCTTGTTCTCGTAGCTCCTGTATCACTGGCTTGACACCCTCTTTGGCACCCAGGGGGAGGACGTACTGTTTCACATTAGTTACTTTGCTGAATGGTAGGGAGGGTGCAGCTTGGAGCAGTCTGATGTTAAAATGTGGTGTGGCAAAAGACCACAGGAGACCTCTGAGTCCTCCCACTGCCTCCCAACGAGAGCATTAATCCCTAATAAATTGGTTGGAATATCTCCAATCACCATATGAATAGAGAGTTGGTTTTCCTCTCCAGGCAAAGTGAGCTTGACTAGGGCCACATTCATAGATTCTGTTGTTCCTAAGGCATTTAAAACACAATATCGGTTCTTTGTTGGAACAATTGCACACCTCTGGGCATCTTTCTTTGTCAGTGCAGAAATTTGTGCCCCAGTGTCAATCAGAAAAGTTAGAGGTGCCCGTTTAGGGCCTGTAATAGCTGTGACCAATATATCTCCTATTTTATTTTTAGTGAGCATTCTCAGGTATACCCATGCTCCGTCTCTTCACCCACTGACGGGAATGGAGGGTCTAGTTTCCCTGGTTTTGAGGAAGAAGTTGCTTTGGCTCACTGCACGGATTCTGAGGGAGAGGTTGCTCTGACTCACTGCCCACATTCTGAGGGAGGAGGGGTGCACTGGATTGAATTGACGGATTCGGTAGAATGGGTTTTCAGCAGTGCCAGTTAGACACTACCTTACTCAATTTATCAAGGGGTAAGCCATCCATCATATCTCTGGGGACCCCCTTTTTGATACCTAATAACCACCAATGCTGACGCTTAGGGATCTGTTTTACATTCTCTGGCTTTTTGCTATGAGGAGCCCTAATGTACCTGACACCTTTTGTTTTGTCTGATTTTTCCTCTGGGATTTTTATAGGTCCATATTTTCTACTGTAATTAATCAGATCTTCTGCAACCTCACTCCATGTCCAAACTTTGCGATCACCGGCAGGTGAATTCAATTGTGAACCTGGTGGCTGAGAGGGGGTTGAGTATGGAGTAAACCCAGGATCGGTAGATGCAGTTTGGTCGCTCAAGTTTCCAAGGAATCTATCCAGCCTTTCTACGGGACCTACAGCTGCTATGGTTTTTTGAAGGACAATTGCTGTAGGTTTGAGTGATTCTGGAAGGCCTCGAATTAAAGAGGTCATCAGTTCAGGTTTAACAGGTAATTGCGTGGGAGATTCATATCCAGGAGTTAATTTCCTTTCATGGATCATTTGCAGACAGGCGGCTTTGTGGACGCTTTCTACAAGTTGATCAGGGGTACCAACTATAGCTAAAGGGTCTCCCCTTTCTAAAGGATTGAGTCCCCCGGCCCAGAAAGCTGCACGCTGAGTCAGGGACCATGTGTTACATTTGTCTCCTGTTGTTAAGAAAACTCCATGTCCCCAATATGCACTGGCCTCCTGTTAATAGGATTTGGTCTCCTCCGGTGAGAGACACTTGGAAAACATATTCCATCTCAGATTCGTGGGGGAGCCACCCATACTCCTTTTTTAACCTAGCCAATTCAACAGCAGTGTATGGTATTTGTTTAGTGGTGATATGTGGTTCAAAATCTTCATCATTGCTATAATTATATTCTGTTTTAATCAGAGGTCTCATACGAGGGCAGCAGTTTTCCCTACAATTTTTCACTAGCACTAGTTCTTCCTGGGGGTATATTTGATTAATGTGAGAATTTCCTTTTCCTCTGTCTCTTTTGGTGAGTCAGCATTCTTTGAATTCTTAGAATATTCCTCTTTTAAAGCAGCCCACAGCAAATGATTTTCATTCCTTTCTTCATCTAATTGTTTCTGTAAAATTTCCACTAGGTTTTGAAGGGAATCTATGATTGCTTTTTCTTAACTGCATCGCTTAAAGCGGTGATCTATAGCTGTCGTAAGGCATGCTCCCAAAACGGAGCAGATTATGGTTTTATTTCAGCCAAATTTAAACTTTGTTTCATGTTGTAATGAACATATTCTATCAGTCACACTCTCCAAATTAAACTAGTTATTTTGAGCCCATGCTTCCCCTTCCGGAGAGGGCTGGGCATTGTGTTTTGCTAGCAGAGCATAAAATGCTGCTTTATCTTTTGCACTGGGGTTTTCAGTCATTTTATGAAGGGATCAAAACCACTACAGGGAGGTAAAACTTAATTATACACTGACACAGCTTCACTGTGTCTCCCTTCGCTTCCCTGGGTGGGTGAAGAGACCAAATCTGCCTGGGAGGTCCTCCTTCAGTTACTTATGGTTGTCTCTTCGCTACACCAAGCAGTCCAAATTCACACACACCCAACAAAAAAAACACAGTTCCCCCTTTTACACTAAGAGATCTTTTTGTGAAAAATCTGAAGACAGAGCCCTCAGCTGAGTATGGGGTGCTTTTCACCCAGGCGTGTGCAGTTTGCGGGAAATTCGAGTCACCCCCCTTGCTTTCTAGACACCGCTCACCCTTTTCGGGGTGTCGGGGTGGGTGCGGCTGGAGTGAAACGTCCTTCCCCTACTACAGATTACACACAACCTTGCAGCCCCTTCTGTCTGTCAGAAATCCTGTCTGTGACACCAGTTTAATGTCACGATGCAAGCGGGGGTCGTGATGGTTCGTTTATTGATCTCAGAGTGCAAAAGGACACAAGGGATTTCAGTTTTAATCAGAACAGTGCACCTTTATTAAGTGCCCACAACACGGTAATGCGACAGAGGAGAGAAAGAGAGAGAGAAAGAAAAACAAAGTAAAAGAGCAGAGAGGAGGAAAAGGGGGGGAATAGCTACCAACGGATGAGACGAAGTCCTTGTGGTCTCCTGCCAATAGATTTGCCTTCTTTCTGTGGGGAGATCTCGAGCTCAGTTATTTCAGAAAGTCCCTTTATAGTCCTCTTCAGAAGTGAGGGGCAACTGGCCAAGAGGCGGGAAAATCTACAGCCGTTGTTATGGGGCCCGTTTCTTTGGGAAGCAGCTACAGGACAGATGTATAGGACAGGTGTACAGGACAGGTGTACAGGACAGGTCATTCCTTTCCGCTTCAGCGCAGTCCTTCCTGCCTGGGCAGCGAGAATGGCGCAGTCCATTGTGACCTGCACTAATTTCCTCAGGAATGCGTACCAGTTCCCAGCGGGCACACCTGCAGGCAACACTTGGCAGACACCCCACCTCAGCCAGGCCAGGACTGCTGTGCTCAGCCTCTGTCCTTGGAGATGATCGTGAGGCAGATGAGGGATCTTTGGACCGTCTCCTACAGGCTGGGAAGGGGCTGAGAAGTGACTGCAGGAGAATCACTCCCAGCCCCTGGCACAGGAAGCCTCTGGCTGCAGGACACGGCAGCTGCAGCTCCTGGAGAGATCTCCTAAAGCTGCAACATCCCAGTGCCTATGGATTCTGTGAGTACAACCCAGAGCATCTCGAGTGCAGGGGAGGTGAAATGCTCATGAGGCTCTGACAGGCTGAGGGTTTCTGATCACTCCCAGAATATTTCCAATGCAAGGATTTTGATAGAAATGAGGAAATTTCCTGAGACTTTGTTTTCAGTTTCCTACCATTGGAGAATGGCGGGGAGGGAGGATAAATATTAAAGGTATTACTAATTTTGTCAGGTCCCTGGGACATCTGAACTGTTACTCTTAGTGATCAGCAGGTGCACAGGAGATGCCTCATGTGCTTTCAGCCACTCCTGTGCCCATGGACAGCATCAGCATCACCTTGGCTGGACCCATCAGGCTCAGTCTGAGCTGTGCTTTCTCCAAGCTGCAAGCAGAACCTGCCCCCAGCCAGTGCCCTGCACACAGGCAGATTTCTGTAGGGCCAAGGAGAATGCACAGAGATTTGAGGTCTGTGAGTGCTGGCAGGGAGAGATCAGGCACAGGGAAACAGCTCCAGGAGGAAAACTCCCAGGAAGGAGAGATGAGATCAGGGAAGGAGAGAAAACAAACCCAGAAATGTGTCAGGGAGAGTTTAGAGATTCCCACAGGATCCCCTCCAGTGCAGCCCCTCCCTCTGAAGAAGCCCCCTCCCTCCTGTGCCCCCCAGCCAAGCCTCCGCCCTCAGGGCCGGGGGTCCAAGGTGTGAAGCTCCTCCTGGGCAGACAGAGCTGCAGCAGAGCCGTGGGGCAGCTCTGCAGCCCTGGGCCCAGTTCCCTCTGCAGAGCACAGGGCTGGGAGCAGCTGCCCGGCCCTGGGGGCTCTGGGAGGGGGCACAGCTGGCTCAGGGTGACGCTGGCCCCAGTGCCCGGCTGTGGGCAGGGCTGTCAGTGCAGCCAGGGCAGCAGCTCAATCTCCCTTCGTCCAGTGCCAGCTCTGGGCCTCTTGGCTCTCTCCCCAAGGTTTCCTTCCAAGCTGAGAGTTTCCTCCAGGAACCAAATCTGTCCTAGAGCATCTTTGTGTTATCTGAAAGGCCCAGATAGAGGAGAAAAGCAGAGATGCTACAAGTGTGAAAATGCTGTCAGGTTGGTGAAATGAGCCAGGTGTGTCCTCGGCTACAAATGTGGTGCTGAGACCTTGAGAGAGGGACGGACATTTGGGGGTCTGTGGTGGATCCATCTGCTCCCAGCAGCACCTGGTGATCTTTAAGGGAAACATGGGAGGCTGAACATTCTGCATTTGAGAAAAGTGAAACAGAGAAACTCTGTGTCCTGGGTTGCAGTGTATTCTATTACCATCCCCATCAGCCGTTGAAATCAGGTGGGGCAGTGTTTCCTTGCCTCCTCCCCCCAGACTATCTTTCTGTTAATTGCCCATCATTGTCCTGCCGCATGACTCAGAGATAACTCCCTCCAGACTATCTTCTGTTAATGAGCCTAATCAACACTTGGCCTCATGACTCATTACCCCATTGTGAGATGCTCCACCCAGAGGGAGGAACCAAGCATCCCATCGTGGCTATAATCTGGGACTCTGAGCACCAGAGACAACCCTTCCCACTGGATTTCCAGAGGACAGGAGCTACACAGCCACCATTGGACTTCCTGAGGAAGAGCAGACTCTTTTACTACAGGATCACTGCTTCGGGAGGACTGCAGCCACCATTCTACCAGACTGCTACCACCACCCTGCCTAACAGGGCGTCAGGTTGTACCTTGACTCTGTCAGTTTGACAGTGTTTTTCTTTTACTTTTTTCTTCCTTTTCTTTTACTTTTTTCTTCCTTTTCTTTAATTTCCATTAAATTGTTATTCTGACTTGGTGCCTCCCACTGGTTTGTTTTCAAACTAGTACACTCTGAACGGGTCAGAATGACAGAGCATCTCCCCTGAGTCTCCACTCATCATCTTGCCTTGCAAAAGTTGCTCTGTTCTCCCTGAGGGCAGCAGAAATGCTGAGGGCTTCTGATACCCAAGAATACCAGGAGAGATATGGGAGAGCTTAAAAACAAAAACCTCAGAACTCTTAAACACAAAAGGGTGTCTGTGTGTGTTCCAGGGAGGGTGGATGGGAAATGGCTTTGATTGTGGTTACAGACATCTCCTCTAACTCTTCACTGTCTTTTTCTCCATGGCAGAACACAATGCCTGGACACAGCCAATGTCCAACAGCAGCTCCATCAGCCACTTCCTCCTGCTGGCATTGGAACACACGCGGCAGCTGCAGCTCCTGCACTTCTGCCTCTTCCTGGGCATCTCCCTGGCTGCCCTCCTGGGCAACGGCCTCATCATCAGCGCCGGAGCCTGCGGCCAGCACCTGCACAGCCCCATATTCTTCTTCCTGCTCAGCCTGGCCCTCACCGACCTGGGCTCCATCTGCACCACTGTCCCCAAAGCCATGCACAATTCCCTCTGGGGTACCAGGCACATCTCCTACTCAGGTTGTGCTGTTCAGGTGTTTCTGTTTGTCTTCTTCATGGGAGTAGAGGTTTCCCTCCTCACCATCATGTGCTACGACCGCTACGTGTCCATCTGCAAAGCCCTGCACTACGGGACCCTCCTGGGCAGCAGAGCTTGTGCCCACATGGCAGCAGCTGCCTGGGCCAGCGCCTTTCTCTACGCTCTCCTGCACATGGCCAATACATTTTCCCTGCCCCTGTGCCAGGGCAATGCCCTGGGCCAGTTCTTCTGTAAAGTGCCCCAGATCCTCAAGCTCTCCTGCTCACACTACAAGCTCAGGGAACTTGGGCTCATCGCTGTCAGTGTCTGTTTGCTCTTTGGCTGTTTTGCGTTCATTGTTTTCTCCTATGTGCAGATCTTCAGGGCCGTGCTGAGGATCCCCTCTGAGCAGGGCCGGCACAAAGCCTTTTCCACGTGCCTCTCTCACCTGGCTGTGCTCTGTCTGTTCCTCAGCACTGCCATGTTTGCCCACCTGAAGCCCCCCTCCATCTCCTCGCCATCCCTGGATGCAGCACTGTCAGTTCTGTACTCAGTGGTGCCTCTGGCCCTGAACCCCCTCATCTACAGCCTGAGGAACCAGGAGCTCAGGGATGCCCTGAGGAAAATGATGACTGGATTTTTTCAGCAGCAATGAAGTGCCGGTTTTGTTCTCCACAGATGCAGTGTAACTCAGTGCAGGCCCAGCCTGTCTGCTCAAGTTTTTCAGAGTGGTTGTGTGTGTGCAGGGTTTCCTTTTTCATTTTGTGATAATGTTGTGCTCAATGAAACTTTATTTATCCCATCATCATCCCATTACTGGGATCATTCATCCTATTTATAATTCACTGCTTACACCTCGAATTTTGCCCACAGACAATGGAAATGAGGAATCACCTCCTCTGTGCACTTTAGCAAAATAAAGGATCCAGCAGCAACTTGTTGGTCAAAAATCCTACCTTTGAAACCTCCATCTGAATCTGGCAGGGCAGTGCCTGTGTGCAGAGGGGGAGAGAAGCTGAGTCCCAGCACAGCAGCAGGGCCAGGGAGCAGCAGCACTCGGTGCTTTCAGAGCTGCTCTGTTTATCCTTCCACGCTGTCCTTCTGTCCTTGTGGGAGTCCTCAGCTCTGGCTGCTGTGCTGCTGTCCTGCTCTGTGGCTGTCCTGTGAGCACAGGAGGGGTTGACAGATGTGTTATTTAAAAGTAGACAGCAGTGGCTGGAATTGCTGGGCTGATCAGTGAAGTTTTTCAGAATTTTATGGTCCTGGCATGTGAGTCACAGGTGGATCACAGCGAGTCCTGGAGCTGCCAACCTGAACATGAATAACAGAATGGACAAAGCTGCAGCTTAAACGTGACTTAAAAATAAATCCCCAGAGTGGCCAGCCCAGAGATCGTGGTCTGTGAACTGGAACAACCACATTACAACAGGGACTGCAGACCCACCAAAACCCCACCCAAACCCAGCTCAGAGGGGCCATGGTGGCCCCATGGCAACCACTGGGCACCAAAGCAGTGAAGCCATGGAAAGTGAGAGGCTCAGTGGCTGACATTTCTGTGGGACGGGGCTGTCGTGTGAGGGGTGGGGGCTTTAGATCACAGGGGAATCATTGCCCGGGGAGTTTTTGTTCAGGTCTGTAGTGCATTGATGCTGCCTGGACTGCAGGCACCCACCAAAGCTGCTTTCTCACTCCTGTCCACAGCTGGACAGGAGAGGGAAAATATAACAAAGGGTTCATGGGTTGAGATAAAGACCAGGAGAGATCCCTCATCCAACACCGTCCTGGGTAAAACAGGCTCAACTTACAGATATCAAGTGAATTTATTAATAACAAAATCAGAGCAGGATAATGAGAATTGAAAGAAGAGCTTTCAAAACACCTTCCCCCTCCCCTCCATCCTTCCCACCGATGGCGCCGGAGACAGGGAATGGGGATTGTGGTCAGTTCATCTCCCGTGGCTTCTCCCACTGCTCAGGGAGAGGAGTTGTTCCCCTGTGAGACCGTGGGGTCCCTTCCCATGGGAGACAGTTCTCTGTGAGTGTCTCTGACGTGGGTCCAATCTGACGAGCAGCAGTCCTCCCAAAACTGCTGCAGCGTGGGTCACTCTTCCATGGGGTCAGTTCTTCAAGGCCAGGCTGCTCCAGCCTGGGAGCAGGGCCCCTCTGCACCGGGTCTGCCCCTGGATCCCAGCCTCCTGCAGGCATCCACCCGCTCTGGCGTGGGCACCTCCCCCAGGGGCTGCGGGTGGATCTCTGCATCCCCCGGGGATCCCCAGGGGCTGCGGGTGGATCTCTGCATCCCCGTGGATCCCCAGGGGCTGCGGGTGGATCTCTGCATCCCCCATGGATCCCCGCATCCCCCGTGGATTCCCAGGGGCTGCGGGTGGATCTCTGCATCCCCCGTGGATCCCCAGGGGCTGCAGGGGCACAGCTGCTCCACCATGGTCTCACCACGGCCTGCAGAGGAATCTCGGCTCTGGCTCCTGGAGCACCTCCTCCCCCTCCTCCACTGCCCTTGGTGTCTCCCTGTTGTTTCCCTCACATGTTCTCCCCTCCTCCTCTTCTCTGACTACAAAAACACTGTGTCCCACTTTGTTTTCATTTCCTTCTGAAATCTGCTATCACAGAGGCGTTACCAGCCTCTCTCAGTGGCCCAGCCTTGGCCAGTGCCATGTCCATCTTCAGAGCCATTGAGGATCAGCTCTGCTGGACATGGTGGAAGCTTCCAGCAGCTTCTCACAGAAGCCACCTCTGTGGCCCCCCCACTACCAAAAACCAGGCCGTGCCCAACCAACACACACAGGAAGGAAAGCACAGAGCCCCAGTGCTCCAGGGCAGGTGAGAAGCAGCTCTTGCCATGCCAAGGCCAGCTGGAGCTGCCAGGCAGCCCAAGGAGCCCAAGGCAGCCAGAGCTGTTCCATGTTCCCTTGGTTCTGTGGGCCCTGCAGGGTCACAAAGGCCCCTCGGTTCTTTGGGGCCAGCAGTGCCACAGTGGCCCCTTGGTTCCATGGAATGCCACGGGGTCACAATGGTCCCCTTGGTGCCACCAGCCCTGCAGGGTCACAACGGCCCCTGGGTTCCACGAGGCCACGCAGGGTCACAGTGGTCTCCAGAGGAAGGGCAGCACCGAGCCCCAGGGTTTCAGAGGCAGATGAGACACAGCCACCAGAGGCCAAGGCCAGCCACATCTGTCTGTCCTGGCAGGTTTGTCTGGGAGCAGCCCTTGGATATTGGGAATTTGGGAGGTGGAATCCCAGTTTTGGCCATGGGCACCTTGTCGAGTAACGCAGTTTTGTGCTCGCTGCACGAGCTCTGGCGTGCCCTCGGTCAGAGAGAGTCCAGCTGCATTACTTCTGTGGGTCGCAGAAGTGACTTCAGCATCAGGAAAAGTGCTGCTGGCTGAGCTCGCTGGCTTCTTTGCAGAGGAGACACGGCAGGAGCTGATGATATCGGCTCACGTTAGTTTGGAGATAAAGGAAGAGAGAGAGGGTTCTGGTCTGGCTTCCAACAGGTTTATTGTCAGAAGTTTAGCAACCAGAACATGGCAATGATCTTAATCTGGGATCCTGCCGAGAGGCTTTTCCCTCAGTTTTAGAGGAGGATTGAAAACCGTGGGGAAAGGGGAAAACAACCAATGAGTTACAAGCCCGGGGGGAGGATACAATTCAACAAGAACTACTGGGAGATACAACAAAGAACCAGTGAACAACTGAGTAAGAGGGAATTCTCCCGAACAGGGAAAGGCAGTTTGGAGCTGGGCGCAGCCCTGGGGGGATGCGGCTTAAACTTCTGAGCCACCCATCGACCCACCCTGCGAGTCTGTGTCCTGGGGAAATTCCATCCACAGCAGGGTCTGGGGCTGATCGGCATCTCGCTGCCCCAGCCCAGCAGTGGGCTGGCTCATAGCAACAGCTGAGAAGGATGGGTTTTTTCCACATGAAAGAAAAGCACAAAGTCCAGGTGATTAGGAAGAAGATGAGAGGTGGCCACCATGGGCAAGGGCAGCCAGACCTGTCTCTCATGGCAGCTTTTGTCTGGGAGCAATCCTTGGATAGACAGAATTTGGGAGGTAGAATCTCAGTTTTGGCCATGGGTGTCTGGAGGAGAAGGATGGCTCTTTTCCTTAGGAAGGAAAGCATGGAGCCCCAGGTGTCGCAGCGGGGATTACTGCAACAAGTATATTTCAAACCAGGAGTCTTGTAGAAACGAAGTATATATGGACAGATTCGTGGTAGATGTTTCAGAGATGTTTATTTCTCCAGCCGCATGGCCGGGGCCCAGCTCAGGAACTCTGCAGTCACGGGACCCGAGGGTCCTTGGCGTTATCAGGGAACCCAAACCAACCAATGGGGAATGAATCTGAGCAGGGGCAGGGAAACCCCGTGTCTCCCCCCCCAGGGCCCCTCTCCCAGGGCTCCATGGCAGGGGGGAAGGGACCCCAACATCTCACCCATTTTATTTTAATAAAAGGAGAATGAAAACAACTGGATAAACATAACAAGAACAGTTTCAAGACAAAACAAGCCACCCTCCTGAGCCTTTAAATGTCCAAACAGATTCTGTGGAACATCTTCGGGCTGACAGAAGGGAGACAGAACTCTCCGGGCATCCTTTGTGGGGAAACTGAGGCAGGAGAGGGTTTAATTTCTTCCCTCCCCATTTCCATCCCGGAGAGGAATTGTAGGGAAATGGAATTGTATAGGGAAGCCATGGGGTGAAAAAACGGATTAGGAATAAACTGGGGGTAGGGTAAACTTAGGAAGGGGTTCATATTGGGTATAGGGTAAAAGGGGGAAGTAGGCTGTGGGTAGGGAAATTGCTGGGATGGATATTGTTTATAATTTTGTGCATAACGGCTGCCTTTGACTGGAATACCCCCAGGCCCAGTAACATTTGCTGCTTGTAAACCCTTCTTTCCTTGCACTATATCAAACTGTACAACTTCCCCATCTCCTACACTTTGCAGGTAATTTTTAGGGTTATTCCTTTTAATGGCAGTTCTATGGATGAATAACACATCTCGTGTTATAAACCCATAGTTGTTTTTAACATTGTACCATTTCACAGTTCCTGTGACTTTCGTGGCTACAACTGCTCCTATCACGTGCTTGCGTGTTCGTTGCGGCGGCTCCTCGCCCTCCGAGCAGCTCTGCTCCGGCTCGTGTCTGGGCTCTGTGCAGCCCTGCGTTGCCATTGCTGCTGGCCCCGCATCCTCTGAGAGGTTCCGCTCGGCCAACTCCACGCTGCTTTGAGTGTGGCCCTGTTTCGGCTCGGTGCTGTGCTGCGCTGCTTCTCCCTCCGCAGGGCTCTCCGAGCCGTGTGCTCAGAGCGGGCTTCCACGCCAATGCCCGGTTCCTGGCTGCTCGTGGCCCACGGCACCTGCGGCGCCTGCGGCAGCGCTCCCTCACTCGCGGCCGAGTGGCCGGGGACCCCGAGACAGGGATGGGGTCCGCGATAAGGTGCGCGCTCCCGAGGGGGCCGGGCGCATCCAGCGCAGGCACCTCTGCCGGCGTGTGTCACAGGGATGGCGGCCGCGTGGCCTCAGCTGCGGGACTATGGCCATCCTTTGCTTTAATAGGACCATATAAATTGCTCCTGAATAGCTTCACTGACCACCATGGATCCACGCAAGGGTTCAATCACTAATACACGTTCTGTTTGATCTTTCATCTCCCGCAAGATCTCGTCCCAAAAACACCCCTGACAAGATCCAGGAGGTTCAATATCAAAAAGTAACTCTCGAGAAATATAGGAGAAATTTTTGAAAAGCTAGTTAAAAAAAAGTCCTAGATCTCCCGGTTCCATAACTTTTTTGTTTTGTTGTTCAAGGATTCCTTTAACTTCTAGGTACATTTCTTTCTGTGGCTCAGAGAGCTCCATTTCCCACGATTCTTCCATAGTCCAGAGAGAATATCCAAACCAAGATGAGAAGAGAGAGGTCTAGAGTGGTTATTTTACTCACGAATTGTCCTCAGGGATTGGTATCTTGCTCGCATTCCTCCACCAGTTTGTCGCAGCGGGGATTACTTCAACAAGTATATTTCAAACCAGGAATCTTGTAGAAACGAAGTATATATGGACAGATTCGTGGTAGATGTTTCAGAGATGTTTATTTCTCCAGCTGCATGGCCGAGGCCCAGCTCAGGAACTCTGCAGTCACGGGACCCGAGGGTCCTTGGCGTTATCAGGGAACCCAAACCAACCAATGGGGAATGAATCTGAGCAGGGGCAGGGAAACCCCGTGTCTCCCCCCCAGGGCCCCTCTCCCAGGGCTCCATGGCAGGGGAAGAGACCCCAACACCCAGGAGCCCCAGGGCTCCTGAGCCAGCCCCTGCTGCCCCGGGAGGGAATTTGGGGAGGGGGCAGAGGGGGTGTGCAGCCCCCGCTGTGGGATGACCCCGGCCCAATGCCCTTCGTTCAGCACCGAGCTGGGCTTGGGGCCGCAGGAGGAAGAGGCCGATGAGAAGCAGATCCTGCAGGGGGGACAGGGCTTGGGCTCAGGGCAAGGTCCTGGCCTGCACACCTGGCTCAGGTGTGACCCTGCCCCGGGAAGGGAGCGGGACATTCCCATCCCCACGGATCAGGGCTGAGAGCAGCACTGGGACCACAGACATGGAAATACTGGGAGGGACTGGGACCACACTGAGGGCTACTGGGAGCTACTGGGAGCAACTGGGAATGACGGGTGTGTGCTGGAGGCAACTGGGATATACTGGGAATGAATGAGATCATGCTGGGGGCAACTGGAACCATGCTGGGGCAACTGGGGTGACTGGGAATGAGCATGCTGAGGGAAACTGGGAGCAACTGAGGGTGACTGTGTCTGTGCTGGGGGCCACTGAGGTCATACTTGCAGTGACTGGGACTGTACTAGGGACAACTGGGAGCAACTGGAACCATGCTGGAGGTAACTAGGATCGCACTGAGGGTGACTGAGATCATACTGGGAGTGACAAGGAGCATGCTGGGGGCAATTTGGACCATGTTGGGGGCAACTGGGATATACCGGGAGCAACTGGGACATCACTGAGGGTGACTGGGAGTGGCTATGGGCAACTGGAATCATGCTGGAAGCAACTGGGAGGAAGTGGCAGTGACCAGGAGCATGCTGGGGGCAACTGGGATATCCTGGGAGAGACTGGGAGTCACTGGGATCATGCTGAGAGTGACTGGAAGCGTGGCAATGGCCTGGGCTGGCTGATGTGGGGCCTCAGGGCGCGCAGGGAGCACTGTGACACTGTGGGGTCCCGGGAACTGTTATAAATGACCCAGATCCGATACGGAAATGAGTTCTTGAAATTTACTGAGAACTCAATAAAAATGGCAAAGCAAAAGGGGGCAGCGCTGGCAGCGTGGCTGGGTGCCAAAGGCTCGCCCACAAAATGGCCATCCTGCCATTTATACCCCTGAGATTGCAAACAGCTCTCTGTTCCGAGGTCCACTGGAGACTCCTCCTGAAAGCTCCCAGAGTCTTTCCATCTCTGGTTTAGGCGCTTTATATCCCAGCTGGGATCCCAAGACTGCTCCCAGTCAGGTACCTGAGGTGATTTTCCCCTTTTGAGGAGAAGAAGGAGGAGGAGGAGGAGGAGGAGGAGGAGGAGGAGGACAAGGAGGAGGAGGACAAGGACAAGGAGGACAAGGACAAGGACGAGGAGGACGACGAGGAGGGGGAGGACGAGGAGGACGAGGAGGAGGACGAGGACAAGGATGAGGACGAGGAGGAGGATGAGGAGGAGGAGGAGGAAGAAGAGGAGGACCAGGAGGAGAAGGAGGATGAGGAGCAGGACGAGGACGAGGAGGAGGACGAGGACGAGTAGTATGAGGGTGAAGATGAGGAGGGGGAGGAGGCGGAGGAGGAGGAAAAGAAGGAGGAGGAAAAAGGGGAGGAGGAGGAGGACAAGGAGGACGAGGACGAGGAGGAGGACAAGGACGAAGAGGAGAAGGGGGAGGAGGGTGAGGAGGACAAGGAGGAAGAGGAGGATGAAAATGACAAAGATGAGGGTGAGGATGAGGAGAAGGAGGAGAGGGATGAGGAGAGGACGAGGAGGACCAGGAGGACCAGGAGGACGAGGACAAGGACGAGGAGGACGAGGAGGAGGAGGAGGAAGAGGAGGAGGACGAGGAGAAGGAGGAGGACGAGGAGGATGACGAGGATGAGGAGGAGGACGAGGACGAGGAGGAGGAGAAGGAAGAGGACGAGGACAAGGACAAGGACAAGGACGAGGAGGAGGAAGAGGAGGAGGACGAGGAGAAGGAGGAGGACGAGGAGGAGGACGAGGACAAGGATGAGGAGGAGGACGAGGACAAGGATGAGGAGGAGGAGGACGCGGAGGACGAGGAGGAGGAGGAGGAGGAAGAGGAGGAGGATGAGGACGAGGAGGAGGAGGAGGAGGAAGAGGAGGAGGATGAGGAGGAGGAGGAGGAGGAGGAGGAGGAGGAGGAGGATCACGTGGATGAGGAGGAGGAGGCTGAAGAGGAGGAGGACGAGGAGGAGGATGAGGAGGAGGAGGAGGAGGATGAGGAGCAGGACGAGGACGAGGAGGAGGACGAGGAGGAGAACGAGGAGGAGGATGAGGACGAGTAGTATGAGGGTGAAGATGAGGAGGGGGAGGAGGGGGAGGAGGAGGAAAAGAAGGAGGAGGAAAAAGGGGAGGAGGAGGAGGACAAGGAGGACGAGGAGAAGGAGGAGGAGGGTGAGGAGGACAAGGACGAAGAGGAGAAGGAGGAGAGGGATGAGGAGGACGAAGAGGACGAGGAGGAGGAAAGGACGAGGAGGAGAAGGAGGACGAGGACGAGGAGGGGGAGGATGAGGAGGACGAGGACGAGGAGGAGGAAGAAGGATGATGAGGAGGACGAGGATGAGGAAGAGAAGGAGGACGAGGAGGACGATGAGGAGCACGACGAGGAGGTGGAGGATGAAATAGACGAAGATGAGCGTGAGGACGAGAAGAAGGAGGAGGGCGAGGACGAGGAGGGGGAGGATGAGGAGGAGGAGCACGAGTCGGGAGACAAGGACAATGAAAAGGAGAAGTAGGACGAGGAGGCGGAGAAGGATGAGGAGGAGGATGAGGACGAGGTAGAGGAAGATGACGAGGAAGAGAATGAGGAGGAGGAGGAGGAAGAGGACGAGGATGAGGTAGATGAGGAGGAAGACTAGGAGGAGGATGAGGAGTAGGAGAAGGAGGATGAGAAGGAGGAGGAGGGCGAGGAGGACCAGGAGAAGCAGGAGGAGGATGAGGACAAAGACGAGGAGGACAAGGAGGACGAGAATGAAGAGTAGGAGGACGAGGAGGAGGAGGACAACGAGAAGGAAAAGGAGGAGGAGGACGAGGAGGAGAAGGATAAGGATGAGGAGGAGAAGGAGGAGAACGGGGAGGAGGAAGACGAAGAGGAGGACAAGGAGGTGGAGGACGAGGAGGAGGAGGAGGAAGAGGACGAAGACGAGG